>NC_053390.1:171375230-171696480 GCF_905171765.1 Bufo bufo | reverse complement strand
CATGGCAAATCATTTACTAGCAGGTGTAGTAGAGTAATAGAAATCCAACAAACCCAACAGTCATGACATTCATGCTGCTGATTCTGTGTAATTGAATCACTAATTGAAAGGGGCATGTTCAAAATAATATCAGTGTGGAGTTCAATGAGTGAGCTCATTCATTCTTTGAAAAACAGGGGGCAATGATTGCCCTTATTTAAGGAAGGAAGGCAAAAAATGTTGCAGATGCTGGTTACAGTGCATTTTTCTCTAAAATTCTGAGGAAAATGGGTCGTTCCAGACATTGTTCAGAAGAACAGAGTACCTTGATTAAAAAGTTGATTGGAGAGGGGAAAACATAAAGAAGTGCAGTAAATGATAGGCTGCTCAGCTAAAATGATCGCAAATGCTTTAAAATGGCAACCAAAACCTGAAAGAAGTGGAAGAAAGCGAAAAACTACCATTCGAATGGATAGAAGAATAGCCAAAATGGCAAGGACTCAACAATCAGCTCCAGGAAGATCAAAGAAGGTCTAAAGTTACCTGTGAGTACTGTTACAATTAGAAGACGCCTATGTGAAGCCAAGCTATCTGCAAGAAGCCGCTGCAAAGTCCCACTGTTGAAAAAAAGACATGTGCTGAAGAGATTACAATTAGAGTTGAGCGAACACCTGGATGTTCGGGTTCGAGAAGTTCGGCCGAACTTCCCGGAAATGTTCGGGTTCGGGAACCGGACCTGACCCGAACTTCGTCCCAAACCCGAACCCCATTGAAGTCAATGGGGACCCGAACTTTTCAGCACTAAAAAGGCTGTAAAACAGCCCAGGAAAGAGCTAGAGGGCTGCAAAAGGCAGCAACATGTAGGTAAATCCCCTGCAAACAAATGTGGATAATAAAGGAAATGAATTAAAATAAAAATAAAATAAATAAAAATTAACCAATATCAATTGGAGAGAGGTCCCATAGCAGAGAATCTGGCTTCACGTCAGCAGAGAATAAGTCTTCATGCCATAGCAGAGAATCTGGCTTCACGTCACCCACCACTGTAACAGTCCATTGTCATATATTTAGGCCCCGGCACCCAGGCAGAGGAGAGAGGTCCCGTAACAGAGAATCTGGCTTCATGTCAGCAGAGAATCAGTCTGCATGTCATAGCAGAGAATCAGACTTCACGTCACCCACCACTGTAACAGTCCATTGTCATATATTTAGGCCCAGGAACGCAGGCAGAGGAGAGAGGTCCCGTAACAGAGAATCTGGCTTCATGTCAGCAAACAATCAGTCTTCATGTCATAGCAGAGAATCAGGCTTCACATCACCCAACACTGGAACAGTCCATTGTCAGATATTAGGCCCAGGCACCCAGGCAGAGGAGAGAGGTCCCGTAACAGAGAATCTGGCTTCATGTCAGCAGAGAATCAGTCTGCATGTCATAGCAGAGAATCAGGCTTCACGTCACCCACCACTGTAACAGTCCATTGTCATATATTAAGGCCCAGGCACCCAGGCAGAGGAGAGAGGTCCCGTAACAGAGAATCTGGCTTCATGTCAGCAGAGAATCAGTCTTCATGTCATAGCAGAGAATCAGGCTTCACGTCACCCAACACTGGAACAGTCCATTGTCAGATATTTAGGCCCAGGCACCCAGGCAGAGGAGAGAGGTCCCGTAACAGAGAATCTGGCTTCATGTCAGCAGAGAATCAGTCTGCATGTTATAGCAGAGAATCATGCTTTACGTCACCCAACACTGGAACAGTCCATTGTCAGATATTTAGGCCCAGGCACCCAGGCAGAGGAGAGAGGTCCCGTAACAGAGAATCTGGCTTCATGTCAGCAGAGAATCAGTCTTCAAGTCATAGCAGAGAATCAGGCTTCACATCACCCAACACTGGAACAGTCCATTGTCAGATATTTAGGCCCAGGCACCCAGGCAGAGGAGAGAGGTCCCGTAACAGAGAATCTGGCTTCATGTCAGCAGAGAATCAGTCTGCATGTCATAGCAGAGAATCATGCTTTACGTCACCCAACACTGGAACAGTCCATTGTCAGATATTTAGGCCCAGGCAGAGGAGAGAGGTCCCGTAACAGAGAATTTGGCTTCATGTCAGCAGAGAATCAGGCTTCACGTCACCCACCACTGTAACAGTCCAATGTCAGATAATTAGGCCCAGGCACCCAGGCAGAGGAGAGAGGTCCCGTAACAGAGAATCTGGCTTCATGTCAGCAGAGAATCAGTCTTCATGTCATAGCAGAGAATCAGGCTTCACGTCACCCACCACTCGAACAGCCCACTATCAGATATTTTTAGGCCCCGGCACCCAGACAGAGGAGAGAGGTCCCATAGCAGAGATTCATGCTTCATGTCAGCAGAGAATCAGTCTTCATGTCATAGCAGAGAATCAGGCTTCACGTCACCCACCACTGAAACAGCCCACTGTCACATATTTAGGCCCAGGCACCCAGGCAGAGGAGAGAGGTCCCATAACAGAGATTCAGGCTTCATGTCAGCAGAGAATCAGTCTTCATGCCATAGCAGAGAATCTGGCTTCACGTCACCCACCACTGTAACAGTCCATTGTCATATATTTAGGCCCCGGCACCCAGGCAGAGGAGAAAGGTCCCGTAATAGAGAATCTGGCTTCATGTCAGCAGAGAATCAGTCTGCATGTCATAGCAGAGAATCAGGCTTCACGTCACCCACCACTGTAACAGTCCATTGTCATATATTTAGGCCCAGGAACGCAGGCAGAGGAGAGAGGTCCCGTAACAGAGAATCTGGCTTCATGTCAGCAGACAATCAGTCTTCAGGTCATAGCAGAGAATCAGGGTTCACGTCACCCAACACTGGAACAGACCGTTGTCAGATATTATGCCCAGGCATCCAGGCAGAGGAGAGAGGTCCCGTAACAGAGAATCTGGCTTCATGTCAGCAGAGAATCAGTCTGCATGTCATAGCAGAGAATCAGGCTTCACGTCACCCACCACTGTAACAGTCCATTGTCAGATATTTAGGCCCAGGCACCCAGGCAGAGGAGAGAGGTCCCGTAACAGAGAATCTGGCTTCATGTCAGCAGAGAATCAGTCTTCATGTCATAGCAGAGAATCAGGCTTCACGTCACCCAACACTGGAACAGTCCATTGTCAGATATTTAGGCCCAGGCACCCAGGCAGAGGAGAGAGGTCCCGTAACAGAGAATCTGGCTTCATGTCAGCAGAGAATCAGTCTGCATGCCATAGCAGAGAATCATGCTTTACGTCAACCAACACTGGAACAGTCCATTGTCAAATATTTAGGCCCAGGCACCCAGGCAGAGGAGAGAGGTCCCGTAACAGAGAATCTGGCTTCATGTCAGCAGAGAATCAGTCTGCATGTCATAGCAGAGAATCATGCTTTACGTCACCTAACACTGGAACAGTCCATTGTCAGATATTTAGGCCCAGGCACCCAGGCAGAGGAGAGAGGTCCCGTAACAGAGAATCTGGCTTCATGTCAGCAGAGAATCAGGCTTCACGTCACCCACCACTGTAACAGTCCATTGTCATATATTTGGACCCAGGCACCCAGGCAGAGGAGAGAGGTCCCGTAACAGAGAATCTGGCTTCATGTCAGCAGAGAATCAGTCTTCATGTCATAGCAGAGAATCAGGCTTCACGTCACCCACCACTGTAACAGTCCATTGTCATATATTTAGGCCCAGGCACCCAGGCAGAGGAGAGAGGTCCCGTAACAGAGAATCTGGCTTCATGTCAGCAGAGAATCAGTCTTCATGTCATAGCAGAGAATCAGGCTTCACGTCACCCACCACTGTAACAGTCCATTGTCATATATTTAGGCCCAGGCACCCAGGCAGAGGAGAGAGGTCCCGTAACAGAGAATCTGGCTTCATGTCAGCAGAGAATCAGGCTTCACGTCACCCACCACTGGAACAGTCCATTGTCAAATATTTAGGCCCAGGCACCCAGGCAGAGGAGAGAGGTCCCGTAACAGAGAATCTGGCTTCATGTCAGCAGAGAATCAGTCTGCATGTCATAGCAGAGAATCATGCTTTACGTCACCCAACACTGGAACAGTCCATTGTCAGATATTTAGGCCCAGGCACCCAGGCAGAGGAGAGAGGTCCCGTAACAGAGAATCTGGCTTCATGTCAGCAGAGAATCAGGCTTCACGTCACCCACCACTGTAACAGTCCACTGTCACATATTTAGGCCCAGGCACCCAGGCAGAGGAGAGAGGTCCCGTAATAGAGAAACTGGCTTCATGTCAGCAGAGAATCAGTCTGCATGTCATAGCAGAGAATCAGGCTTCACGTCACCCACCACTGTAACAGTCCATTGTCATATATTTAGGCCCAGAAACGCAGGCAGAGAAGAGAGGTCCCATAACAGAGATTCAGGCTTCATGTCAGCAGAGAATCAGTCTTCATGCCATAGCAGAGAATCTGGCTTCACGTCACCCACCACTGTAACAGTCCATTGTCATATATTTAGGCCCCGGCACCCAGGCAGAGGAGAGAGGTCCCGTAATAGAGAATCTGGCTTCATGTCAGCAGAGAATCAGTCTGCATGTCATAGCAGAGAATCAGGCTTCACGTCACCCACCACTGTAACAGTCCATTGTCATATATTTAGGCCCAGGAACGCAGGCAGAGAAGAGAGGTCCCGTAACAGAGAATCTGGCTTCATGTCAGCAGACAATCAGTCTTCATGTCATAGCAGAGAATCAGGCTTCACGTCACCCAACACTGGAACAGTCCTTTGTCAGATATTAGGCCCAGGCACCCAGGCAGAGGAGAGAGGTCCCGTAACAGAGAATCTGGCTTCATGTCAGCAGAGAATCAGTCTGCATGTCATAGCAGAGAATCATGCTTTACGTCACCCAACACTGGAACAGCCCATTGTCAAATATTTAGGCCCAGGCACCCAGGCAGAGGAGAGAGGTCCCGTAACAGAGAATCTGGCTTCATGTCAGCAGAGAATCAGTCTGCATGTCATAGCAGAGAATCATGCTTTACGTCACCCAACACTGGAACAGTCCATTGTCAGATATTTAGGCCCAGGCACCCAGGCAGAGGAGAGAGGTCCCGTAACAGAGAATCTGGCTTCATGTCAGCAGAGAATCAGGCTTCACGTCACCCACCACTGGAACAGGCCACTGTCACATATTTAGGCCCAGGCACCCAGGCAGAGGAGAGAGGTCCCATAACAGAGATTCAGGCTTCATGTCAGCAGAGAATCAGTCTTCATGCCATAGCAGAGAATCTGGCTTCACGTCACCCACCACTGTAACAGTCCATTGTCATATATTTAGGCCCCAGCACCCAGGCAGAGGAGAGAGGTCCCGTAATAGAGAATCTGGCTTCATGTCAGCAGACAATCAGTCTTCATGTCATAGCAGAGAATCAGGCTTCACGTCACCCAACACTGGAACAGTCCATTGTCAGATATTAGGCCCAGGCACCCAGGCAGAGGAGAGAGGTCCCGTAACAGAGAATCTGGCTTCATGTCAGCAGAGAATCAGTCTGCATGTCATAGCAGAGAATCAGGCTTCACGTCACCCACCACTGTAACAGTCCATTGTCATATATTTAGGCCCAGGCACCCAGGCAGAGGAGAGAGGTCCCGTAACAGAGAATCAGGCTTCATGTCAGCAGAGAATCAGTCTTCATGTCATAGCAGAGAATCAGGCTTCACGTCACCCAACACTGGAACAGTCCATTGTCAGATATTTAGGCCCAGGCACCCAGGCAGAGGAGAGAGGTCCCGTAACAGAGAATCTGGCTTCATGTCAGCAGAGAATCAGTCTGCATGTCATAGCAGAAATCATGCTTTACGTCACCCAACACTGGAACAGCCCATTGTCAAATATTTAGGCCCAGGCACCCAGGCAGAGGAGAGAGGTCCCGTAACAGAGAATCTGGCTTCATGTCAGCAGAGAATCAGTCTGCATGTCATAGCAGAGAATCATGCTTTACGTCACCCAACACTGGAACAGTCCATTGTCAGATATTTAGGCCCAGGCACCCAGGCAGAGGAGAGAGGTCCCGAAACAGAGAATCTGGCTTCATGTCAGCAGAGAATCAGGCTTCACGTCACCCACCACTGTAACAGTCCATTGTCAGATATTTAGGCCCAGGCACCCAGGCAGAGGAGAGAGGTCCCGTAACAGAGAATCAGGCTTCATGTCAGCAGAGAATCAGTCTTCATGTCATAGCAGAGAATCAGGCTTCACGTCACCCACCACTGGAACAGGCCACTGTCAGATATTTTTAGGCCCCGGCACCCAGACAGAGGAGAGAGGTCCCGTAACAGAGAATCTGGCTTCATGTCAGCAGAGAATCAGTCTGCATGTCATAGCAGAGAATCAGGCTTCACGTCACCCACCACTGTAACAGTCCATTGTCATATATTTAGGCCCAGGCACCCAGGCAGAGGAGAGAGGTCCCGTAACAGAGAATCTGGCTTCATGTCAGCAGAGAATCAGTCTTCATGTCATAGCAGAGAATCAGGCTTCACGTCACCCACCACTGTAACAGTCCATTGTCATATATTTAGGCCCAGGCACCCAGGCAGAGGAGAGAGGTCCCGTAACAGAGAATCTGGCTTCATGTCAGCAGAGAATCAGTCTTCAAGTCATAGCAGAGAATCAGGCTTCACATCACCCAACACTGTAACAGTCCATTGTCAGATATTTAGGCCCAGGCACCCAGGCAGAGGAGAGAGGTCCCGTAACAGAGAATCTGGCTTCATGTCAGCAGAGAATCAGTCTGCATGCCATAGCAGAGAATCATGCTTTACGTCACCCAACACTGGAACAGCCCATTGTCAAATATTTAGGCCCAGGCACCCAGGCAGAGGAGAGAGGTCCCGTAACAGAGAATCTGGCTTCATGTCAGCAGAGAATCAGTCTGCATGTCATAGCAGAGAATCATGCTTTACGTCACCCAACACTGGAACAGTCCATTGTCAGATAATTAGGCCCAGGCACCCAGGCAGAGGAGAGAGGTCCCGTAACAGAGAATCTGGCTTCATGTCAGCACAGAATCAGGCTTCACGTCACCCACCACTGTAACAGTCCATTGTCATATATTTGGACCCAGGCACCCAGGCAGAGGAGAGAGGTCCCGTAACAGAGAATCTGGCTTCATGTCACCCAACACTGGAACAGTCCATTGTCAGATATTTAGGCCCAGGCACCCAGGCAGAGGAGAGAGGTCCCGTAACAGAGAATCTGGCTTCATGTCAGCAGAGAATCAGTCTGCATGTCATAGCAGAGAATCATGCTTTACGTCACCCAACACTGGAACAGTCCATTGTCAGATATTTAGGCCCAGGCACCCAGGCAGAGGAGAGAGGTCCCGTAACAGAGAATCTGGCTTCATGTCAGCAGAGAATCAGTCTTCAAGTCTTAGCAGAGAATCAGGCTTCACATCAGCCAACACTGGAACAGTCCATTGTCAGATATTTACCCCCAGGCACCCAGGCAGAGGAGAGAGGTCCCGTAACAGAGAATCTGGCTTCATGTCAGCAGAGAATCAGTCTGCATGTCATAGCAGAGAATCATGCTTTACGTCACCCAACACTGGAACAGCCCATTGTCAAATATTTAGGCCCAGGCACCCAGGCAGAGGAGAGAGGTCCCGTAACAGAGAATCTGGCTTCATGTCAGCAGAGAATCAGTCTGCATGTCATAGCAGAGAATCATGCTTTACGTCACCCAACACTGGAACAGTCCATTGTCAGATATTTAGGCCCAGGCACCCAGGCAGAGGAGAGAGGTCCCGTAACAGAGAATCTGGCTTCATGTCAGCAGAGAATCAGGCTTCACGTCACCCACCACTGGAACAGGCCACTGTCACATATTTAGGCCCAGTCACCCAGGCAGAGGAGAGAGGTCCCATAACAGAGATTCAGGCTTCATGTCAGCAGAGAATCAGTCTTCATGCCATAGCAGAGAATCTGGCTTCACGTCACCCACCACTGTAACAGTCCATTGTCATATATTTAGGCCCCAGCACCCAGGCAGAGGAGAGAGGTCCCGTAATAGAGAATCTGGCTTCATGTCAGCAGAGAATCAGTCTGCATGTCATAGCAGAGAATCAGGCTTCACGTCACCCACCACTGTAACAGTCCATTGTCATATATTTAGGCCCAGGAACGCAGGCAGAGGAGAGAGGTCCCGTAACAGAGAATCTGGCTTCATGTCAGCAGACAATCAGTCTTCATGTCATAGCAGAGAATCAGGCTTCACGTCACCCAACACTGGAACAGTCCATTGTCAGATATTAGGCCCAGGCACCCAGGCAGAGGAGAGAGGTCCCGTAACAGAGAATCTGGCTTCATGTCAGCAGAGAATCAGTCTGCATGTCATAGCAGAGAATCAGGCTTCACGTCACCCAACACTGGAACAGTCCATTGTCAGATATTTAGGCCCAGGCACCCAGGCAGAGGAGAGAGGTCCCGTAACAGAGAATCTGGCTTCATGTCAGCAGAGAATCAGTCTGCATGTCATAGCAGAGAATCATGCTTTACGTCACCCAACACTGGAACAGTCCATTGTCAGATATTTAGGCCCAGGCACCCAGGCAGAGGAGAGAGGTCCTGTAACAGAGAATCTGGCTTCATGTCAGCAGAGAATCAGGCTTCACGTCACCCACCACTGGAACAGTCCATTGTCAAATATTTAGGCCCAGGCACCCAGGCAGAGGAGAGAGGTCCCGTAACAGAGAATCTGGCTTCATGTCAGCAGAGAATCAGTCTGCATGTCATAGCAGAGAATCATGCTTTACGTCACCCAACACTGGAACAGTCCATTGTCAGATATTTAGGCCCAGGCACCCAGGCAGAGGAGAGAGGTCCCGTAACAGAGAATCTGGCTTCATGTCAGCAGAGAATCAGGCTTCACGTCACCCACCACTGTAACAGTCCACTGTCACATATTTAGGCCCAGGCACCCAGGCAGAGGAGAGAGGTCCCGTAATAGAGAATCTGGCTTCATGTCAGCAGAGAATCAGTCTGCATGTCATAGCAGAGAATCAGGCTTCACGTCACCCACCACTGTAACAGTCCATTGTCATATATTTAGGCCCAGGAACGCAGGCAGAGAAGAGAGGTCCCATAACAGAGATTCAGGCTTCATGTCAGCAGAGAATCAGTCTTCATGCCATAGCAGAGAATCTGGCTTCACGTCACCCACCACTGTAACAGTCCATTGTCATATATTTAGGCTCCGGCACCAAGGCAGAGGAGAGAGGTCCCGTAATAGAGAATCTGGCTTCATGTCAGCAGAGAATCAGTCTGCATGTCATAGCAGAGAATCAGGCTTCACGTCACCCACCACTGTAACAGTCCATTGTCATATATTTAGGCCCAGGAACGCAGGCAGAGAAGAGAGGTCCCGTAACAGAGAATCTGGCTTCATGTCAGCAGACAATCAGTCTTCATGTCATAGCAGAGAATCAGGCTTCACGTCACCCAACACTGGAACAGTCCTTTGTCAGATATTAGGCCCAGGCACCCAGGCAGAGGAGAGAGGTCCCGTAACAGAGAATCTGGCTTCATGTCAGCAGAGAATCAGTCTGCATGTGATAGCAGAGAATCATGCTTTACGTCACCCAACACTGGAACAGCCCATTGTCAAATATTTAGGCCCAGGCACCCAGGCAGAGGAGAGAGGTCCCGTAACAGAGAATCTGGCTTCATGTCAGCAGAGAATCAGTCTGCATGTCATAGCAGAGAATCATGCTTTACGTCACCCAACACTGGAACAGTCCATTGTCAGGTATTTAGGCCCAGGCACCCAGGCAGAGGAGAGAGGTCCCGTAACAGAGAATCTGGCTTCATGTCAGCAGAGAATCAGGCTTCACGTCACCCACCACTGGAACAGGCCACTGTCACATATTTAGGCCCAGGCACCCAGGCAGAGGAGAGAGGTCCCATAACAGAGATTCAGGCTTCATGTCAGCAGAGAATCAGTCTTCATGCCATAGCAGAGAATCTGGCTTCACGTCACCCACCACTGTAACAGTCCATTGTCATATATTTAGGCCCCAGCACCCAGGCAGAGGAGAGAGGTCCCGTAATAGAGAATCTGGCTTCATGTCAGCAGAGAATCAGTCTGCATGTCATAGCAGAGAATCAGGCTTCACGTCACCCACCACTGTAACAGTCCATTGTCATATATTTAGGCCCAGGAACGCAGGCAGAGGAGAGAGGTCCCGTAACAGAGAATCTGGCTTCATGTCAGCAGACAATCAGTCTTCATGTCATAGCAGAGAATCAGGCTTCACGTCACCCAACACTGGAACAGTCCATTGTCAGATATTAGGCCCAGGCACCCAGGCAGAGGAGAGAGGTCCCGTAACAGAGAATCTGGCTTCATGTCAGCAGAGAATCAGTCTGCATGTCATAGCAGAGAATCAGGCTTCACGTCACCCACCACTGTAACAGTCCATTGTCATATATTTAGGCCCAGGCACCCAGGCAGAGGAGAGAGGTCCCGTAACAGAGAATCTGGCTTCATGTCAGCAGAGAATCAGTCTTCATGTCATAGCAGAGAATCAGGCTTCACGTCACCCAACACTGGAACAGTCCATTGTCAGATATTTAGGCCCAGGCACCCAGGCAGAGGAGAGAGGTCCCGTAACAGAGAATCTGGCTTCATGTCAGCAGAGAATCAGTCTGCATGTCATAGCAGAAAATCATGCTTTACGTCACCCAACACTGGAACAGCCCATTGTCAAATATTTAGGCCCAGGCACCCAGGCAGAGGAGAGAGGTCCCGTAACAGAGAATCTGGCTTCATGTCAGCAGAGAATCAGTCTGCATGTCATAGCAGAGAATCATGCTTTACGTCACCCAACACTGGAACAGTCCATTGTCAGATATTTAGGCCCAGGCACCCAGGCAGAGGAGAGAGGTCCCAAAACAGAGAATCTGGCTTCATGTCAGCAGAGAATCAGGCTTCACGTCACCCACCACTGTAACAGTCCATTGTCAGATATTTAGGCCCAGGCACCCAGGCAGAGGAGAGAGGTCCCGTAACAGAGAATCAGGCTTCATGTCAGCAGAGAATCAGTCTTCATGTCATAGCAGAGAATCAGGCTTCACGTCACCCACCACTGGAACAGGCCACTGTCAGATATTTTTAGGCCCCGGCACCCAGACAGAGGAGAGAGGTCCCGTAACAGAGAATCTGGCTTCATGTCAGCAGAGAATCAGTCTGCATGTCATAGCAGAGAATCAGGCTTCACGTCACCCACCACTGTAACAGTCCATTGTCATATATTTAGGCCCAGGCACCCAGGCAGAGGAGAGAGGTCCCGTAACAGAGAATCTGGCTTCATGTCAGCAGAGAATCAGTCTTCATGTCATAGCAGAGAATCAGGCTTCACGTCACCCACCACTGTAACAGTCCATTGTCATATATTTAGGCCCAGGCACCCAGGCAGAGGAGAGAGGTCCCGTAACAGAGAATCTGGCTTCATGTCAGCAGAGAATCAGTCTTCATGTCATAGCAGAGAATCAGGCTTCACGTCACCCAACACTGGAACAGTCCATTGTCAGATATTTAGGCCCAGGCACCCAGGCAGAGGAGAGAGGTCCTGTAACAGAGAATCTGGCTTCATGTCAGCAGAGAATCAGTCTGCATGTCATAGCAGAGAATCATGCTTTACGTCACCCAACACTGGAACAGTCCATTGTCAGATATTTAGGCCCAGGCACCCAGGCAGAGGAGAGAGGTCCCGTAACAGAGAATCTGGCTTCATGTCAGCAGAGAATCAGTCTTCAAGTCATAGCAGAGAATCAGGCTTCACATCACCCAACACTGTAACAGTCCATTGTCAGATATTTAGGCCCAGGCACCCAGGCAGAGGAGAGAGGTCCCGTAACAGAGAATCTGGCTTCATGTCAGCAGAGAATCAGTCTGCATGCCATAGCAGAGAATCATGCTTTACGTCACCCAACACTGGAACAGCCCATTGTCAAATATTTAGGCCCAGGCACCCAGGCAGAGGAGAGAGGTCCCGTAACAGAGAATCTGGCTTCATGTCAGCAGAGAATCAGTCTGCATGTCATAGCAGAGAATCATGCTTTACGTCACCCAACACTGGAACAGTCCATTGTCAGATATTTAGGCCCAGGCACCCAGGCAGAGGAGAGAGGTCCCGTAACAGAGAATCTGGCTTCATGTCAGCACAGAATCAGGCTTCACGTCACCCACCACTGTAACAGTCCATTGTCATATATTTGGACCCAGGCACCCAGGCAGAGGAGAGAGGTCCCGTAACAGAGAATCTGGCTTCATGTCACCCAACACTGGAACAGTCCATTGTCAGATATTTAGGCCCAGGCACCCAGGCAGAGGAGAGAGGTCCCGTAACAGAGAATCTGGCTTCATGTCAGCAGAGAATCAGTCTGCATGTCATAGCAGAGAATCATGCTTTACGTCACCCAACACTGGAACAGTCCATTGTCAGATATTTAGGCCCAGGCACCCAGGCAGAGGAGAGAGGTCCCGTAACATAGAATCTGGCTTCATGTCAGCAGAGAATCAGTCTTCAAGTCTTAGCAGAGAATCAGGCTTCACATCACCCAACACTGGAACAGTCCATTGTCAGATATTTACCCCCAGGCACCCAGGCAGAGGAGAGAGGTCCCGTAACAGAGAATCTGGCTTCATGTCAGCAGAGAATCAGTCTGCATGTCATAGCAGAGAATCATGCTTTACGTCACCCAACACTGGAACAGCCCATTGTCAAATATTTAGGCCCAGGCAGAGGAGAGAGGTCCCGTAACAGAGAATCTGGCTTCATGTCAGCAGAGAATCAGTCTGCATGTCATAGCAGAGAATCATGCTTTACGTCACCCAACACTGGAACAGTCCATTGTCAGATATTTAGGCCCAGGCACCCAGGCAGAGGAGAGAGGTCCCGTAACTGAGAATCTGGCTTCATGTCAGCAGAGAATCAGGCTTCACGTCACCCACCACTGGAACAGGCCACTGTCACATATTTAGGCCCAGGCACCCAGGCAGAGGAGAGAGGTCCCATAACAGAGATTCAGGCTTCATGTCAGCAGAGAATCAGTCTTCATGCCATAGCAGAGAATCTGGCTTCACGTCACCCACCACTGTAACAGTCCATTGTCATATATTTAGGCCCCAGCACCCAGGCAGAGGAGAGAGGTCCCGTAATAGAGAATCTGGCTTCATGTCAGCAGAGAATCAGTCTGCATGTCATAGCAGAGAATCAGGCTTCACGTCACCCACCACTGTAACAGTCCATTGTCATATATTTAGGCCCAGGAACGCAGGCAGAGGAGAGAGGTCCCGTAACAGAGAATCTGGCTTCATGTCAGCAGACAATCAGTCTTCATGTCATAGCAGAGAATCAGGCTTCACGTCACCCACACTGGAACAGTCCATTGTCAGATATTAGGCCCAGGCACCCAGGCAGAGGAGAGAGGTCCCGTAACAGAGAATCTGGCTTCATGTCAGCAGAGAATCAGTCTGCATGTCATAGCAGAGAATCAGGCTTCACGTCACCCACCACTGTAACAGTCCATTGTCATATATTTAGGCCCAGGCACCCAGGCAGAGGAGAGAGGTCCCGTAACAGAGAATCTGGCTTCATGTCAGCAGAGAATCAGTCTTCATGTCATAGCAGAGAATCAGGCTTCACGTCACCCAACACTGGAACAGTCCATTGTCAGATATTTAGGCCCAGGCACCCAGGCAGAGGAGAGAGGTCCCGTAACAGAGAATCTGGCTTCATGTCAGCAGAGAATCAGTCTGCATGTCATAGCAGAAAATCATGCTTTACGTCACCCAACACTGGAACAGCCCATTGTCAAATATTTAGGCCCAGGCACCCAGGCAGAGGAGAGAGGTCCCGTAACAGAGAATCTGGCTTCATGTCAGCAGAGAATCAGTCTGCATGTCATAGCAGAGAATCATGCTTTACGTCACCCAACACTGGAACAGTCCATTGTCAGATATTTAGGCCCAGGCACCCAGGCAGAGGTGAGAGGTCCCGAAACAGAGAATCTGGCTTCATGTCAGCAGAGAATCAGGCTTCACGTCACCCACCACTGTAACAGTCCATTGTCAGATATTTAGGCCCAGGCACCCAGGCAGAGGAGAGAGGTCCCGTAACAGAGAATCAGGCTTCATGTCAGCAGAGAATCAGTCTTCATGTCATAGCAGAGAATCAGGCTTCACGTCACCCACCACTGGAACAGGCCACTGTCAGATATTTTTAGGCCCCGGCACCCAGACAGAGGAGAGAGGTCCCGTAACAGAGAATCTGGCTTCATGTCAGCAGAGAATCAGTCTGCATGTCCTAGCAGAGAATCAGGCTTCACGTCACCCACCACTGTAACAGTCCATTGTCATATATTTAGGCCCAGGCACCCAGGCAGAGGAGAGAGGTCCCGTAACAGAGAATCTGGCTTCATGTCAGCAGAGAATCAGTCTTCATGTCATAGCAGAGAATCAGGCTTCACGTCACCCACCACTGTAACAGTCCATTGTCATATATTTAGGCCCAGGCACCCAGGCAGAGGAGAGAGGTCCCGTAACAGAGAATCTGGCTTCATGTCAGCAGAGAATCAGTCTTCATGTCATAGCAGAGAATCAGGCTTCACGTCACCCAACACTGGAACAGTCCATTGTCAGATATTAAGGCCCAGGCACCCAGGCAGAGGAGAGAGGTCCTGTAACAGAGAATCTGGCTTCATGTCAGCAGAGAATCAGTCTGCATGTCATAGCAGAGAATCATGCTTTACGTCACCCAACACTGGAACAGTCCATTGTCAGATATTTAGGCCCAGGCACCCAGGCAGAGGAGAGAGGTCCCGTAACAGAGAATCTGGCTTCATGTCAGCAGAGAATCAGTCTTCAAGTCATAGCAGAGAATCAGGCTTCACATCACCCAACACTGTAACAGTCCATTGTCAGATATTTAGGCCCAGGCACCCAGGCAGAGGAGAGAGGTCCCGTAACAGAGAATCTGGCTTCATGTCAGCAGAGAATCAGTCTTCAAGTCATAGCAGAGAATCAGGCTTCACATCACCCAACACTGTAACAGTCCATTGTCAGATATTTAGGCCCAGGCACCCAGGCAGAGGAGAGAGGTCCCGTAACAGAGAATCTGGCTTCATGTCAGCAGAGAATCAGTCTGCATGCCATAGCAGAGAATCATGCTTTACGTCACCCAACACTGGAACAGCCCATTGTCAAATATTTAGGCCCAGGCACCCAGGCAGAGGAGAGAGGTCCCGTAACAGAGAATCTGGCTTCATGTCAGCAGAGAATCAGTCTGCATGTCATAGCAGAGAATCATGCTTTACGTCACCCAACACTGGAACAGTCCATTGTCAGATATTTAGGCCCAGGCACCCAGGCAGAGGAGAGAGGTCCCGTAACAGAGAATCTGGCTTCATGTCAGGACAGAATCAGGCTTCACGTCACCCACCACTGTAACAGTCCATTGTCATATATTTGGACCCAGGCACCCAGGCAGAGGAGAGAGGTCCCGTAACAGTAACAGAGAATCTGGCTTCATGTCAGCAGAGAATCAGTCTTCATGTCATAGCAGAGAATCAGGCTTCACGTCACCCAACACTGGAACAGTCCATTGTCAGATATTTAGGCCCAGGCACCCAGGCAGAGGAGAGAGGTCCCGTAACAGAGAATCTGGCTTCATGTCAGCAGAGAATCAGTCTGCATGTCATAGCAGAAAATCATGCTTTACGTCACCCAACACTGGAACAGCCCATTGTCAAATATTTAGGCCCAGGCACCCAGGCAGAGGAGAGAGGTCCCGTAACAGAGAATCTGGCTTCATGTCAGCAGAGAATCAGTCTGCATGTCATAGCAGAGAATCATGCTTTACGTCACCCAACACTGGAACAGTCCATTGTCAGATATTTAGGCCCAGGCACCCAGGCAGAGGAGAGAGGTCCCGAAACAGAGAATCTGGCTTCATGTCAGCAGAGAATCAGGCTTCACGTCACCCACCACTGTAACAGTCCATTGTCAGATATTTAGGCCCAGGCACCCAGGCAGAGGAGAGAGGTCCCGTAACAGAGAATCAGGCTTCATGTCAGCAGAGAATCAGTCTTCATGTCATAGCAGAGAATCAGGCTTCACGTCACCCACCACTGGAACAGGCCACTGTCAGATATTTTTAGGCCCCGGCACCCAGACAGAGGAGAGAGGTCCCGTAACAGAGAATCTGGCTTCATGTCAGCAGAGAATCAGTCTGCATGTCATAGCAGAGAATCAGGCTTCACGTCACCCACCACTGTAACAGTCCATTGTCATATATTTAGGCCCAGGCACCCAGGCAGAGGAGAGAGGTCCCGTAACAGAGAATCTGGCTTCATGTCAGCAGAGAATCAGTCTTCATGTCATAGCAGAGAATCAGGCTTCACGTCACCCACCACTGTAACAGTCCATTGTCATATATTTAGGCCCAGGCACCCAGGCAGAGGAGAGAGGTCCCGTAACAGAGAATCTGGCTTCATGTCAGCAGAGAATCAGTCTTCATGTCATAGCAGAGAATCAGGCTTCACGTCACCCAACACTGGAACAGTCCATTGTCAGATATTAAGGCCCAGGCACCCAGGCAGAGGAGAGAGGTCCTGTAACAGAGAATCTGGCTTCATGTCAGCAGAGAATCAGTCTGCATGTCATAGCAGAGAATCATGCTTTACGTCACCCAACACTGGAACAGTCCATTGTCAGATATTTAGGCCCAGGCACCCAGGCAGAGGAGAGAGGTCCCGTAACAGAGAATCTGGCTTCATGTCAGCAGAGAATCAGTCTTCAAGTCATAGCAGAGAATCAGGCTTCACATCACCCAACACTGTAACAGTCCATTGTCAGATATTTAGGCCCAGGCACCCAGGCAGAGGAGAGAGGTCCCGTAACAGAGAATCTGGCTTCATGTCAGCAGAGAATCAGTCTTCAAGTCATAGCAGAGAATCAGGCTTCACATTACCCAACACTGTAACAGTCCATTGTCAGATATTTAGGCCCAGGCACCCAGGCAGAGGAGAGAGGTCCCGTAACAGAGAATCTGGCTTCATGTCAGCAGAGAATCAGTCTGCATGCCATAGCAGAGAATCATGCTTTACGTCACCCAACACTGGAACAGCCCATTGTCAAATATTTAGGCCCAGGCACCCAGGCAGAGGAGAGAGGTCCCGTAACAGAGAATCTGGCTTCATGTCAGCAGAGAATCAGTCTGCATGTCATAGCAGAGAATCATGCTTTACGTCACCCAACACTGGAACAGTCCATTGTCAGATATTTAGGCCCAGGCACCCAGGCAGAGGAGAGAGGTCCCGTAACAGAGAATCTGGCTTCATGTCAGCACAGAATCAGGCTTCACGTCACCCACCACTGTAACAGTCCATTGTCATATATTTGGACCCAGGCACCCAGGCAGAGGAGAGAGGTCCCGTAACAGAGAATCTGGCTTCATGTCACCCAACACTGGAACAGTCCATTGTCAGATATTTAGGCCCAGGCACCCAGGCAGAGGAGAGAGGTCCCGTAACAGAGAATCTGGCTTCATGTCAGCAGAGAATCAGTCTGCATGTCATAGCAGAGAATCATGCTTTACGTCACCCAACACTGGAACAGTCCATTGTCAGATATTTAGGCCCAGGCACCCAGGCAGAGGAGAGAGGTCCCGTAACAGAGAATCTGGCTTCATGTCAGCAGAGAATCAGTCTTCAAGTCTTAGCAGAGAATCAGGCTTCACATCACCCAACACTGGAACAGTCCATTGTCAGATATTTACCCCCAGGCACCCAGGCAGAGGAGAGAGGTCCCGTAACAGAGAATCTGGCTTCATGTCAGCAGAGAATCAGTCTGCATGTCATAGCAGAGAATCATGCTTTACGTCACCCAACACTGGAACAGCCCATTATCAAATATTTAGGCCCAGGCACCCAGGCAGAGGAGAGAGGTCCCGTAACAGAGAATCTGGCTTCATGTCAGCAGAGAATCAGTCTGCATGTCATAGCAGAGAATCATGCTTTACGTCACCCAACACTGGAACAGTCCATTGTCAGATATTTAGGCCCAGGCACCCAGGCAGAGGAGAGAGGTCCCGTAACAGAGAATCTGGCTTCATGTCAGCAGAGAATCAGGCTTCACGTCACCCACCACTGGAACAGGCCACTGTCACATATTTAGGCCCAGGCACCCAGGCAGAGGAGAGAGGTCCCATAACAGAGATTCAGGCTTCATGTCAGCAGAGAATCAGTCTTCATGCCATAGCAGAGAATCTGGCTTCACGTCACCCAACACTGTAACAGTCCATTGTCATATATTTAGGCCCCAGCACCCAGGCAGAGGAGAAAGGTCCCGTAATAGAGAATCTGGCTTCATGTCAGCAGAGAATTAGTCTGCATGTCATAGCAGAGAATCAGGCTTCACGTCACCCACCACTGTAACAGTCCATTGTCATATATTTAGGCCCAGGAACGCAGGCAGAGGAGAGAGGTCCCGTAACAGAGAATCTGGCTTCATGTCAGCAGACAATCAGTCTTCATGTCATAGCAGAGAATCAGGCTTCACGTCACCCAACACTGGAACAGTCCATTGTCAGATATTAGGCCCAGGCACCCAGGCAGAGGAGAGAGGTCCCGTAACAGAGAATCTGGCTTCATGTCAGCAGAGAATCAGTCTGCATGTCATAGCAGAGAATCAGGCTTCACGTCACCCACCACTGTAACAGTCCATTGTCATATATTTAGGCCCAGGCACCCAGGCAGAGGAGAGAGGTCCCGTAACAGAGAATCTGGCTTCATGTCAGCAGAGAATCAGTCTTCATGTCATAGCAGAGAATCAGGCTTCACGTCACCCAACACTGGAACAGTCCATTGTCAGATATTTAGGCCCAGACACCCAGGCAGAGGAGAGAGGTCCCGTAACAGAGAATCTGGCTTCATGTCAGCAGAGAATCAGTCTGCATGTCATAGCAGAGAATCAGGCTTCACGTCACCCACCACTGGAACAGGCCACTGTCAGATATTTTTAGGCCCCGGCACCCAGACAGAGGAGAGAGGTCCCGTAACAGAGAATCTGGCTTCATGTCAGCAGAGAATCAGTCTGCATGTCATAGCAGAGAATCAGGCTTCACGTCACCCACCACTGTAACAGTCCATTGTCATATATTTAGGCCCAGGCACCCAGGCAGAGGAGAGAGGTCCCGTAACAGAGAATCTGGCTTCATGTCAGCAGAGAATCAGTCTTCATGTCATAGCAGAGAATCAGGCTTCACGTCACCCACCACTGTAACAGTCCATTGTCATATATTTAGGCCCAGGCACCCAGGCAGAGGAGAGAGGTCCCGTAACAGAGAATCTGGCTTCATGTCAGCAGAGAATCAGTCTTCATGTCATAGCAGAGAATCAGGCTTCACGTCACCCAACACTGGAACAGTCCATTGTCAGATATTTAGGCCCAGGCACCCAGGCAGAGGAGAGAGGTCCTGTAACAGAGAATCTGGCTTCATGTCAGCAGAGAATCAGTCTGCATGTCATAGCAGAGAATCATGCTTTACGTCACCCAACACTGGAACAGTCCATTGTCAGATATTTAGGCCCAGGCACCCAGGCAGAGGAGAGAGGTCCCGTAACAGAGAATCTGGCTTCATGTCAGCAGAGAATCAGTCTTCAAGTCATAGCAGAGAATCAGGCTTCACATCACCCAACACTGTAACAGTCCATTGTCAGATATTTAGGCCCAGGCACCCAGGCAGAGGAGAGAGGTCCCGTAACAGAGAATCTGGCTTCATGTCAGCAGATAATCAGTCTGCATGCCATAGCAGAGAATCATGCTTTACGTCACCCAACACTGGAACAGCCCATTGTCAAATATTTAGGCCCAGGCACCCAGGCAGAGGAGAGAGGTCCCGTAACAGAGAATCTGGCTTCATGTCAGCAGAGAATCAGTCTGCATGTCATAGCAGAGAATCATGCTTTACGTCACCCAACACTGGAACAGTCCATTGTCAGATATTTAGGCCCAGGCACCCAGGCAGAGGAGAGAGGTCCCGTAACAGAGAATCTGGCTTCATGTCAGCACAGAATCAGGCTTCACGTCACCCACCACTGTAACAGTCCATTGTCATATATTTGGACCCAGGCACCCAGGCAGAGGAGAGAGGTCCCGTAACAGAGAATCTGGCTTCATGTCACCCAACACTGGAACAGTCCATTGTCAGATATTTAGGCCCAGGCACCCAGGCAGAGGAGAGAGGTCCCGTAACAGAGAATCTGGCTTCATGTCAGCAGAGAATCAGTCTGCATGTCATAGCAGAGAATCATGCTTTACGTCACCCAACACTGGAACAGTCCATTGTCAGATATTTAGGCCCAGGCACCCAGGCAGAGGAGAGAGGTCCCGTAACAGAGAATCTGGCTTCATGTCAGCAGAGAATCAGTCTTCAAGTCTTAGCAGAGAATCAGGCTTCACATCACCCAACACTGGAACAGTCCATTGTCAGATATTTACCCCCAGGCACCCAGGCAGAGGAGAGAGGTCCCGTAACAGAGAATCTGGCTTCATGTCAGCAGAGAATCAGTCTGCATGTCATAGCAGAGAATCATGCTTTACGTCACCCAACACTGGAACAGCCCATTGTCAAATATTTAGGCCCAGGCACCCAGGCAGAGGAGAGAGGTCCCGTAACAGAGAATCTGGCTTCATGTCAGCAGAGAATCAGTCTGCATGTCATAGCAGAGAATCATGCTTTACGTCACCCAACACTGGAACAGTCCATTGTCAGATATTTAGGCCCAGGCACCCAGGCAGAGGAGAGAGGTCCCGTAACAGAGAATCTGGCTTCATGTCAGCAGAGAATCAGGCTTCACGTCACCCACCACTGGAACAGGCCACTGTCACATATTTAGGCCCAGGCACCCAGGCAGAGGAGAGAGGTCCCATAACAGAGATTCAGGCTTCATGTCAGCAGAGAATCAGTCTTCATGCCATAGCAGAGAATCTGGCTTCACGTCACCCACCACTGTAACAGTCCATTGTCATATATTTAGGCCCCAGCACCCAGGCAGAGGAGAGAGGTCCCGTAATAGAGAATCTGGCTTCATGTCAGCAGAGAATCAGTCTGCATGTCATAGCAGAGAATCAGGCTTCACATCACCCACCACTGTAACAGTCCATTGTCATATATTTAGGCCCAGGAACGCAGGCAGAGGAGAGAGGTCCCGTAACAGAGAATCTGGCTTCATGTCAGCAGACAATCAGTCTTCATGTCATAGCAGAGAATCAGGCTTCACGTCACCCAACACTGGAACAGTCCATTGTCAGATATTAGGCCCAGGCACCCAGGCAGAGGAGAGAGGTCCCGTAACAGAGAATCTGGCTTCATGTCAGCAGAGAATCAGTCTGCATGTCATAGCAGAGAATCAGGCTTCACGTCACCCACCACTGTAACAGTCCATTGTCATATATTTAGGCCCAGGCACCCAGGCAGAGGAGAGAGGTCCCGTAACAGAGAATCTGGCTTCATGTCAGCAGAGAATCAGTCTTCATGTCATAGCAGAGAATCAGGCTTCACGTCACCCAACACTGGAACAGTCCATTGTCAGATATTTAGGCCCAGGCACCCAGGCAGAGGAGAGAGGTCCCGTAACAGAGAATCTGGCTTCATGTCAGCAGAGAATCAGTCTGCATGTTATAGCAGAGAATCATGCTTTACGTCACCCAACACTGGAACAGCCCATTGTCAAATATTTAGGCCCAGGCACCCAGGCAGAGGAGAGAGGTCCCGTAACAGAGAATCTGGCTTCATGTCAGCAGAGAATCAGTCTGCATGTCATAGCAGAGAATCATGCTTTACGTCACCCAACACTGGAACAGTCCATTGTCAGATATTTAGGCCCAGGCACCCAGGCAGAGGAGAGAGGTCCCGAAACAGAGAATCTGGCTTCATGTCAGCAGAGAATCAGGCTTCACGTCACCCACCACTGTAACAGTCCATTGTCAGATATTTAGGCCCAGGCACCCAGGCAGAGGAGAGAGGTCCCGTAACAGAGAATCAGGCTTCATGTCAGCAGAGAATCAGTCTTCATGTCATAGCAGAGAATCAGGCTTCACGTCACCCACCACTGGAACAGGCCACTGTCAGATATTTTTAGGCCCCGGCACCCAGACAGAGGAGAGAGGTCCCATAGCAGAGATTCAGGCTTCATGTCAGCAGAGAATTAGTCTTCATGTCATAGCAGAGAATCAGGCTTCACGTCACCCACCACTGGAACAGGCCACTGTCACATATTTAGGCCCAGGCACCCAGGCAGAGGAGAGAGGTCCCATAACAGAGATTCAGGCTTCATGTCAGCAGAGAATCAGTCTTCATGCCATAGCAGAGAATCTGGCTTCACATCACCCACCACTGTAACAGTCCATTGTCATATATTTAGGCCCCGGCACCCAGGCAGAGGAGAGAGGTCCCGTAACAGATAATCTGGCTTCATGTCAGCAGAGAATCAGTCTGCATGTCATAGCAGAGAATCAGGCTTCACGTCACCCACCACTGTAACAGTCCATTGTCATATATTTAGGCCCAGGAACGCAGGCAGAGGAGAGAGGTCCCGTAACAGAGAATCTGGCTTCATGTCAGCAGACAATCAGTCTTCATGTCATAGCAGAGAATCAGGCTTCACGTCACCCAACACTTGAACAGTCCATTGTCAGATATTAGGCCTAGGCACCCAGGCAGAGGAGAGAGGTCCCGTAACAGAGAATCTGGCTTCATGTCAGCAGAGAATCAGTCTTCATGTCATAGCAGAGAATCAGGCTTCACGTCACCCACCACTGTAACAGTCCATTGTCATATATTTAGGCCCAGGCACCCAGACAGAGGAGAGAGGTCCCATAGCAGAGATTCAGGCTTCATGTCAGCAGAGAATCAGTCTTCATGTCATAGCAGAGAATCAGGCTTCACGTCACCCACCACTGGAACAGGCCACTGTCACATATTTAGGCCCAGGCACCTAGGCAGAGGAGAGAGGTCCCATAACAGAGATTCAGGCTTCATGTCAGCAGAGAATCAGTCTTCATGCCATAGCAGAGAATCTGGCTTCACGTCACCCACCACTGTAACAGTCCATTGTCATATATTTAGGCCCCGGCACCCAGGCAGAGGAGAGAGGTCCCGTAACAGAGAATCTGGCTTCATGTCAGCAGAGAATCAGTCTGCATGTCATAGCAGAGAATCAGGCTTCACGTCACCCAACACTTGAACAGTCCATTGTCAGATATTAGGCCTAGGCACCCAGGCAGAGGAGAGAGGTCCCGTAACAGAGAATCTGGCTTCATGTCAGCAGAGAATCAGTCTTCATGTCATAGCAGAGAATCAGGCTTCACGTCACCCACCACTGTAACAGTCCATTGTCATATATTTAGGCCCAGGCACCCAGGCAGAGGAGAGAGGTCCCGTAACAGAGAATCTGGCTTCATGTCAGCAGAGAATCAGTCTTCATGTCATAGCAGAGAATCAGGCTTCACGTCACCCAACACTGGAACAGTCCATTGTCAGATATTTAGGCCCAGGCACCCAGGCAGAGGAGAGAGGTCCTGTAACAGAGAATCTGGCTTCATGTCAGCAGAGAATCAGTCTGCATGTCATAGCAGAGAATCATGCTTTACGTAACCCAACACTGGAACAGTCCATTGTCAGATATTTAGGCCCAGGCACCCAGGCAGAGGAGAGAGGTCCCGTAACAGAGAATCTGGCTTCATGTCAGCAGAGAATCAGTCTTCAAGTCATAGCAGAGAATCAGGCTTCACATCACCCAACACTGTAACAGTCCATTGTCAGATATTTAGGCCCAGGCACCCAGGCAGAGGAGAGAGGTCCCGTAACAGAGAATCTGGCTTCATGTCAGCAGAGAATCAGTCTGCATGCCATAGCAGAGAATCATGCTTTACGTCACCCAACACTGGAACAGCCCATTGTCAAATATTTAGGCCCAGGCACCCAGGCAGAGGAGAGAGGTCCCGTAACAGAGAATCTGGCTTCATGTCAGCAGAGAATCAGTCTGCATGTCATAGCAGAGAATCATGCTTTACGTCACCCAACACTGGAACAGTCCATTGTCAGATATTTAGGCCCAGGCACCCAGGCAGAGGAGAGAGGTCCCGTAACAGAGAATCTGGCTTCATGTCAGCACAGAATCAGGCTTCACGTCACCCACCACTGTAACAGTCCATTGTCATATATTTGGACCCAGGCACCCAGGCAGAGGAGAGAGGTCCCGTAACAGAGAATCTGGCTTCATGTCACCCAACACTGGAACAGTCCATTGTCAGATATTTAGGCCCAGGCACCCAGGCAGAGGAGAGAGGTCCCGTAACAGAGAATCTGGCTTCATGTCAGCAGAGAATCAGTCTGCATGTCATAGCAGAGAATCAGGCTTCACATCACCCAACACTGGAACAGTCCATTGTCAGATATTTACCCCCAGGCACCCAGGCAGAGGAGAGAGGTCCCGTAACAGAGAATCTGGCTTCATGTCAGCAGAGAATCAGTCTGCATGTCATAGCAGAGAATCATGCTTTACGTCACCCAACACTGGAACAGCCCATTGTCAAATATTTAGGCCCAGGCACCCAGGCAGAGGAGAGAGGTCCCGTAACAGAGAATCTGGCTTCATGTCAGCAGAGAATCAGTCTGCATGTCATAGCAGAGAATCATGCTTTACGTCACCCAACACTGGAACAGTCCATTGTCAGATATTTAGGCCCAGGCACCCAGGCAGAGGAGAGAGGTCCCGTAACAGAGAATCTGGCTTCATGTCAGCAGAGAATCAGGCTTCACGTCACCCACCACTGGAACAGGCCACTGTCACATATTTAGGCCCAGGCACCCATGCAGAGGAGAGAGGTCCCATAACAGAGATTCAGGCTTCATGTCAGCAGAGAATCAGTCTTCATGCCATAGCAGAGAATCTGGCTTCACGTCACCCACCACTGTAACAGTCCATTGTCATATATATAGGCCCCAGCACCCAGGCAGAGGAGAGAGGTCCCGTAATAGAGAATCTGGCTTCATGTCAGCAGAGAATCAGTCTGCATGTCATAGCAGAGAATCAGGCTTCACGTCACCCACCACTGTAACAGTCCATTGTCATATATTTAGGCCCAGGAACGCAGGCAGAGGAGAGAGGTCCCGTAACAGAGAATCTGGCTTCATGTCAGCAGACAATCAGTCTTCATGTCATAGCAGAGAATCAGGCTTCACGTCACCCAACACTGGAACAGTCCATTGTCAGATATTAGGCCCAGGCACCCAGGCAGAGGAGAGAGGTCCCGTAACAGAGAATCTGGCTTCATGTCAGCAGAGAATCAGTCTGCATGTCATAGCAGAGAATCAGGCTTCACGTCACCCACCACTGTAACAGTCCATTGTCATATATTTAGGCCCAGGCACCCAGGCAGAGGAGAGAGGTCCCGTAACAGAGAATCTGGCTTCATGTCAGCAGAGAATCAGTCTTCATGTCATAGCAGAGAATCAGGCTTCACGTCACCCAACACTGGAACAGTCCATTGTCAGATATTTAGGCCCAGGCACCCAGGCAGAGGAGAGAGGTCCCGTAACAGAGAATCTGGCTTCATGTCAGCAGAGAATCAGTCTGCATGTCATAGCAGAGAATCATGCTTTACGTCACCCAACACTGGAACAGCCCATTGTCAAATATTTAGGCCCAGGCACCCAGGCAGAGGAGAGAGGTCCCGTAACAGAGAATCTGGCTTCATGTCAGCAGAGAATCAGTCTGCATGTCATAGCAGAGAATCATGCTTTACGTCACCCAACACTGGAACAGTCCATTGTCAGATATTTAGGCCCAGGCACCCAGGCAGAGGAGAGAGGTCCCGAAACAGAGAATCTGGCTTCATGTCAGCAGAGAATCAGGCTTCACGTCACCCACCACTGTAACAGTCCATTGTCAGATTTTTAGGCCCAGGCACCCAGGCAGAGGAGAGAGGTCCCGTAACAGAGAATCAGGCTTCATGTCAGCAGAGAATCAGTCTTCATGTCATAGCAGAGAATCAGGCTTCACGTCACCCACCACTGGAACAGGCCACTGTCAGATATTTTTAGGCCCCGGCACCCAGACAGAGGAGAGAGGTCCCATAGCAGAGATTCAGGCTTCATGTCAGCAGAGAATCAGTCTTCATGTCATAGCAGAGAATCAGGCTTCACGTCACCCACCACTGGAACAGGCCACTGTCACATATTTAGGCCCAGGCACCCAGGCAGAGGAGAGAGGTCCCATAACAGAGATTCAGGCTTCATGTCAGCAGAGAATCAGTCTTCATGCCATAGCAGAGAATCTGGCTTCACGTCACCCACCACTGTAACAGTCCATTGTCATATATTTAGGCCCCGGCACCCAGGCAGAGGAGAGAGGTCCCGTAACAGAGAATCTGGCTTCATGTCAGCAGAGAATCAGTCTGCATGTCATAGCAGAGAATCAGACTTCACGTCACCCACCACTGTAACAGTCCATTGTCATATATTTAGGCCCAGGAACGCAGGCAGAGGAGAGAGGTCCCGTAACAGAGAATCTGGCTTCATGTCAGCAGACAATCAGTCTTCATGTCATAGCAGAGAATCAGGCTTCACGTCACCCAACACTTGAACAGTCCATTGTCAGATATTAGGCCTAGGCACCCAGGCAGAGGAGAGAGGTCCCGTAACAGAGAATCTGGCTTCATGTCAGCAGAGAATCAGTCTGCATGTCATAGCAGAGAATCAGGCTTCACGTCACCCACCACTGTAACAGTCCATTGTCATATATTTAGGCACAGGCACCCAGGCAGAGGAGAGAGGTCCCGTAACAGAGAATCTGGCTTCATGTCAGCAGAGAATCAGTCTGCATGTCATAGTAGAGAATCATGCTTTACGTCACCCAACACTGGAACAGTCCATTGTCAGATATTTAGGCCCAGGCACCCAGGCAGAGGAGAGAGGTCCCGTAACAGAGAATCTGGCTTCATGTCAGCAGAGAATCAGTCTTCATGTCATAGCAGAGAATCAGGCTTCACATCACCCAACACTGGAACAGTCCATTGTCAGATATTTAGGCCCAGGCACCCAGGCAGAGGAGAGAGGTCCCGTAACAGATAATCTGGCTTCATGTCAGCAGAGAATCAGTCTGCATGTCATAGCAGAGAATCAGGCTTCACGTCACCCAACACTGGAACAGCCCATTGTCAGATATTTCGGCCCAGGCACCCAGGCAGAGGAGAGAGGTCCCGTAACAGAGAATCTGGCTTCATGTCAGCAGAGAATCAGTCTGCATGTCATAGCAGAGAATTATGCTTTACGTCACCCAACACTGGAACAGTCCATTGTCAGATATTTAGGCCCATGCACCCAGGCAGAGGAGAGAGGTCCCGTAACAGAGAATCTGGCTTCATGTCAGCAGAGAATCAGTCTTCATGTCATAGCAGAGAATCAGGCTTCACGTCACCCACCACTGGAACAGGCCACTGTCAGATATTTTTAGGCCCCGGCACTCAGACAGAGGAGAGGTTCATTCAACTTTGGGTTGCCCCGCAATATAATGGTAAAATGAAAATAAAAATAGGATTGAATGAGGAAGTGCCCAGGAGTATAATAATATATTGTTAAGGGGAGGTAGTTAATGTCTAATCTGCACAAGGGATGGACAGGTCCTGTGGGATCCATGCCTGGTTCATTTTTATGAACGTCAGCTTGTCCATATTGGCTGTAGACGGGCGGCTGCGTTTGTCTGTAATGACGCCCCCTGCCGTGCTGAATACACGTTCAGACAAAATGCTGGCCCTCGGGCAGGCCAGCACCTCCAAGGCATAAAAGGCTAGCTCTGGCCACGTAGACAATTTGGAGACCCAGAAGTTGAATGGGGCCGAACCATCAGTCAGTACGTGGAGGGGTGTGCACAGGTACTGTTCCACCATGTTATTGAAATGTTGCCTCCTGCTAACACGTTCCGTATCAGGTGGTGGTGCAGTTAGCTGTGGCGTGGTGACAAAACTTTTCCACATCTCTGCCATGCTAACCCTGCCCTCAGAGGAGCTGGCCGTGACACAGCTGTGTTGGCGACCTCTTGCTCCTCCTCTGCCTTCGCCTTGGGCTTCCACTTGTTCCCCTGTGACATTTGGGAATGCTCTCAGTAGCGCGTCTACCAACGTGCGCTTGTACTCGCGCATCTTACTATCACGCTCCAGTGCATGAAGTAAGGTGGGCACATTGTCTTTGTACCGTGGATCTAGCAGGGTGGCAACCCAGTAGTCCGCACACGTTAAAATGTGGGCAACTCTGCTGTCGTTGCGCAGGCACTGCAGCATGTAGTCGCTCATGTGTGCCAGGCTGCCCAGAGGTAAGGACAAGCTGTCCTCTGTGGGAGGCGTATCGTCATCGTCCTGCGTTTCCCCCCAGCCTCGCACCAGTGATGGGCCCGAGATGCGTTGGGTGCCAGCCCGCTGTGAACCTGCTTCATCCTCATCCTACTCCACCTCCTTCTCATCCTCGTCTTCCTCGTCCTCCATTAGTGGGCCCTGTCTGGCCACATTTGTACCTGGCCTTTGCTGTTGCAAAAAACCTCCCTCTGAGTCACTTCGAAGAGACTGGCCTTAAAGTGCTAAAAATGACCCCTCTTCCTCCTCCTCCTCCTGGGCCACCTCCTCTTCCATCATCGCCCTAAGTGTTTTCTCAAGGAGACATAGAAGTGGTATTGTAACGCTGATAACGGCGTCATCGCCACTGGCCATGTTGGTGGAGTACTCGAAACAGCACAACAGGGCACACAGGTCTCGCATGGAGGCCCAGTCATTGGTGGTGAAGTGGGGCTGATCCGCAGTGCGACTGACCCGTGCGTGCTGCAGCTGAAACTCCACTATGGCCTGCTGCTGCTCGCACAGTCTGTCCAGCATGTGCAAGGTGGAGTTCCACCTGGTGGGCACGTCGCATATGAGGCGGTGAGCGGGAAGGCCGAAGTTATTCTGTAGTGCAGACAGGTGAGCAGCGGCAGGATGTGAACGCCGGAAGCGCGAACAGACGGCCCGCACTTTATGCAGCAGCTCTGACATGTCCGGGTAGTTGTGAATGAACTTCTGCACCACCAAATTCAGCACATGCGCCAGGCAAGGGATGTGCGTCAAACCGGCTAGTCCCAGAGCTGCAACGAGATTTCGCCCATTATCGCACACCACCAGGCCAGGCTTGAGGCTCACTGGCAGCAACCACTCGTCGGTCTGTTGTTCTATACCCCGCCACAACTCCTGTGCGGTGTGGGGCCTGTCCCCCAAACATATGAGTTTCAGAACGGCCTGCTGACGTTTACCCCGGGCTGTGCTGAAGTTGGTGGTGAAGGTGTGTGGCTGACTGGATGAGCAGGTGGAAGAAGAGGAGGAGGAAGCTGAGTAGGAGGAGGAGGAGACAGGAGGCAAAGAATGTTGCCCTGCGATCCTTGGCGGCGGAAGGACGTGCGCCAAACAGCTCTCCGCCTGGGGCCCAGCCGCCACTACATTTACCCAGTGTGCAGTTAGGGAGATATAGCATCCCTGGCCGTGTTTACTGGTCCACGTATCTGTGGTTAGGTGGACCTTGCCACAGATGGCGTTGTGCAGTGCACACTTGATTTTATCGGATACTTGGTTGTGCAGGGAAGGCACGGCTCTCTTGGAGAAGTAGTGCCGGCTGGGAACAACATACTGTGGGACAGCAAGCGACTTGAGCTGTTTGAAGCTGTCTGTGTCCACCAGCCTAAATTACAGCATTTCATAGGCCAGTAGTTTAGAAATGCTGGCATTCAGGGCCAGGGATCGAGGGTGGCTAGGTGGGAATTTACGCTTTCTCTCAAATGTTTGTGAGATGGAGAGCTGAACGCTGCCGTGTGACATGGTTGAGATGCTTGGTGACGCAGGTGGTGGTGTTGGTGGTACATCCCATGTTTGCTGGGAGGCAGGTGCCAACCTTCCTCCAGAGGCGGAGGAAGAGGCCGAGGCAGCGGCAGCAGCAGAAGAGGCCGAGGCGGCAGCAGCAGAAGAGGTAGCAGGGGGAGCCTGAGTGACTTCCTTGTTTTTAAGGTGTTTATCCACTGCAGTACATGCTTTGCATGCAGGTGCCTGGTCATGCAGGTTGTGCTAAGGTTCAGAACGTTAATGCCTCACTTCAGGCTCTGATGGCACAGCGTGCAAACCACTCGGGTCTTGTCGTCAGCACATTGTTTGAAGAAGTGCCATGCCAGGGAACTCCTTGAAGCTGCTTTTGGGGTGCTTGGTCCTAGATGGCGGCGGTCAGTAGCAGGCGGAGTCTCTTGGTGGCGGGTGTTCTGCTTTTGCCCACTGCTCCCTCTTTGTCTTTTGCTACGCTGTTGGCTCGGTCTCACCACTGCCTCTTCCTCCGAACTGCGAAAGTTAGTGGCACGACCTTCATTCCATGTGGGGTCTAGGACCTCATCGTCCCCTGCATCGTCTTCCACCCAGTCTTGATTCCTGACCTTCTGTTCAGTCTGCACACTGCAGAAAGACGCAGCAGTTGGCACCTGTGTTTCGTCATCATCAGAGACGTGCTGAGGTGGTATTCCCATGTCCTAATCATCAGGAAACATAAGTGGTTGTGCGTTAGTGCATTCTATCTCTTCCACCCCTGGGGAAGGGCTAGGTGGATGCCCTTGGGAAACCCTGCCAGCAGAGTCTTTAAACAGCATAAGAGACTGCTGCATAACTTGAGGCTCAGACAGTTTCCCTGATATGCATGGGGGTGATGTGACAGACTGATGGGCTTGGTTTTCATGCGCCATCTGTGCGCTTTCTGCAGAAGACTGGGTGGGAGATAATGTGAACGTGCTGGATGCACTGTCGGCCACCCAATTGACTAATGCCTGTACCTGCTCAGGCCTTACCATCCTTAGAACGGCATTGGGCCCCACCAAATATGGCTGTAAATTCTGGCGGCTACTGGGACCTGAGGTAGTTGGTACACTAGGACGTGTGGCTGTGGCAGAACGGCCACGTCCTCTCCCAGCACCAGAGGGTCCACTAACACCACCACGACCATGTCCGCGTCCGCGTCCCTTACTAGATGTTTTCCTCATTGTTACCGTTCACCACAATAAGAAAAATATTATTCGGCCAATGTATTGAATTAAAATTCAGGCCTTTTTTTACAGACACCTAACACTATCTGGCTATCTATTTAGGTACCGTATTACACTAATACAGGCACACCAGTAATGACAGATTTAGCTGAATATAAATTTGAGGCCTATTATTTAGGCGCTGGGTGACAGGTATACGTTTAATTACAGAATTAGACTTGGATCTGCACTGTAGCGTGTGTGTGAAGTTCTTGAGAATTACCCTATCAGCACCTTGAATCTAATATACCCTTTTAGGGATAGATTTAAAGTAGGCCTGATACAGCAGAAACCACTAAATTTGAGAATTGCAAAATTGGGAATTGTTTTTCAACCCAGAACAAAAACTGTGCTTTGACGGACACAAAAAATAACTTGACCAGCTAAAACAGTACAGATTTGGATGAATATAAATGTGAGGCCTATTTTTTAGGCGCTGGGTGACAGGTATACGTTTAATCACAGAATTAGACTTGGATCTGCACTGTAGCGTGTGTGTTAAGTTTTTGAGAATTACCCTATCAGCACCTTGAATCTAATATACCCTTTTAGGGATAGATTTAAAGTAGGCCTGATGCAGCAGAAACCACTAATTTTGAGAATTGCAAATTTGTGAATTGTTTTTCAACCCAGAACAAAAACTGTGCTTTGACGGACACTAAATAACTTGACCAGCTAAAACAGTAATGACAGATTTGGATGAATATAAATGTGAGGCCTATTTTTTAGGCGCTGGGTGACAGGTATACGTTTAATCACAGAATTAGACTTGGATCTGCACTGTAGCGTGTGTGTGAAGTTCTTGAGAATTACCCTATCAGCACCTCGAATCTAATATACCCTTCTAGGGATAGATTTAAAATAGGCCTGATACAGCAGAAACCACTAATTTTGAGAATTGCTAAATTGGGAATTGTTTTTCAACCCAGAACAAAAACTGTGCTTTGACGGACACTAAAAATAACTTGACCAGCTAAAACAGTACAGATTTGGATGAATATAAATGTGAGGCCTATTTTTTTAGGTGCAAGTAGTATGATGCTTGTTGATTGGCTGCTTTGCAGCCTTTCAAAAAGCGCCAAGAAAGCGCCGAACACCGAACTCGAACCTGGACTTTTATGAAAATGTTCGGGTTCGGGTCCGTGTCACGGACACCCCAAAATTCGGTACGAACCCGAACTATACAGTTCGGGTTCGCTCATCCCTAGTTACAATTTGCCAAAGAGCACATTGACTGGCCTAAAGAGACATTTTGTGGACTGATGAAAGTAAGATTGTTCTTTTTGGGTCTAGTGGCCGGAGACAGTTTGTCAGACGACCCCCAAACACTGAATTCAAGCCACAGTACACTCTGAAGACAGTGAAGCATGGTGGCGCAAGCATCATGACATGGGGATGTTTCTCATACTACGGTGTTGGACCTATTTATCGTATACCAGGGATCATGGATCAGTTTGAATACATCAGAATACTTGAAGAGGTCATGCTGCCTTATGCTGAAGAGGAAATGCCCTTGAAATGGGTGGTCCAACAAGACAACGACCCCGAAAACACCTGTAAACGTGAAACATCTTGGTTACAGACCAACAAGATTGACGTTATGGAGTGGTCTGCCCAATCCCTGGATCTTAATCCAATAGAAAACTTGTGGGGTGATATCAAAAATGCAGTTTCTGAGGCAAAACCAAGAAATTGAGAAGAACTGTGGAATGTAGTCCAATCATCCTGGGCTGGAATACCTGTTCACAGGTGCCAGAAGTTGGTTGACTCCATGCAACACAGATGTACAGCAGTTCTCAGAAACAGTGGTTATACAACTAAATATTAGTGAAGTGATTCAAAGGAAAGCAAAATCTTCAAACATTTTTCAGTTTATATAGTGAATGTTTGAGTTTGTAAAGAAGAGTACAAACACTGCTATTTTTTTAACAGTCTTATATTCACTTCTCTTCAATTTTTTTAGAGGAACAACTTAAATTTGATATATGTTTTTTCATGTTTTGATATGGAATAGAATGTGTAGTGTTCCCAACGCATTTGTGTGTATGGAAATAAAAGCTATTAGAAGAATTTTGAGCTTTGTTCATTTTTTTTAAACACACTGCTATTCTTTTGAACACAACTGTACAATGAGGAGAAAAAAATAAAGTTAGTCACTGTTCAGCCAATGAAGCAACTCTTGTTGGCACAGATGGTTGGCTTCATCTTCAATATGTAGTCAATTTTACATTGCTGGGCTTTAATGCAATAAAGTAGAAAATGCTTCCAGCCATCTGGCTGTGGCGCAGTCCAATCACAGCGGACCACATCACAGCCAGGGGGAAACAGCTAACCTTCTCCCTGGATATGACATAGTCCCCTGCAACTGGACCGTGCCACAGCCAGGAAGAAGAAGATGCTCACTGAGAAGTGCTGGGGTCTCGTCCACCCTGTACCAATGCTATTAGCATACAGGGTGTAAAAACAGAATGGGGGCACATTGGAGCAGCCGAGGGGCGTTTGAAAATAAGAAAAGTTATAGCAGTATCCGCAGAGTGTACCCCACTTGTAAAGGTACTTAGTTTAACAAAGCAAAAATGACGAAAGGTCCTCTTTCAAACCACATGCCAGATATTGTGCTGGATTTGTATCACAGAAAACATAAACATTTTTAGTAACTTGCGCTAAAGTAGCTCTTCTGTGTGATCAGACTAGACAGGCTAGCCTTTGCTGTCCCTTCTCATAAGTGATCCTTAGCTGTCCATGTTGCTGCTCATTTTTTCTGTTGTTTCCTTTTTTTCTACTCGCTAACGGTCCATTCACACGTCTTCATAAATGGGTCTGCATGGGTGCAGACCCATTCATTTCAATGGGGCCACAAAAGATGCGGACAGCACACCATGTGCTGTCCGCATCTGCAGTTCCGTTCCGCGGCCCCCCGCAAAAAAGATAGAGCATGTCTTAGAGCGACATGGCAAAACTTAATATGGGCCCCTGCCATACACAGCTTCTCGGTACACTTGTGTCACACACTCCCACATAACATGGAACATAAATTATGACTCCCCAGATTTTTTTTATTAAGAGAAATACATTTTCTTTTTCTTTTAAAAATAGAAATCTACAGTCTACCAATTCAATATCAAAAGCAATATAATACAACATAATTTCATCATGTGTTTAATCTCCCTCTTATCTTTACCCTCCCATCCCTCCCTCCAAACCCCTTTTTCCGCGGAGCTACTGTCGTGGCACTGAGTATTCTATTTTCCAGTTACCCCATATCCGCAGCCAAGCTGCTTTTTTCCCCGCTGTTTGGGCAAGACTGTGTTCATACTGCTTTACCCTATTCATATACGTAGTTGCTCGGTTTTATTTTTATCTCTCTCTGGAAGAGTACCCAGGATTACATAATCAATACATGCTTCATATTTCATGGGGGAACTGTTCTGCAGTTTCCGGAATATTTTAATCCAATAATCTTTTATACCCGGGCATTCCCACAGTAGATGTTTATAATCTCCTCTCTCTTTGTTGCATTTATAACAATTCTGTTCTCTATCTTTATAAATAGTGTGTAATAGTACTGGTGTGTAGTAGAGACGGTGAATAATTTTCAGGAGAATCCATGTATGGGCGAGGGAGACCGTAGACCTTTTGATGTTTCTATAAACAATATCCCACGGGATCGATTCCATATTCTGCAGGTCTTTTTCCCATTTTACCTCACCTCTAAATGTGAGCGATTTTGTGTATTCATATTTTAACTTTGCGTAAATGTGCGCTATAGCGGGGGTGTTTGACGTCATGTCCTAACAGAAATCTAGAAAAGTGTTCCGTGCAATATTTAAATAGTTCTTATTTTCAGTGTAGTGTATGGCGTGTCGTAGCTGTTCATATCGGAATGTATCAATAAATCCTAATGTAGTGTCTGGAAGGATTTCGGTTAGTGGCTTAACCTGTCCTTTATAAAAAACCTGTGAGATTAAGTGTATCCCCTGTTTTTCCCAGTATTCAACATCCACTAATTGCATAACTTGTGGTAAGTGAGCATTCCCCCACAGAGGGGTGAATTGAACCGCTTGAGATACTCCGACTAAGAGCCTAACTTGTTTCCAACTATGCCTAAGCATTCTACTAAACGGATTTGTTATTGTTTTCTTCTCAGTGATGCCTGTTTCAAGAATATAAAAAAGATCCTTCCAGGGTCTACAGTACTCCCTAAAAATTAGCCGTATACAGTTATTCTTTTGGTTTCTCACACACCATCTCAATTGTGCAGCTACATAATATCCTTTTAGGAAAGGGACAGAGATTCCTCCCTCTTCTTTATACAGATATTGTATTTTGATTCTAAGCCGTTTGCGCCCCCATATTAATTTGTTGAAAAGGGTCTCTAGTTTATTAAAAAACATATCTTCAATCGTTATTGGACTTGCATTTAGTACATATAATAGCATTGGTAGCAACATCATTTTTATAAGGGCAATACGGTTGATTTGTGACTGGGGAAGTTTTAACCATGTACTAATTTTTTCCTTTACTTTATCTATTATTGGGAGTATTTCAGTTTCGTATAGTATTCCAATTTAGTCCCTATGTGGATACCCAGGTATAGTAAAGAATCTGATGGGGCCAGTATACTAACCCGAGAATTGTAACCCGGTGGAACTGGGCATCTTAATGGGAGAAATTTAGATTTTTCCCAGTTTATTTCATATCCGGATAGGCATCCAAAGTCGTCCACGCTTTCCATAACCCTGGGCAGATTCGTATACCCCCTCCCTAGAAAGAGCAGGATATCATCTGCGTATAGGCTAATTTTATCGACTTTCCCCTCGCACCCAAAGCCCTGTACTTCCTCATCTGCTCTGATTTTACATGCCATTTGCTCCAGGAACAACGAAAAGAGCAAAGGGGAGAGGGGACATACCTGACGCGTTCCTCGAGTCAAGGGAAAGGGGGGAGAACATTCCCCACTGATTCGGACTCTGGATACCGGGTTTTGATGCAGAATGTGAACCCATCTGGAGAAGTATTCCCCTATTTTCACCAACACTCTCCAGAGAAAGGACCACTCCACCCTGTCGAAGGCCTTGGCCGCGTCCAAGGACAGGATGGAGCAGTCCTCCCCATCCCCCATCTGTATATTCAAAAAAGCCCTCCTTACATTGTCCTGTATATTCCTTTTTGGGAATGAACCCGGTTTGGTCAGCGTGGACGACTTTGTGAATAACAGTTTTTAATCTGTTGGCTAACAATTTAGCAAGGATTTTGTAATCTGTGTTCAACAGAGAGATGGGGCAGTAGGAAGTCGCTAACAACGGGTCCTTCCCCTTTTTGGGGATTAATGTGATAATTGCTTCCATCCATGAGGGGGGTAGAGAGCCCAGTATCCAGGATTGGTTTAGTACTTCCAACATTTGGGGGAGGATAATTTCCTCATGTTTATGGTATAATTCAAATGGAAAACCATCCAGCCCTGGAGACGTATTGCCCTTGATAGATTTCAGCGTGGTTTGTAACTCGATCAATTGAATCGGTCTATTCAACCATTCAATATCTTGTTTGTCAAATTCCAGGATCTTAATGTTATCTAGGTATTGATCTATTTTTCCTCCCTGATCTATAGGCCCCGCCTGATATAGCATGGAGAAATATCGGGTGAATTCCCCTAGAATGTCATCCGGGTCTCGTAGGATGTTTCCTGCCTCTGTCCTGATTCCCATAATATTGTTACTCCCTCTTTGATTTTTTATTATTGTGGATAGCAATCTACTTGGTTTACCGGATTCCCTGAAGGTCCTCTGCCCCAAGAAGAAAATTTTATTCTGCGCTTTCTTATATAGATATTGTTTATATTCATATCGCGCTTTTTTAATTGGTGTTGTTTTTCTGGGGTGTTTACCCGAGTGATCTCCTGCATTAGCTGGTTAAGCGTCCCTTCTATTTCTTTTTGAGTTTGGGCATTGAAATTCTTCTGTTTCCTAATTTGGTATGAATATATACCTCGAAGGTATGCCTTAAGCGAGTCACAAACCATATGAATATGTGTTGAATTAATGTTGTCACTCCAAAAGGACTTCATTTCTACGTTAATTTTATCCATATCCCTTATCAATGTCATCCAGTGGGGATTAAGTTTAAAGATCCTATTTTTGTTTGGTTTTTTAAGGCTTTCAATTAATACCATGACCATGAGTGGTCGGAAATACAGTGACTTTCATAATTCATTTTTTTAACCCTGTTGATAAGCCCGGGGCTGGCGAGGGCCAGATCAACTCGTGACATGGACCTGTATGTGTTACTAAAGCAAGAAAATGCTTGCTTATTTCCATAGAGGGATCACCATATATCAACCAGTGCCATTTCTTTGCACATTCTGAATAATAATGTACTTGAACTGGCATTTTGTTCATAATTGGTTATGGTGGATATCCTATCTATTTTTACGTCCATGACCGAGTTGAAATCGCCCACCACCAGCATCAGGCACTCCTCTCGTGTTAAAATATAATCAGTTTACATAGCACAGTTACTGTGAAAGGGGGTGGAATATATATGAAAGCGATAATACTCTTTTGACCCTGCCATCGACAGTGGAGGAAAATATACCGACCCTCTGGATCAATTAATTGTTCTATTGGGTCGTAATCTACCCGTCTATGCACATAAACACTAATTCCACAAGAGTATGTGGAATAACAGGAATGATATTCGTGAGAGGCCCATCTCCTTCCGCCAAGCGCTGCCACTTTTTCACCTGATAGGTGTGTTTCTAACAGAGCCACTATAGCAGGTAAATGTCTAGAAACTAAGTCAAACACTGCGCACCTCTTAATTTTGTCCGCAAAACTGCGACTATTCCATGTCAATATTCTTGACATTTTTTTTTTTTTTTATGACAGCACAGCGCGGAAAGACAGGGGCACACCCAGCAATACACCATCAATACCCCGACAGTCCCCCACGGAAAAAGCCCTCCCCCCCCTACCCCTACTCCCACTCCTGTGCTGACCTGCGAGTCGCTGGATGTGACTCATAGGTCTCTAACTATAGGCTATCACCCCCTCCCCCCCGCCGTCGACCCCCCCAGCTCCCCCCTGTATTATTGCAAGTGGATTATTTAATGCCCTTAGAGTCCATCCAATCTGCTGCATCGCTTGGATTAGAAAAGAACTGAACCATTTCTTTGTAGATAACCCGTAATTTCGCTGGGTACATCATAGAGTATTTTAGTTGGGCATGTATCAATCTCTTCTTTACATCTTTATATTCTCTTCTTTTGTCTTGCGTTATTTTAGAAAAGTCCGGGTATATCTCTATGTTGGCATCGTTGTATTTAACCGTTTGTATCTCTCTTTTCCATCTAAGGATGTCGTCTCGGTCTCTTGAGGAAGCCATTTTAATTAACAGTGGCCTTGGTGCTGACCCTGGTGGTAATTTTCTTATTGGGATGCGGTGCGCTCTCTCCACTGTGTGTGTTAGGGCTGCTTCTGCGGCTATTACGTTGTCTGATAACCATTTTTGGATGCTTCTAATGCCCTGTTTTCTCCTGCCCTGTTAAACAGGTTTTCAGTTTCGTCATAGTCCTCCATTTGCGCTGGCTGTTTCTGATTGCTTAATGGGGGTGGGGATTTGAGATATTTGTCTAGCTGCGTCAAGGTGTTCCGTACTGTGCCACCTTTTGGTGATGAAGTTCCCACGACTTCCTATTTTGTAGTTTTGGCGCCATTTCCCCCCCCCCCCTTTCCTCCTATTGCAAGATTTCTGTCAAAGTTTATGTTGCTCAGATCCCTATATTTCTAAACAGGCAGTCATGCATGTCTTATATTGCAGGCAAATATAGCAGGGGATCTTACGTGTCCTTAGTGTCCTTAGTCTCCTGGTTTCCTGGATCGCAGATATCTTCGGAGTAAGGTACCCCCGGTGTTGTCAGCGCGGCCCGCCTACGATGTTCAGCGGCCGTCGCTCGATCACTGGGTGACAGACTCCATTAGACTGATACGACCACCTGGGACTCGGAGGTTCAGGAATCGGAGGAGCGGCGTCTGGCAGCCAAAGGGCTGCACCGATATGGCGCCCAGAGCGGAACTTCACAGCCAGACAGCCCCACAGCCCCACAGGGCGGCTCAACAGGCGAGGCAGCAGACGAAAGGAGTGACCTCTCTCAACGCGGTCCAGGGCAGACGGAGCCCCCAAGGGCAGCCCATCGGGCAAGGCGGCACATGTACAAAGCGTCCGCCCTAGGCACAGCTCGGGGTAGGCGGAGCCTCCGGGGACGGCAACAGGTGAGGCGGCAAACTGACAGAGCGACCGCTCTCGATACAACCTGGGACAGGCACGAACTTCTGAGGGTGCCTCGGCGGATAAAGCGGCAGACTCAGCAGGTACAACGACGTCTCAGCGGTGGTTAATCAGCTCTGCAGCATATCTGAGACAGCATGTGGGCGCTGTTTCAGGTGCCGGAGCTGAGGCCGGCGTTGGGGGCGGGGGACCGCAGCACGCCCGTGGCTTACGTCATGCCGCCACGCCTCCTCAACAGATGTATGTTTTTTTATTTATTTTTTTATTTTTAAGATGGAGCATGTCTTAGAGCGACATGGCAAAACTTAATATGGGCCCTCTGCCATAAACAGCTTCTCGGTACACTTGTGTCACACACTCCCTTTTAAAATGGAACATAAATTATGACTCCCCAGATTTTGATGATTTTACCATTTTTTTCTTTAAGAGAAATTTTAATTTAAAATATATTAAGTCACACTCTGCCTCACCTGCTTTATCCAACTTCTATGTAGAAAAAGTGAAACAAGTACTTCATAAATATGGATCTTATTCTGAACACCATATTTCTCAATATATTTACACCAGACAATTGGAAATTCAGGAATGAATCTCATGCTTCGTTTTACACAGTATACTGTGCTATAAAACTGGTGGCCGGCAGCTACCAATAGGGGGAGCTCAGTGTGTAGGAATTTATACAGTTACTATTCAAATCAATGAAATCTGTATCATCTGTATGCACTGAGGTCCCACTAGTGGTGGCTGATATAAGATGCAAGGTATCTATAGTATGTCAGGAATTGGAGAAGTAGTTCAGTAATGCCTACCCACCCCCCTCCTGGGCCCTATAGCAGTTGCAAGGTCGGCTTCTATGGTAGGTACACCACCCTTGACAGATGGCATTGTCATGAGATAATCAATGTTATTCAATATGTCAGTGTTTTTTTTGTTGTTGTGACGGATCAGCATATAGCAGCAATACACTAACTAACACTACATCAGGGGAGGGCTGGCAGCCTTAGTCCTGGGGGGAAAATCCAGTCAAGTGGCCCATTTTTAGCCCCACCCATTATTAAAAGCCCCTCCTACATATAATAGGCCACTCCCAACACACACTGTACAGCTGACATTCTATAGTTGAGGCCTGTCTACACATCATACGGAGAGGGGAGGTCTGTCCTGGCTGCACTGCCTGCTTATATAACAAGCTACAGCCAGGAAGCTCCTCCGCTCTCCTCCCTCCCCTGATCCTGCTCAAGGCTTGTGGTTCCCCCCCACCATCTGCCACCCGCCCGTGGCCGGCTGCCCCCATTGGCCGTCCTCACCCAGCTCTGAATCCTCCTTCTGCAAATGGCAGGAGGAGGAGCCGGAGCATCTCCTCTCCTGCATAGCGCCCAATACCTCTTACATCCAGTGATGTCACCTTTGTTGTAGACGTTCTCTTTCCTCATCTTCTCCATTCTGACCAGACCGCCATGATGATTTTTCTGCCATCTCCCATCTCTGCAGAGATTGAGAAACAGACATTAGTTTCCTGCCACCCTCAATACTATACTGCAGAAACAGTCCCCCTGGAAATACTACTACCACACAGATAGTGCCCCCAATACTGTACCCGCTATGCCCCCAATACTATATTGCAGAAACAGTACCCCTGGGAATACTACTACCACACAGATAGTGCCCCCTTAAACAATTATTGGCACACAGTGCTCTAAAACATAACTGCGCCCAGACACTAATAGTATAAAGATAATGTCCCCCAGAAAAAATTGTGCTAAGCTGATACTATGCCAGGGTGCCCCCAAAGTAACAGTGCTCCCCAAAATCCCACCAATAGAAATAATTCTCTGCCAGAGCACACTTAGTAGTAATAATGCCCCTATAGTGCCCTAGTAATCATGTTCCTCATAGCCCCCCAGTAGTAGTAAAGCTCCCCATAATACCCCCTAGTAGTACTAATTTTCCCTATAATATGACAGTACATGAAATACCCCCGCTTAGTGCCCGCAGTTGAGCTAATGTCCCCATAATGTATGTCAGTATAAAATACCGCTATATAGTGCCCCAGTAAATGCCCTCATACCTCTCCTCTCCCCCTTCCCCATAGTGTCCCCCATAATATGCCAGTAAAAAAATGCCCCTTAGTGCCCCCAGCAGATGCCCCTATAGTGCTCCTCTCCCCCACAATGTGCCAGTAAAAAAATGCCCCTTCTTAGTGCCACCATATGCCCCAATAGTGCTCCACTCCCCCATAGTGCCCCCAAATAATGCCCCCTAGTTCCGCTCTCCCCTATAGTGCCACCCATAATGTGCCAGTAAAAAATGCCCCCTTAGTGCCACCAAATGCTATAGTGCCCCCCATAATGTTCCAATACAAAAGGCCCCTTTAGAGCCCCCACTTCCCCATAGTGCCCCCAAATAATGCCCCTATAGTAACACCAGATGCCCCATAGTGCTGCTCCCCCGTATAGTGCCCCCCAGAATGTGACAATAATAAAAAAAAAAAAAGCCCCTTTAGATCCCCCAGATACCCCCATAGTGCTCCTCTCCCCCATGGTGCCCCCCCATAATGTCCCAGTAAGAAATGCCCCCATAGTGCCAGCTCCTCCAATAGTGCCAGCTCCCCTCATAGTGTCAGCCCCCCCATAGTGCCAGCTCCCCCCATAGTGCCAGCTCCCCCCCATAGTGCCAGCTCCGCCATAGTGCCAGCCCCCCCATAGTGCCAGCTCCCCCATAATGCCAGCTCCCCTATAGTGCCAGCCCCCCTATAGTGCCAGCTCCCCCTATAGTGAAAGCCCCCCCATAGTGCCAGCCCCCCCATAGTGCCAGCTCCCCCCCATAGTGCCAGCTCCCCCATAGTGCCAGCCCCCTTATAGTGCCAGCCCCCCATAGTGTCAGCCCCCCATAGTGCTAGCCCCCCTATAGTGCCAGCCCCCCTATAGTGCCAGCTACCCCTATAGTGCAAGCCCCCCCATAGTGCCCCAGCATAGTGCCAGCTCCCCCATAGTGCCAGCCCCCCTATAGTGCCAGCCCCCCCTCAATGTCAGCCCCCCTATAGTGCAAGCCCCCCCTATAGTGACATCTCCCCCTATAGTGCAAGCCCCCCCATAGTGCCCCCCCATAGTGCTAGCTCCCCCATAGTGCCAGCCCCCCCTATAGTGCCAGCACCCCCATAGTGCCAGCCCCCCTATAGTGCCAGCTCCCCCTATAGTGCCCCCATAGTGCTAGCTCCTCCATAGTGCCAGATCCCCCCCTATAGTGCCAGATCCCCCCTATAGTGCCATATCCCCCTCATAGTGCCAGCCCCCAATAGTGCCAGATCATCCCCCATAGTGCCAGATCCCCCCATAGTGCCAGATCTCCCCCATAGTGCCAGCCCCCCATAGTGCCAGATCCTCCCCCATAGTGCCAGATCCCCCCCATAGTGCCAGATCCCCCCCCCCATAGTGCCAGATCCCCCCCCCATAGTGCCAGCCCCCCGCAAAGAAGAAAAAAAATAAACGCTAATACTTTCCTCCATCAGCAGCGATGCAAGCCTCTTCCGGCCTGTGTCCCTGCTGTGTGCTGCCCGGTTTAAGCGTGTTAAATTTAACACACCACATCCTTGCACTTAAAGGGAAAGTTTAGTTTTTGAAGCCCGGTTTAAGCGTCGCGATGATAATGACATCATCAGCTGCCTGAGCCGGCATTAGTGCCTGCGGCCTATCAGAAGAACAGGGGAGGGACACGCCTCTCCCTCCCCTGCCCCACAGCACACAGCACTGTGGTGATCGGCAGTGCGGCCCTGAAATATAAAAAATAAAACTTTTTTTTTTTAGACGGGCCGTTTATTTAGGGTGGCCTGGGGGCCAACTGCCTCCCTGCCCCCCGGCCCAGCCCGCCCCTGCACTACATGAACTGCTATCTGGCCTTGACCTCAACAGCAGGCATCCAAACTGGTATAAGCAAAAACTGGTATAAGCAAAAACTGGCTCATCTTCCCATAGCAACCAATAACCTTCCACCCGAAAAAGGTGGGATCTGATCGGTTTCTATTGGTAACTAAGTTTTCCTTTACACCAGTTTTAATCAATCCCCCCCCTGTCCAATATAGCCACCCTTCTTTTCAATAACAGTCTTAAGCCTTCCATCCATGGAGTCTGTCAGTTTCTTAATCTGTTGCCAATCAACTTTTTGTGCAGCAGCAACCACAGCCTCCCAGACACTGTTCAGAGAGGTGTACTGTTTTCCTTCACTGTAAATCTCCTATTTAACAAGGTTGCTGCTGCTTGAAGAAAGTGTCTTCTAAAAACTGTCAGTATGTTTGGGAGTTGATTTTGAGTCCATCTTCAACACAAAATGGTCCAACTAGCTCATCTTTAATAATACCAGCCTATAGCATTACCCCACATCCACCATGCTGGCGTCTGAGACAAAGTGGAGCTCTGTTCCTGATCCAGCCAGGGTCCCATCCATCTGGTCAGTTGAGAATCTCTCCCATCCCATCAGTTCATAAAACCTGTCTTCAGATATTTCTTGGCCAATTACTGACATTTCAAATTATGTGTCTTGTTCAGTGGTGGTCGGGTTTTAGGCTTCCATACCTTAGCCATGTCTCTGAACACTGAACACCATGTACTTCTAGGCCTTCAAGGAGGATAATGGGTTTCTGGTCACCTCACATTTGATTCTTCTCAAATCTTTGGCAATTCATTTTCGTCTTTTTCTCAACACGTTTCTTGTGACCCTGTTGACTATTGGCAACAAAACGTTTGATGGTTCTGTGATCACGCCCTAATATCTTAGCAATTTCAAGAGTGCTGCACCCCTCTGATAGACTTAGTGCTGTTTCACACGAGCAAGTCCATTGCAGGAATTACGCTCCATTTGTGAGTGTGTTCGTCTGTTCTGTACTTGTAGGAACACACAGCATTATCATGATTTATAATGCTATGTGCCTCTGTTTGACATTACTTCTACAGAATTATAGCGACATAAAGCTGTCAGTATGATCATGTAGAAGTAAGGTCAAGCAGAGGCACGTAGCATTGTAAATCATGATAATGCCGTGCACAATTGAAGAAAGGATTTTTAGCTCAAAAAGTCCAGAACAGAGGATCATGCTCACACATGGAGCTTGTTTCCCACAATGGACTCTCTCATGTGAAACAGCCCTTAAACATTTTTAACTTTTCAGGGTCAGTTAAATCTCTTTTTTGGCCCATGTCGACAAAGGAAAACAAGCTGCCTAATAATTATGCACATTTTGATATAGAAACTTGATCTTCTTAGGCCACACTCTACCTCATTACACAAATATAAATCAACTTATATGCTTAAAGGCTATGTGCACCTTCGGAGGCAATTTTTGTCTATGATTGCATTTTACTCATTTTTGGCTAAAAATCATATTCACTTGGCCTTTATTAAAAAATATTGAGCAATTCTGTCACAAAGGGTTAACAGTTTTTCTAACTGTGTAACTGGTGCTTTGACTTTGTGCTGGTCATCTAATAACCCTTATCTCTAAAGTACTAAGAGGTCATAAACACTCATTTAAGCCATATTCTTATCAGTAAGATAAGAACAGAGGAATAATGAGTGTTTATAATGTCAGAGAGCAGAGATAAGGAGCCCGTCAGCTCCCCAAATGACAGAAAAGACAGAAAATCCACAGGCTGCTACTATAGCATCTCAGCTATTTACACAAAAAAGGACTGCATATTTTTAATAAAGACCAATTGAAGAAATGATTTTTAGCTCAAAAATAAGTACAACGCAATAATAATAAAAATTCCCCCCAAAGGTGTACATAGCCTTTAAATCCAATAAGCATTCAAATTTCTACAGCTTAGAGTTGGAAAATATGCATAAAAACAATGATATGCTCAAAATACTCTTTTGCCAGATAATTGTGCACACAGTGTAATGCCATAAGTCAGTACAAGCATTTTTTTCTTTTTTAAACGGAAAGCCAACCCTCAGCATTTATGTTCCGACTATTTAATAGATGTACACATTGGTTTTGTATCCCAGCATGCCCGTGATTGAGCTAAATGATAGATAATGGCACTTTCTAACAATGCATTTAACAACATTTTACTTGCTGATCAATGGTCAATTTTCTAAGATTATAAACATTTTATTCCTGCTCGGAAAGGAAAGTAATAAAAATGAAATGACCTTGCCACATTGGATAGTAAGCTGATTTTAGGTATTGTTGCCACTGTGTGAAGCCATGTAAAATAACAGTAATACACTCAATGATTTAAAAGTCACCTTAGCAGTGGTTTCTGTTAATGGCAACTGCTTTAAATTGCGTTTTGCTATGCATACTGAAAAACAATCATTAGACGGCTACAGGGTAGATGATTTCACATTTAAGAGTAAAGCAGGAGGTAGTTGTGCCTGGCTTAGATATTTGCTATTAGTAACACTGAAGAAATAGTAGACTTCTACTTTTTTCTTATAATGTCTTTTGACTGTTGCTTGTTGATACAGTTCCTCACGGTTAAAATCAATTGTGCCGACTTAAAACAGCCTTGAGAGACCAATGCTTATGACAACCTGGCATAATCAGATGTAAAGAAAAGTGATAGAGCGTTTAAATGGCTCTCGGTTAGAATTGTACCCTGGACTATACTGTTTTGTATTCAGCTTGGCACAATTATGTTTTTCCGTAATAGTACTCAATATTTCTGTGTCATGTAAAGTAATCCCAGAACAACGGTGTCGTTTTCATGTTTAGCATCAGAAATATATCCTGCCTTCATTTATGATCAGGGTATAGTCTTCATAATTAACAATGGTGGGGAAATAAAAATGATGTGCAAGATGCAGGTGCGCAATAGTAGGAAGCCTGGTCTAAATAGTTGTATAAATCATAAGTTATCGAGTTGTTATTGGTTATTCTGGAAAATGCCCTTAGGAAATAATTGTTGTGAGCGGTATATAATCAATTTGACAAAGCTTAGGTGAACCAGATCTACATTCTATATGCCGAAGGCATTGATCATTTCTGTCATTCCGTAACTTTGTTTTCTAAGGATTTTTCCAGGTTTTCTTGTGGACATACATAGCATAAAGCAGTTTATAGAGTCTATAGCTTGCATAACTGGACCATACTACTATGAAAAGTATTTACTTCTAATTAACTGCATAATAAGTCTTAAATAGAGCACATATTCAAACAATGATTATATCTGATGTCTATACGTGTGCAGCTGTCATCTAAACCTGCTAATTTATTTAGAATCAGGGCATCCACCTTGAACCCAAAAACATATTGGAAGATTTACTGTACTAATCTTCTATATGTAATAAACTTAGACTGTAGCTGGATGTCCGTACATTATCTCGCAAGCCCACACTGCGATCTGTTCTCAGTGCAGACCAGGGCATCAGGTAGCAGACATTCAGACATTAAGCCAAGAAGAAGACTCAGCAGAAGAACACTAAAGCTCTCCAGAGGAAGTTCCAGCTTAGCATGCAGGGCAAAATCAAGTGAAAGTGTTTATCTCAATTAGATGAAGTGGTGAAGAAAACTCCAGCATGAGAAATGACTGAATGTGGCAAACCATTGGCAAACCACTTCCTGTATAGTATAGATGAATTGGGAAACGCAAAAAAAAAAAAACAGAGGAGGAATTAGGGGACTGGTAGAAACACATTGAGGTAGGCAGGCAGGTAGGCAATTTTAAAAAAAATAGAATGGGAACTGAGTATTAGATCACTTAGCAGAGGTCTGAAAATTGTATCTTCCTTTATCATCATTTGCTTAGAAGAGCAGGAAGCTGATTGCATCAAAGGTCAAGTACTTATTTTTAGAAATATGATGCACGGACCATTCTTTAATACTTATTTTGTGATTTATAATAGTTATAATCTTTTAACTTGGTGACATTGTCAATGTAGACAGATATTATTTGGCATCATTCTGGACTGGCAGGGTGATAAAAGATTGGCTCCATATATAGATGAAAAAAATATATATCTATTGAATCTATTGATTTATTTATAGAAAATAGTTATCAAATAGTACAGTCACTTGCCTGTTAAATATTGTCTGCAGGCACATTGGGGTGCAGTACACGCCCATAGAGCTACTTGTATATAGACATTATTGCGCTTCATTTCTCTGATTCCTGGAGATCATCTAGCCAAAGCATCAACAGAGCTAAACCATGTCAAGCAAAGTAAATACAAAGAAATAGAGATTGATTGTTTTTAAAGGAATCACTCCTGAACAATCCCTACTCAATTTCAAGTCTGCACTCTCTGCTGCAAAAGAGGCCACATTCTCATATCTTCCCTGTTTCGCAACCCTAAATAACTTTTTAACACTTTAAACTCTCTTCTTCATCCCCCTGTTCCCATACCATCACCTCTCATCTCAGCTAAGGGCTTTGCCACATACTGTGCTTCAAACAAAACATTGACAACATCAAAGAAAGCTTCAGCCTACACTCCTCACAGCCCTTCTGCACAACTATTCAGTCCTCTTCCCTCAAAACCTGCTTCTCCACCATTACAGAAGAAGACCTTTTCACTCTACTCTATCCCATCTCACCACTATTGCACTTAACCCAATCCCATCCCACCTAATCCTCAACCTCACTATAGTGTTTATCCCTGCCCAAACTGATCTCTTCAACCTATTAATAACCACTGGTGCCTTCCCCTCCTATTTCAAACATGATACCATCACTCCCATCCTCAGAAAGTCTTCAGTTGACCCATCTTCTTTGTCTAGCTATCGCCCCATATCCCTTCTCCCATATGCCTCAAAACTACTTGAACAACATGTCCACCTTGAACTGTCCTCCACCTTTCTTCCTGCTCCCTATTTGACTGGCTACAATCCAGCTTCGGACCTCACCACTTGATTGAGACTGCCCTTACCAAAGTCACCAACGACCTGCTACAGTAACTGCCAAAGCCAAACAACATTACTCTATCTTCCTCCTCCTTGACTTATTCTCTGCCTTTGACACCATTTACAACTCCCTTCTGTTACAAACTCTCTCATCTCTTGGCATCATGGACGTGACCCTCTCCTGGATCGCATCATACCTCACAGACTGGACATTTAGTGTCTCCCACCCGCACATCATATCCTAATGTCGTCTCATCCCCTCTCTTTTGGTATCCCTCTAGCCTCTGTCCTAGAACCCCTGCTCATCTCAGTGTACACTTTCAGCCTGGGACAGCTCATAAAGTCTCATGGATTTCAGTATCACTTTTATACTGACAATTAGTGTTGAGCGAAGCAAAGCATCCGAAGCGTAATTCGGTCCGAAGTTTAGGAAAACTTAGATTCTAATTGAATCCAAATTTCAGTGTGCTTCGTGGTAATGAATCGGTTTTCTTTAAATGGCTGTTAGTGTTAGGGTCCATTCATACGTCCTCACTTCTTATGCGGAACGGGTGCGGACCCATTCATTTTCAATGGGGACGGAAAAGATGCGGACAGCACAGTGTGTTGTCCGTATTTCCTGTCCGCGGCCCAAAACATTCGCTCCACGGCACCTCAAAAAAATAGAACATGTCCTATTCTTGTCCGCAGCTGCGGACAAGAATAGGCATTTCTATTGGGGTGCCAGCCGGTTGTTTTGCGGATCCGCAAAACACTGCGGACGTGTAAATGGACCCTATGTAAGTAGCAGTGAGTGTAAAGAAGACAAGCCTGGAAACACAAGATCACCCATAATGCTGTGCAGCCAGCCAATCCACAGGTAGCCATCCCCCTGTGATGTCACAGCTAGGCAGAGCCTTATAAAACCCTGATTTTCCTGTGAGCTGAGCACAGTGAGAGATATGACAAGATGCTTATGCACTAGGGACAGTGTTGCTACAAACTGTTAACAGAGAGTGTAGGAGAGAGAGAGAGTGCAGACAGAGTGCAGGGACAGTGGAGGGAGAGTATAGGAGCTAGTGAACTCTGCTACAATTTATTGCCATGTACATAACTGTGCAGTGCACCAAGAGTAATAGCTAAGGGTGGGTTGACACCAGCGTTTCGCTGGTTTTCATCCTTCCTCAGATACGCCTGCATGTTATTTAACTCGTTCACTACCAGCGCCATACATAATGGAAAAAAAGGGTCACAATGGCCAATTTGCCCTTTTTTCATTGCTTCTCTTACCCAAAAAAGTCATAAAATGTGATCAAAAAGTCGCACAAATACAGATTGTCTCGCAAAATAATTATATATAAATATAATTATATAATTAAGTAAATATAAAAAAGTTATCGGGGTCAGAATATGGTAATGTGAAAAAACTACACTATTTGGACATAAAAAACCTATGCATATTTGTTATCGTTGTAATCAAACTGATCCAGAGAATGAAGGGCATAGGTCAGTTTTGCAGCATAAAACGGAGGAGTAATTGATTTTTTTTTTTCAATTCCACCCCATTTGGATTTTTGTCCCCGCTTCCCACTACGCTGTATGCCATACTAAATGGTGGGGTTATAAAGTGCAACTTTTTACGCAAAAAATAAGCCCTCATACAGCAATGTGAACAGAAAAATAAAAAAGTTATGGCTCAAGGAAGATAGGGAAGAAAAATTAAAAAACAATGCTCCATTTGCATCTAAAATCAGTTTTTATGCCGGACTTGAAAACGCTGCTTTTAGGCAGATTGGGCTGAGTATACCTGATTTATAGTGATTTGTGATGAATTAATTCATAATGAATAGAATTTCTTGTTGAACTTAGGTAAAGCTGTCGAATGGAACTTTTTTAGAAACTTCGCTCATCTCTACTGACAATACACAAATTTACCTCTCTGGTCCAGATATCATCTTTCCCCCATCTCACCCCCCAACAGACCTATCTATTATAGTCAATGACTGCACACTCTCCACGGGCAACCAAGTCTGCTGCCTTGGAGTAACCATTGATTCTGCCCATTCCTTCAATCCACACCACCTGCTGCCTTCAACTCAAAAATCTCTCTCGAATCCTTGCATTCCTCAACCAGGAGTCTGTAAAAATGCTTGTACATGCCCTCATCATTTCCCACCTACACATCCTCCTCTGTTGTCTTCCATCTAGCACCCTCAAACTCCTCCAATCTATCCTCAACTCTGCTGCCCAACAGATCCACTTCTCCCCCTGCCAATACCTTCACTGGCTCCCCATTGCCCAGTGAATTCAGTTTAAAATACTAACAAATACATATAAGGCCGTCCACAACCTGTGCCCTCTGTACCTGTGTCCTTCTCCCATCCCTTGTGGATTGTAAGCCCTCACGGGCCGGGCCCTCTCTTCTTCTGTACCAGTTTGTAACTTGTCTTGTTCATGCTTAGCACAATTGTCTGTATTATGTATGTGCACACTTTATCATATGTACAGCGCCATGGAATGAATGGCGCTTTAATAATAAATAATAATAATAATAATGAAGGAAGCTTTACGTTGCCTGTATTAAAACATACACTGCTATTTGCAGAAATTAACATAGAATCAGCCAGAATAGAATGCAGTCGCTGAGCTTAACATCCTCACCTACATAACCACAAGACTGATTGATAGGAAACACATCTGTCCTTGAACTCCTACTCCAAGAGGCACAAACCTCGATGACCTATATATTTATTCTGTCTCTATGCTGCTATATTACATCAGACAAGAAAAATAGCTATAAACAAAATCAATTGCTATTTCCACCCTCAGAGCTTCTTTTGCACTTAACAGCAAAATCTAATCACAGGATCTGCCCTCTTCGACCCTACAAGGAAAGTGTGATATAAAGCCAAGGATGAGCGTGAACATACTGAGCCTCCTCACAAGAAAATGATCCGATTGGTATTGATACAGCCCATATATTCTCCTTTTTGCCTCAATAGTTACAACTTAATTTCCTTCAGAACTGCAATGTGTGATAATGTTAGGTATAACAAATATGTATTTGAAGCCTTTCATCAAGGACTGCTTGTCATATTGAAACTGATTACCTGTAAACTTATCACAGTTTCGAGCCTTGTAAGATAGAAGTTGGCTGTGTTAGAAAGTGAACTTGTCATAAACAGCATCTGTTCCAGGTCTGATTGTTCTGAGTTTGCATAATTGAGGCAACATTAATCTTTTGGGTTATAAAGAGATGCAGGAAACAGTAGAGGTCAAGTTGTTTATTCAGGGTTGTTGACTTATTTTTATCATTCAGTTGTTTTATACTAGAAATGAAACGTTAGAGGTTAGCACAACGCTCAGTTCGCCAGTGATTGAAGATGTCTGAAATACTGCATGACCGAAAGGAAGGAGAATTTAGTGAGAATGCCCTTGAAATGTATACTATAATACCTCTAAAAACAGGCTAATGTCTAAGAATAACAGAAGAGATAACATCTACCTTTCATTGCAGCTTTTTAGGCATTTGCCATTAATTAGAAGAGATGTTTCTCGATGATGCTAATTCTGCTGAGAAATGTTAAAGAAAACCATATTGTTCAATTGGTGCAAAGTTTAAGTGAAAGCATGTGGAGCTCACATCAGATATTTGAAGAATGTTTTAATCTTAATACATGATGTACAGATATATGTCTGTCTATTTCTATCTTTTACTGGCATTAATCATTTCATTCTATACAGTGCCGCTGATTTATGTCTAATGTATCTTTCTTAACCATTGTTGGATTGTACGCTTCCTCAGTAAGCTATACCTGCATACCTGCTATGGCTACCCAGCTGTCTCACATATACAGGAAAGAGATCCTATATACACCACCATAGTCATCCCTTAATCAAATATACTCTGGTAACAAAGGAACTACAGAAACAAGTACAGGAGCAACGAACCAGCGCCTTAACAATTACAAACAAAAAGATTTAAAAAATCTTCCCAAAAGCATGCATTGTATTTTCATACACTTTCTTCCCTTCTATGACATCCAAATGTTGTCACGGCTTCCCTGATTACTTACTGGGAAACCTTTTTCCACTATCATGTATGATATTATTTTTAATTACTACTTGGCAGGATAACTACTCTCCACGCCAATAGCAAACTCTGTGTTTTCTGGCCCATAATACAATAAATATAATAAGCTTGTTGTCAAATTTTGTCAATTTTCCAATTTAAAAGGGTCTGATAAAGGCTAAGAGAAATATTATTCTGCACAAAACCAATAAACTTATTCCGAGAATCCAGATATGTTTATCTAGATATATCTCATCTGGACAACCCTTTCTATATGCCATATTGGAAAGATTGGTAAGCTTAGCTGTTTGCCAGGGTCTTAAGAACTGGTCTCTCACGGTAAAGGGGTTGTCTGTAATGAAGGGGGGCATCAATATGTAGTCTCATAAAGCCCCTCTCATTACAGACAAAATAGGTCATAAATGTATGATCTCTGGAGGGTCTCAGAGTCTATACCCCTACAGAGTACAGTCGTGGCCAAAAGTTTTGAGAATGACACAAATATTAGTTTTCACAAAGTTTGCTGCTAAACTGCTTTTAGATCTTTGTTTCAGTTGTTTCTGTGATGTAGTGAAATATAATTACACGCACTTCATACGTTTCAAAGGCTTTTATCGACAATTACATGACATTTATGCAAAGCGTCACTATTTGCAGTGTTGGCCCTTCTTTTTCAGGACATCTGCAATTCGACTGGGCATGCTCTCAATCAACTTCTGGGCCAATTCCTGACTGATAGCAACCCATTCTTTCATAATCACTTCTTGGAGTTTGTCAGAATTATTGGGTTTTTGTTTGTCCCCCCGCCTCTTGAGGATTGACCACAAGTTCTCAATGGGATTAAGATCTGGGGAGTTTCCAGGCCATGGACCCAAAATGTCAACATTTTGGTCCCCGAGCCACTTAGTTATCACTTTTGCCTTATGGCACGGTGCTCCATCGTGCTGGAAAATGCATTGTTCTTCATCAAACTGTTGTTGGATTGTTGGAAGAAGTTGCTGTTGGAGGGTGTTTTGGTACCATTCTTTATTCATGGCTGTGTTTTTGGGCAAAATTGTGAGTGAGCCCACTCCCTTGGATGAAAAGCAACCCCACACATGAATGGTCTCAGGATGCTTTACTGTTGGCATGACACAGGACTGATGGTAGCGCTCACCTTTTCTTCTCCGGACAAGCCTTTTTCCAGATGCCCCAAACAATCGGAAAGAGGCTTCATCGGAGAATATGACTTTGCCCCAGTCCTCAGCAGTCCATTCACCAAACTTTCTGCAGAAGATCAATCTGTCCCTGATGTTTTTTTTTTTAGAGAAGTGGCTTCTTTGCTGCCCTTCTTGACACCAGGCCATCTTCCAAAAGTCTTCGCCTCACTGTGTGTGCAGATGCGCTCACACCTGCCTGCTGCCATTCCTGAGCAAGCTCTGCACTGGTGGCACTCCGATCCCGCAGCTGAATCCTCTTTAGGAGACGATCTTGGCACTTGCTGGACTTTCTTGGACGCCCTGAAGCCTTCTTAACAAGAATTGAACCTCTTTCCTTGAAGTTCTTGATGATCCTATAAATTGTTGATTGAGGTGCAATCTTAGTAGCCACAATATCCTTGCCTGTGAAGCCATTTTTATGCAACGCAATGATGGCTGCAAGCGTTTCTTTGCAGGTCAGCATGGTTAACAATGGAAGAACAATGATTTCAAGCATCACCCTCCTTTTAACATGTCAAGTCTGCCATTTTAACCCAATCAGCCTGACATAATGATCTCCAGCCTTGTGCTCGTCAACATTCTCACCTGAGTTATCAAGACGATTACTGAAATGATCTCAGCAGGTCCTTTAATGACAGCAAAGAAATGCAGTGGAAAGTTTTTTTTTGGGATTAAGTTAATTTTCATGGCAAAGAAGGACTATGCAATTCATCTGATCACTCTTCATAACATTCTGGAGTATGTGCAAATTGCTATTATAAAAACTTAAACAGCAACTTTTCCAATTTCCAATATTTATGTAATTCTCAAAACTTTTAGCCACGACTGTACAGTGCTCTGTTAACTATAAGGGGTGCTGTAGAGGGAGAGGGGAGTAGTTAGGATGCACTAGTATGTGGAAAAAAAGGACTCTATTAACCCCTTAAGGCTGTAGTATTTTTATTTATTTTTTGCGTTTTTGTTTTGCCCTCCCTGCCTTCCCAGAGCCATAACTTTTTTTTTTTGTATGTTCACATAGTTGTACTTTCCAACACCACCATTTAATACTGTAGTGGGAAGTGGGAAAAAAACGTTGTTTTTTTTTATCTACGCCAATCGATGTGCGATAAAACTGACTGGTTACTTTTATTCTACAGGTCAGTACGAATCCGGCGATACCTTATATGTATAGTTTTTGTTGCATTTTGATAGTGCTAAAAAATTTAAAAGTGGAATTTTTTTGTCGCCATATTTTGACCCCTATAACTTTTTTGTAATTAACTTTCACGGAGCTGAATGGGGGCTAATTTTTTTGGGGCCAATCTGAACTTTTCATTTATACCATTCTTGGGTGTGTATGACTTTTTGATCACTTTTCATAAAAAAAATTGTAGATAATGGAGAGACCAAAAACGGCGAATCGTCCATTTGGACGCTTTTTTACGTTTTGCTGTTTTGATGTTGCCGTACGGGAAATTTATTTTTATTTTTTTATACTATGAGCGTTTTCGCACATTACAACACCTATGATGTGTATTTTATTTATTTTTTAGTTCTTTTATTTTTATTTTGGGAAAAGGTAGGTGATTTGAATTTTTATGTTTTATTTATTTATTTATTTTTATTTGTTTATTTTATAACATTTTTATTTTTTTACACTTTTTTATAGTTCCCATAGGGAACTATAACAATGAATCATCTGATTGTTATTATCATAGATTCCAATGCACTTGCTTGATTTTACTAGTTTCCTATGGAGCCCTATTACTTGCAAGGGCTCCATAGGAAATACTATGAGGCAGCCTCTTGTCATTCATAAAGACAGGGGCTGCTGCATACATACATGCTCCGGCTCCTCCAATCGCCACACGGGGGAGCCGGAGCACAACCAAAAGTGCGCACTTTCGGTTTCAGCGCGCTCAGATGCATTACTGCCGGTTGCGGACATTAGCCGCGGTTGTCTGCTAGAAGAAGCAGGTGGCCACCAGCGGCTATGGCTCCCGCAGCAGGCAGGAGCGGGCGCCATCTTTAAACACCCGCCCAGCGCCATACATGTACGCTGCTGCCCGTAAAAAAAGGGTGAAAGGGGTTGTCTCACTTGAGCAAACGGCATTTTATCATGTAGAGAAAGTTAATACAAGACACTTTCTAATGTATTGTTTTTGTCCATATTGCCTCCTTTGCTGGCTTGAGTCATTTTTCCATCACATTATCATTATACACTTCTCGTATCCAAGGGTTACAACCACTACTGTAGTGCAGATACGAGGGGGCTATTCTGTCTGTGTCTGTGTCTTTGTCTGCCATTACCTGTAGTATTTGAACTGTGTGTTTGCAAATGTACGAGTGTCCGTTGCTTCTTTCCGCCTAGACATCATCCAGTATCCGCTATGTCTGCACACGGTCCAACTTCTACCACCTCTACTAGTCATCAGACTGAAGGGGTCCTTGTGCTCCAGCACTTTTCTGCACTTTTGGTAGTGACTGTACCTGATATTCCAGTTTAGTCCCCAAGACTACACAACTGTGTCTGGTAAGCAGTGACGTAGACATGATACCCCCGTAAAGATAAGCTGATTTTGGCCAGAATTCTAGTCTCAGGAATTCATTTAAGTTCCAAAAATGGCTTGGGTCAGTGGTATGGAGGTTTATGCGTTCACTGTAAATTTAAAGTCCGCTATTAACAAAATTCATCATCTAAATCTAAAAAAGCAGCAAATTTAAATTAAAAATAAAAACGTTTGCAAATACTTTTAAGTTGATCACTTTCTTTAATACAGTTTTTTTTATTTTATTCTGGTGGTAGGGCTTAGGGTACTTTCACACTTGAGGCAGGACGGATCCGACATGCTGTTCACCATGTCGGATCCGTCCTGCGGCTATTTCGCCGTGCCTCCACACCGCCGCTCCGTCCCCATTGACTATAACGGGGGCGGAGCTCCGGTTTTTTAGTCCGGCGGCTTTCGCCGTGCACTGCCGTGCTGCGCCGCAGCTCTGCCCCCGTCCCCATTATAGTCAATGGGGACGGAGCGGCTGTCCGGAAGCACGGCAAAATAGCCGCAGGACGGATCCGACATGGTGAACAGCATGTTGGATCCGTCCTGCCGCAAGTGTGAAAGTAGCCTTAGGCACACACAGAAGGGGTTGACCCAACAAACATTTGTGGCATATCATTGGGATATGCCACAAATGTCACTTACATATGAGTCCCACCTCTAGGACCTGCTCCTAGCTCTCTGAAGTGAAGGGAGAGAGCCGTGCATGCACATGCACCCTCCATTCACCGCAGTGGGAGTTCCAAAAATTGCTGTGCACTGGCTTGGTTAATTTCAGAAGTCTATAGCAGTGAATAGAGAGGAAGCTAGGCATACCCAGTGTGCTCTCATTCACGTCAAGGACCCTTTTCTGGGGGCAGAAGCAGTTCCCAGAGATGGGACAAATACCTATGCTAACATTTATGGTATATCCTAGCAATATGCCCCAAATCTTGAGATGGGACGACCCTTTTAACTGTCAACTGAACTCCCACAATGCATTGCTCTATGACAACAGAAAAACTGTACAATTTGAAATTTTAGCTTTAATACATTTAAAAGAACTCATCAGCACCACTGCAGCCTGATCTTGAGAGATGTATCCGATCTCACAAGATCACACTCTATTTTCATGGTAGCCAGTATGCTGTAAGAGTTGCTTTGATACTGCTCACACTGACAGTCATAGTGCTCAGATGCACTTCCCCTTTGAGATCCCCAGTGCCTTGAAAAAGTATTCATACCACTTTAACTTTTCCAATTTTTTTTACATTTCACCCACAAACTTAAATGTATTTTATTGGTATTTTATGTGATAGACCAACACAAAGTAGCAAGTATGTGTGAAGTGAGAAGAAAATGATTTAACCACCTCCGGACCGCCTAACGCAGGATCGCGTTCCGGAGGTGGCAGCCCTGCGCAGAGTCACGCATATATGCGTCATCTCGCGAGACGCGAGATTTCCTGTGAACGCGCGCACACAGGCGCGCGCGCTCACAGGAACGGAAGGTAAGAGAGTTGATCTCCAGCCTGCCAGCGGCGATCGTTCGCTGGCAGGCTGGAGATGTGTTTTTTTTAACCCCTAACAGGTATATTAGACGCTGTTTTGATAACAGCGTCTAATATACCTGCTACCTGGTCCTCTGGTGGTCCCCTTTGTTTGGATCGACCACCAGAGGACACAGGTAGCTCAGTAAAGTAGCACCAAGCACCACTACACTACACTACACCCCCCCCCCCCCCCGTCACTTATTAACCCCTTATTAGCCCCTTATTAGCCCCTGATCACCCCATATAGACTCCCTGATCACCCCCCTGTCATTGATTACCCCCCTGTCATTGATTACCCCCTGTCATTGATCAACCCCCTGTAAAGCTCCATTCAGATGTCCGCATGATTTTTACGGATCCACTGATAGATGGATCGGATCCGCAAAACGCATCCGGACGTCTGAATGAAGCCTTACAGGGGCGTGATCAATGACTGTGGTGATCACCCCATATAGACTCCCTGATCACCCCCCTGTCATTGATTACCCCCCCTGTAAAGCTCCATTCAGATGTCCGCATGATTTTTTCGGATGCACTGATAGATGGATCGGATCCACAAAACGCATCCGGACGTCTGAATGAAGCCTTACAGGGGCATGATCAATGACTGTGGTTATCACCCCATATAGACTCCCTGATCACCCCCCTGTCATTGATTACCCCCCTGTCATTGATTACCCCCCTGTAAAGCTCCATTCAGACGTCCGCATGATTTTTACGGATCCACTGATAGATGGATCGGATCCGCAAAACGCATCCGGACGTCTGAATGAAGCCTTACAGGGGCATGATCAATGACTGTGGTTATCACCCCATATAGACTCCCTGATCACCCCCCTGTCATTGATTACCCCCCTGTAAAGCTCCATTCAGATGTCCGCATGATTTTTACGGATGCACTGATAGATGGATCGGATCCGCAAAACGCATCCGGACGTCTGAATGAAGCCTTACAGGGGCATGATCAATGACTGTGGTTATCACCGCATATAGACTCCCTGATCACCCCCCTGTCATTGATTACCCCCCTGTAAAGCTCCATTCAGATGTCCGCATGATTTTTACGGATCCACTGATAGATGGATCGATCCGCAAAACGCATTCGGACGTCTGAATAAAGCCTTACAGGGGCATGATCAATGACTGTGGTTATCACCCCATATAGACTCCCTGATCACCCCCCTGTCATTGATCACCCCCCTGTAAAGCTCCATTCAGATGTCCGCATGATTTTTACGGATGCACTGATAGATGGTTCGGATCCGCAAAACGCATACGGACGTCTGAATGAAGCCTTACAGGGGCATGATCAATGACTGTGGTTATCACCCCATATAGACTCCCTGATCACCCCCCTGTCATTGATCACCCCCCCTGTCATTGATTAGCCCCCTGTAAAGCTCCATTCAGATGTCCGCATGATTTTTACGATGCACTGATAGATGGATCGGATCCGCAAAACGCATACGGACGTCTGAATGAAGCCTTACAGGGGCATGATCAATGACTGTGGTTATCACCCCATATAGACTCCCTGATCACCCCCCTGTCATTGATCACCCCCCTGTCATTGATCACCCCCCTGTCATTGATCACCCCCCCTGTCATTGATCACCCTCTGTAAGGCTCCATTCAGACATTTTTTTGGCCCAAGTTAGCGGAATTATATATTTTTTTTCTTACAAAGTCTCATATTCCACTAACTTGTGTCAAAAAATAAAATCTCACATGAACTCCCCATACCCCTCACGGAATCCAAATGCGTAAATTTTTTTAGACATTTATATTCCAGACTTCTTCTCACGCTTTAGGGCCCCTAGAATGCCAGGGAAGTATAAATACCCCACATGTGACCCCATTTCGGAAAGAAGACACCCCCAGGTATTCCGTGAGGGGCATATTGAGTCCATGAAAGATTGAAATTTTTGTCCCAAGTTAGCGGAACGGGAGACTTTGTGAGAAAAAAATTAAAAATATCAATTTCCGCTAACTTGTGCCAAAAAAAAAAAAATTCTATGAACTCGCCATGCCCCTCATTGAATACCTTGGGGTGTATTCTTTCCAAAATGGGGTCACATGTGGGGTATTTATACTGCCCTGGCATTCTAGGGGCCCCAAAGCGTGAGAAGAAGTCTGGTATCCAAATGTCTAAAAATGCCCTCCTAAAAGGAATTTGGGCACCTTTGCGCATCTAGGCTGCAAAAAAGTGTCACACATCTGGTATCGCCGTACTCAGGAGAAATTGGGGAATGTGTTTTGGGGTGTCATTTTACATATACCCATGCTGGGTAAGATAAATATCTTGGTCAAATGCCAACTTTGTATAAAAAAATGGGAAAAGTTGTCTTTTGCCAAGATATTTCTCTCACCCAGCAAGGGTATATGTAAAATGACACCCCAAAACACATTCCCCAACTTCTCCTGAATACGGCGATACCACATGTGTGACACTTTTTTGCAGCCTAGGTGGGCAAAGGGGCCCATATTCCAAAGAGCACCTTTAGGATTTCACAGGTCATTTACCTACTTACCACACATTAGGGCCCCTGGAAAATGCCAGGGCAGTATAACTACCCCACAAGTGACCCCATTTTGGAAAGAAGACACCCCAAGGTATTCCGTGAGGGGCATGGCGAGTTCCTAGAATTTTTTATTTTTTGTCACAAGTTAGTGGAAAATGCTGATTTTTTATTTTTTTTTTCATACGAAGTCTCATATTCCACTAACTTGTGACAAAAAATAAAAACTTCCATGAACTCACTATGCCCATCAGCGAATACCTTGGGGTCTCTTCTTTCCAAAATGGGGTCACTTGTGGGGTAGTTATACTGCCCTGGCATTCTAGGGGCCCAAATGTGTGGTAAGGAGTTTGAAATCAAATTCTGTAAAAAATGACCTGTGAAATCCGAAAGGTGCTCTTTGGAATATGGGCCCCTTTGCCCACCTAGGCTGCAAAAAAGTGTCACACATCTGGTATCTCCGTACTCAGGAGAAGTTGGGGAATGTGTTTTGGGGTGTCATTTTACATATACCCATGCTGGGTGAGAGAAATATCTTGGCAAAAGACAACTTTTCCCATTTTTTTATACAAAGTTGGCATTTGACCAAGATATTTATCTCACCCAGCATGGGTATATGTAAAAAGACACCCCAAAACACATTCCTCAACTTCTCCTGAATACAGAGATACCAGATGTGTGACACTTTTTTGCAGCCTAGGTGGGCAAAGGGGCCCATATTCCAAAGAGCACCTTTCGGATTTCACAGGTCATTTTTTACAGAATTTGATTTCAAACTCCTTACCACACATTTGGGTCCCTAGAATGCCAGGGCAGTATAACTACCCTACAAGTGACCCCATTTTGGAAAGAAGAGACCCCAAGGTATTCGCTGATGGGCATAGTGAGTTCATAGAACTTTTTATTTTTTGTCACAAGTTAGTGGAATATGAGACTTTGTAAGAAAAAAAAAAATCATCATTTTCCGCTAACTTGGGACAAAAAATAAAAAGTTCTATGAACTCACTATGCCCATCAGCGAATACCTTAGGGTGTGTACTTTCCGAAATGGGGTCATTTGTGGGGTATTTGTACTGTCTGGGCATTGTAGAACCTCAGGAAACATGACAGGTGCTCAGAAAGTCAGAGCTGCTTCAAAAAGCGGAAATTCACATTTTTGTACCATAGTTTGTAAACGCTATAACTCTTACCCAAACCATTTTTTTTTACCCAAACATTTTTTTTTTATCAAAGACATGTAGAACAATAAATTTAGAGCAAAATTTATATATGGATGTAGTTTTTTTTTGCAAAATTTTACAACTGAAAGTGAAAAATGTCATTTTTTTGCAAAAAAATCGTTAAATTTCGATTAATAACAAAAAAAGTAAAAATGTCAGCAGCAATGAAATACCACCAAATGAAAGCTCTATTAGTGAGAAGAAAAGGAGGTAAAATTCATTTGGGTGGTAAGTTGCATGACCGAGCAATAAACGGTGAAAGTAGTGTAGGTCAGAAGTGTAAAAAGTGGCCTGGTCTTTCAGGGTGTTTAAGCACTGGGGGCTGTAGTGGTTAAAAATTTTAAAAAAATAAAAATCTGGAAAATGTGGCGTGCATTTGTATTCAGCCCCCCTGAGTCAATACTTTGTAGGACCACCTTTTGCTGCAGTTACAGCTCCAAGTCTTTTGGGGTATGTCTCTACCAGCTTAGCACATCTAGAGGCGGAAATTTTTGTCCATTCTTTGCAAAATAACTAAATCTTAAATTCGATGGATAGTGTCTGTGAATAGCAATTTTCAACTCTTGCCACAGATTCTCAATGGAATTTAGGTCTGGACTTTGACTGGGCCATTATAACACATGAATATGCTTTGATCTAAACAGTTCCATGGTAGCTCTGGTTGTATGTTTTGGGTCATTTTCCTGCTGGAAGGTGAAACTCTGCCCCAGTGTCAAGTCTTTTGTAGCCACTGACAGGTTTGAACAGTGCTCCGTGAGATGTTCAAAGCTTTGGATATTTTTTTATAACATAACCCTGCTTTACACTTGCCCACAACTTTATCCCTGACTTGTCTGGTGTGTTCCTTGGCTTTCATGATGCTGTTTGAACACTAATGTTCTCTAACAAAACTGTGAGGCCTTCACAGAACAGCTGTAGTTATGCTGAGAATATATTATACACAGGTGAACTCTGTTTACTAACTAAGCGACTTCTGAAGGCAATTGGTCACACTGGATATTATTTAGGGGTATCAGAGTACAGAAGGCTGAATACAAATGCATGCCACACTTTTCAGATTTTTATTTATTAAGCATTTTTTTAAACCATGTATCATTTTAATTTCACTTCACACATACTTGCAACATTTTGTTGGTCTATCACATAACATTCCAATAAAATACATTTGTTTGCGGTTGTAACCTGAAAATGATGGAAAAGTTCAAGGGGTATGAATACTTTTTCAAGATACTGTATAAATGATGATCACACTCAAGAGAATGCATAACATATTAACACATAAAAAATAAATGATACCAATTACTATGGAACAGGGTGGGTGCTAGAAGAAAAAAATAGGAATCGGTGGAATAACCGCTCTAAATGGATCAAGAGAACTGCAGTTTTAGGAGGATGTGATGGGTTTTCTATAAGCTACTCACAGTTCAATGCATTCTATGTCAAATGTACAGTATACCTGTTCGAATACCGATATAAACCTCAAAGTCGCAGCTGAGTAGGTTTTGCCTGTCAGTTCACATTACTTTGAGTAATATGGTGTGAATCAATATGGATAACATACAATAGCAGAGATCAATACCTGAAATCATTAAATCACATAATAAGATGGAGTGCCATGAAGAACCTAATGAGTGATCTTATCATTGATGCCAGGTTATCAATGCTAGGGAGGAAAGATGAGAACAACACATCACGGCACAACTGCATGTCATCCCATACATGATCCTGCAGGCTTTGTCTAACTATAGGGTCTTATATTATAACTTTATTATTCAAGTATTGGATGGTTGTGCAGCAATAAAGCAGATCTAGTGGTGGCTTTGTATTTGCTGCTAATTTGGTGAAGTAACTTTAAAAAAAATCCCACACAAGTACACCAATTGTGATTGCTGATTTATAGCAATCCTGTATATGTAAACTTATACATGATTTACAGTATAAAACACTAAAAGTCAGACATTTTACTTCATTTTGCAAAGATAAATATATGCGATTTGGCATATATTCAAACATCGCATTAAAACCCATATAAAATGATGAATATTTAATTATAGCATCTCTTATGTCTATAGAGTAGCTTGTCAGAACTGTCAGAACTACTACATTTTGCTGCTGTAGGGCTGAGATTTATAGTCTAGATGATAGCACTGGAAGGAATGGCTCCGCTTTTCTCAAAAAGGGTATTTAAAACTTCTGGCTGCTGGTTTTATATTAAATAAGACAAAATGGTAGAATATTCAACCATAATTCAGATTTTAACTTTAGGCTATATTCACAAGTTGTAGTGATATTGTAGCTCTTATAATGAAAAAATAAATGCAGTATAGCCACAGTGTTAGAAAACATCATTATGGCTCAAGCACACAGCAACAGTCAGGTCCATAAATATTGGGACATTGACACAAGTCTAACATTTTTGGCTCTATACACCACCACAATGGATTTGAATGAAACAAACAAGATGTGCTTTAACTGCAGACTGTCAGCTTTAATTTGAGGGTATTTACAATGAAATCAGGTGAACGGTGTAGGAGTTACAACAGTTTGCATATGTGCCTCCCACTTTTTAAGGGACCAAAAGTAATTGGACAGAATAATAATCATAAATCAAACTTTCACTTTTTAATACTTGGTTGCAAATCCTTTGCAGTCAATTACAGCCTGAAGTCTGGAACGCATAGACATCACCAGACGCTGGGTTTCATCCCTGGTGATGCTCTGCCAGGCCTCTACTGCAACTGTCTTCAGTTCCTGCTTGTTCTTGGGGCAGTTTTGTCTTCAGCAACTGAAATGCATGCTCAATCGGATTCAGGTCAGGTGATTGTCTTGGCCATTGCATAATATTCCACTTCTTTCCCTTAAAAAAACTCTTTGGTTGCTTTTGCAGTATGCTGTGGGTCATTGTCCATCTGCACTGTGAAGCACTGTCCAATGAGTTCTGAAGCATTTGGCTGAATATGAGCAGATAATATTGCCCGAAACACTTCAGAATTCATCCTGCTGCTTTTGTCAGTAGTCACATCATCAATAAACCCAAGAGAACTGGTTCCATTGGCAGCGATACATGCCCACGCCATGACACTACAACCACCATGCTTCACTGATGAGGTGGTATGCTTAGGATCATGAGCAGTTCCTTTCCTTCTCCATACTCTTCTCTTCCCATCACTCTGGTACAAGTTGATCTTGGTCTCATCGGTCCATAGGATGTTGTTCCAGAACTGTGAAGGCTTTTTTAGATGTCGTTTGGCAAACTCTAATTTGGCCTTCCTGTTTTTGAGGCTCACCAATGGTTTACATCTTGTGGTGAACCCTCTGTATTCACTCTGGTGAAGTCTTCTCTTGATTGTTGACTTTGACACATATACACCTACCTCCTGGAGAGTGTTCTTGATCTGGCCAACTGTTGTGAAGGGTGTTTTCTTCACCAGGGAAAGAATTCTTCGGTCATCCACCACAGTTGTTTTCCGTGGTCTTCCTGGTCTTTTGGTGTTGCTGAGCTCACCGGTGCGTTCCTTCTTTTTAAGAATGTTCCAAACAGTTGTTTTGGCCACTCCTAATGTTTTTGCTATCTCTCTGATGGGCTTGTTTTGTTTTTTCAGCCTAATGATGGCTTGCTTCACTGATAGTGACAGCTCTTTGGATCTCATCTTGAGAGTTGAGAGCAACAGATTCCAAATGCAAATAGCACACTTGAAATGAACTCTGGACCTTTTATCTGCTCATTGTAATTGGGATAATGAGGGAATAAAACACACCTGGCCATGGAAGAGCTGAGAAGCCAATTGTCCCATTACTTTTGGTTCTTCAATAAGTGGGAGGCACATATGCAAACTGTTGTAATTTCTACACTGTTTACCTGATTTGGATGTAAATACCCTCAAGTTAAAGCTGACAGTCTGCAGTTAAAGCACATCTTGTTCGTTTCATTTCAAATCCATTGTGGTGGAGTATAGAGCCAAAAATGTTACAATTGTGTCGATGTCCCAATATTAATGGACCTGACTGTATGTTCCAGCTCGATTTTGTGCTGAACCATAATGGATTTGCTATGGAGGTGCGTGATCTCTGTTACTGGGTATGCCTATGATTTAATACCGTGGCATACAGTTAATTTTTGAAGGAATTCACCTGTAAAAACATGCCTAGAATATCTCTGTACACACTGGAGGTCGTTTATGAAGGCTTTTCTGGCATAAGAAATTTAAAAAACATGGTGTGTGACTTTTTAAATGACATTTGCACAAAAATGTTTGTGCAAATAGCATTTCTACACCACCCATGCCATCTTCCAAAAAGGGTGCATGGCGTGAGTGTGCTGTAGGTGAGGCCATCGCCCAGAAGATTTCTTATTTCAGTTTTCTGACATAAATTATGATGAATTCTATACCAGCTATAAGCTGGCGTAGATTTCATACTTGGTGCACAGACTGCCAGAGGATGTGATTATTTATGACGAGGCATGCATCTCATCATAAATTAAGTGCATGCGGCAGTGGCACAAAGGATATCAAGACTAGTATAGAAAACGCCAGTCTTGATAAATCATCCCCACTGAGAAAAGTTTCTTTTGGGGCCCGTATGTCGAACCACTCACTTCAATGGGGCCGGCAAAAAACGGAAATAACTCAGTGTGCATTCCATATCCGTATGTCGGCATGGCCGTTCTGCAAAAAGATAGAACATGTCCTATTATTGTCCATATTACAGACAAGGATAGGACTGTTCTATTAGAAGCCGGACGTTATGTTCCGCTAAATGGGAAATACATATGGCTGGTACCCGTGTTTTGCGGATTTGCAATTTTCAGATTGCAAAACATCCAATGGTCGTGTGCATAAGCCCTAAAGCCTCATTCACACGTCAGTGTTCCACAGATGTGTGCTGTACGTGTTGCATCCGTGTTTCACGGATCATTAGGAAGAGATGCTTTGAAAAAAAAATTCAGCTGTTCAGTGTCACGAAACACGGATGAAACACGGACAGCAAAAAACGGACACACAGACCCAACATGGATCCTTCACGGAAAGCTTCACGGATGCATCACTGACTACCTGCTCACGGATTTGAGCATGGACATGGACGTGTGAATGAGGCTTAAGTCTGTGCTCTTGGCTCTGCCATGTGCATGATCGCTCTCAGACGTGCTCAACAGACAAATATACTAAAGGCAAATTCCAAGCAGTAATCAGTACAATTTTTGTCTTTGGATTTTTAGTCAGTCAGAAGGACCAAAAATTTTGTTAAAAAGGTTTCAAAATATAAAATAAAAAATATAAAAATGGCATTTCAAATAATTCCATTTATTCTAAAAATAAACCCAAAAATTTGCATCATTAGTGATGTATCTGAAAATGCTCAAACTATGAAAATATAAAAGTATAAATAGTTATTTATTCCACACAGTAAACACCATTACAGAAAAAAATCTAAATGGTCAATTCACCTCCCAAAAAATGTGATCATAAGGTCATGAATACTTTTAAATTGTAACAATACAAACGACGTATTATCCAGCAGAAAAATGGCACTTAACGAGCTCTGTAGACAGAAATACAAAAAAGTTAGAATATGGATGATGTTTGCAAATATTTTATTAAGCAATAACAAAATCTACCGTATTTTTTGCTTAATAAGACGCACGTGATGATAAGACGCACCTAGGTTTTTGAAGAGGAAATTAAGAAAATAAAATATTTTGAACCAAATGGTGTGCTTTTGGTAGGTTTTGAACTAATGGGGGATCAGTGGATGGTGCACTGTTATGGGGGATCTGTGGAGGACACTGTTATGGAGATCCGTGGAGGACACTTATAGGGGGATCTGTGGAGAAAAACTGTTATGGGGATCTGTGGAGGACACTTATTGGGGATCTGTTGATGACTCTGTTATGGGGGTATTTGACTCCATTACATTGGGCCCCAGTCATAGCAGCCATCAAATATAAAGTGTATGCAGCAGCCCCTAGCAGTGCTGCTTTGCTAAACTAGCAGTAATCACTTATCTGTAAGCAGTACTCACTATGCACGCAGCAACAATGAAGTGGGCGGGGCCGGAGAAAGTGACGTGTGCTGCTGACCTGCCCGCTGCATGCATGGTGAGTACTGCTTACAGTGATTACTGCTAGTTTAGCAAAGCAGCACTGTTAGGGGCTGCTGCATACACTTTACATGTGATGGCTGCTCTTGCTGGGGCCCGCCTTAATGAACTAGGCAAACTAATCTGTAAAAACCAGTGTCAGGCAGCTGCTGCCAAGGCCAATAAGATAATGGGTTGCATCAAAAGGGGCATAGATGCCCGTGATAAGAACATATTCCTACCACTTTACAAATCACTGGTCAGACCACACATGGAGTACTGTGTACAGTTCTGGGCTCCTGTGAACAAGGCAGACATAGCAGAGCCGGAGAGGGTTCAGAGGAGGGCAACTAAAGTAATAACTGAAATGGGGCAACTACAGTACCCTGAAAGATTATCAAAGTTAGGGTTATTCACTTTAGAAAAAAGACGACTGAGGGGAGATCTAATTACTATGTATAAATATATCAGGGGTCAGTACAGAGATCTATCCCATCATCTATTTATCCCCAGAACTGTGACTGTGACGAGGGGACATCCTCTGCGTCTGGAGGAAAGAAGGTTTGTACACAAACATAGAAGAGGATTCTTTACGGTAAGAGCAGTGAGACTATGGAACTCTCTGCCTGAGGAGGTGGTGATGGTGAGTACAATAAAGGAATTCAAGAGGGGCCTGGACGTATTTCTGGAGTGTAATAATATTACAGGCTATAGCTACTAGAGAGGGGTCGTTGATCCAGGGAGTTATTCTGATTGCCTGATTGGAGTCGGGAAGGAATTTTTGTCCCCTTAAGTGGGGAAAATTGGCTTCTACCTCACAGGGTTTTTTTTTGCCTTCCTCTGCATCAACTTGCAGGATAACAGGCCAAACTGCATGGCCAAATGTATTTTTTCAGCCATATATACTATGTTACCACCAATTGCGGACATTAGCCACGAGTGCCTGCTATGTGAAACAGTAGTCACCCTGTTGCTATGGCGCTCACTCCGCTCTAGAGTGGGCACCATTTTTAAAGACCTGACATCCACGGTACATGTATAGCAGATGTCACGAAGGGGTTAAGCAAGGGTCGGATTTTAAGGACAATTCAGACATTCAGATTTTTCATAGCTAAAGTAAATATAACCATACAGGGATTACCAAACAACAATCACACAATTGACATAAGTTACATAGATATAGTATAGTATTGTAGGTCAGGCAACGCTCCTGTTGACTTCTGAGAAATATATTTGAGTTAGCTATCAAATTAGGTAAGCCTATTTGATGCCAGCATATGTAAGATATGCTCATTTTGAAATATTTTTGGCAAAAACCCAGAGGTGCGTTGATTGGCTTACAATACTCCTCATATGTACTCATTGCTGTCCATAAAGAGAAATTGTACCCCAACCAAGGCCTCTCAGACAGCCAAGACATTTTTTTTTTGTTGCTCTGCTGTGTTAAAAGGATTTTTACCCAGAAACATATGTATTACTGGTATGGGACACTCAATTTCCTTTTCCTTTTGAAACTGGCTTTCATGTCTCTTTTCCAGAGAATCATGATGTGGGGGCGCAACCATGGCAATAGATTTAAAAAAAATCTTACTATAAAAAAAGCACTGATTGAAAAGTTTGAGGTTACCACTAGGGGAAAATCGAATCAAATAGCGCTGATTGAACAGTTCAAGGCTACTACCACAAACTTTGCGGATAAAAAATAGGGGGAAATTGATCTCTGAAGCACAAGCATGGCAATACATAGAAATATTATGAAAAAGCACTGATTGAACAGTTTGAGGCTACCACAAAAAACTTAGTGGATAAAACAACAGAGTAAAATGTATTTATTATACTCACTTATATAGCGCTGACATATTCCACAGCTCTTTACAGACATTAGCATTACTCTGTCCCCAAAGTGGCTCACAATCTAAGTTCCCTATCAGTATGTGGTTAGAGTGTGGGAAGAAACCGGAGCACCCAGAGGAAACCCATGCAGATGTTCTCCTTGTCAGATTTGAACCCAGGACCCCAGTGCTGCAAGGCAACAGTACTAACTGTGCTATTTAGCATTTTTGTTTGTTCTGGCATAACCAGAACAAAATTGCTGGATAGTAGACAACGTCAGTACCCATTGATCCCATAGACCATAATAGCTGAGTTTCTGTCATGGATACTGCCATTCTACCAGACAATTGAATGCAGTGATATTTCATCCTTTTTTTTTGTGCTGAAATCTGGAACTGAAAATTCACCACAGATGTGAACCTAGCCTTAACTATAGAGATGGACAGTATAGTGCTGCATACAAGACAAAAACAAAACTGTAGGATATATTTAATTAAGAATGTACAACATTGTTTTATATTGTAGATGAATTGGAGGAATGAAAAATACCTGCCAATGTGAACATATCCATTCCCAATAAAAGTAATGGCTAGTCAGGTAAACCAAGGACAAAATATAAACAAAAAAAATCTGATACAAATACTACACTTTATCAGATAGACCAGTCCTGATAGTCAAGTTACACATTAGGGATAGCTTAGCCAACAGTGGTATCTCAGCTTTTTATCACAAGTCGCATTTATAGAAGGTTTATTGAATTAAGATAACACGAAGATATCATATGTTACATTGTGAGACAACCAGAGATTGATACATGGGCAGGATAGATACTTATCACTTAACTAGAAGGATTGCATTACCAAACATGAAAGCTTTTACTCGATTCTGTTAAATATTTGAAAAATCATTTCCTTTTTCTTCCGGCACATTGTGTTTTCGTTCTCATGTACTTATATTGTTCTATCTCTATCAATTTAGCTAATGATTACAGCCTAATTAGGTGATACAAAAGGGAATAGGCATTGATTAGATTTAGTGATACGTTGGGGAGTTCATGGTTTTTCGAGGAAGTGTATCGTATTGTGTTCAGTTATGTATAACTTTCTACGAGTTTACATACTGAAATATAGGAGAGGGTTGCCTCACTGCAAAAGTGGACATACTCTATACAGATGAAACTATGTACAGTCATGAACACAACAGCCTAAAATTTATGTTCACTTAGATACATACTAGACAATATATCCATGGAAAAAAAAACTTGCATCAAGAAAGCTGAGAACCACTACAAGAGGGATTTTTCATAGTAAAACCATATTAATAACATACTGTAACAGACTAATCCATTATGAAATCAATTTATGATTTTATTAAAACTTACTTTAAAGGGTATGCTCATCTAGATAGAGGTATGTATAGTATATGTTAAAAGTTTTGTGACATTTTAAATACTTTACCTAAAAGCTTTGATACTGCACTGAGATAACCTCAGATATGACTAGTGATGAGCAAATTTCCAGAAATTAGTTTCGGGTCCGATTTGACCAAACTAGCCATCACATTTTGATCTCTAATTTGAAAGTCCCCATATTGCACTGAAAAGTTGTGGATGACACTTTGAGGTCTCCTTGGAGTGAAGAAGATTGGTGATTCACAAATTAATGTAAGAAATTGAAATGTATAGCTACAGCAGCATTCACTGACAGCAATGGCTGCCCGTGCCTGCCTTAGTAACACACTGACACTGACTTAGTCTGACTCCTGACACTCATCCACCAAATATTCTCTGATGTCTTCTCTATCTTGTGTATATATAACCATAAAACAGCATTTCCTGGTTGGGCTGTTTCATAGACTCACATCTACAGTCCTTCATGTTTGGCTATGCTAGAAAAAAAGGCGGCCTGCAAGGCATTATGGGGAAGCCAACCAGGCCACCACCCAAAGTCATGTGATCCTGTTTCTCTGTCTTCAGATCTGTAAAATAGCAGCTGCCATTTGTGCAGGATGAATCCCAAAATTTTAAAGAGTAACTAAACTATTACCGAAGTTTTTTTTTTTTTAAATGTCCCAAATGCACTAATAATAGTTTTTCTAATGTGCTTTTTTGATTTTGCATTTTTACTAAAGATATCCCCCCTAAAGTCCTGATTTTCATGCGCACTTCAAATTTACAATTCTCCACACCGCTGACTTCTCAGCAGTGTACGGAGTACAGACTGTGCATTTTTATCAATGGGACCGCAGAAAATGGAGTACGCTCAGGGGTACACATTGGGTTTACTAAATCCTGGCATAGCACATAGGTACCCTGTAACAATGTACTATGCCAGGATTAGCTAAGTGGAGCGGGCTCCGGCCTGCGCCATCTTTTCTAAGCTTTAACATTTAAAAGTAAACTTCATTAAAAGTTTAGTTACTCTTTAAGATTTTCTGAAATCCATAATTACTGGGAAATTTGCAAATAATCCAATCTGTGCCTAATCAATTTGCTCATCTCTAGATGGTACATTCTGTTTAAGTATTAAAGGGGTATTACCATCTGAGACATTGATGGAATATCACTAGGATATACCATTAATGTCAGAGCGGGTTCCAGAGATAAGATCTGCACCTATCACCAGAATGGGATCCCCAAAGTGAAGGAGACTACACAGTGCATGCTCAGCCTGCTCTCCTTTCACTCCTATGGGACTTCTGAAAATAGCTGAAAAATCCCACAGCGGTGAACAGAGGATAGCTGCACATAAGCGTCTCTCTACCTTCACTTCAGGGGCCTTTTTCTAGAAATAGAAGCAGGTGCCGGAGATAGGACCCATGCCTATCAGACACTAATGGCATGTTCTATCGATATGCCATCAGTGTACCGGATGGAAATACCCCTTTAGGCCCGCAATGAATGCTGGGAAATGTCAGCTGTGAAGTCTGCTGAATTGGGTATGGTCTATGAAACAGTCTGTAACTAGAGGTCAGTACAAGATAAATAATGCAATGTAGCCACAAGCTTACTCATTTTATATGTAAATTGTATAACATTGCTTGAAGGTGGACATACCCTTTAATATAGTAGGTCTTCTATAAGGATCCATTAAAGTAATGTTTACTGATGCTTTATTAAATACAATGGGGATGAGCTGTAATACTAAACACAACCCATAGGCATGAATGATACTGTATCAGAAAGAAATAAAAGAAGCTTTCTCTATTCCAGAATAACCACTGTAATATGGTGTTTCTTAAAACAACAAATATCTTAAGTTAAAAGTGTATTTCAGTTTTGCAATGTTCAGCATCAATTGAGAGGAAACAACACATACTATCACTTACTAATAGTGACTGTTTATTTGTAATGCCCGATTTCCCTGCGTTCCATCACGGTCATGTGGCATTTAATGCTGTGTTGGTGTTGGCTTGTAATTCTCTGCCCTGTCAACACAACAGCATCAATTACCTTGCCTCTGATGACTATGTTCTGCTCATTCTCATTCATTTTCCAGCAGGGCTTCAAGCAGGCTTGGATCTGTGATGTTCAAGCTGAGAAGGGAAGGAGAGGCAGAGACCTGATGCTGCAGACACTCCCGATGAGTCTTGGACCAGGATGCAAGCACAGGGTGTGGGTCACAAATTACAATTATGCCGGAGGAGTCAGTATGCACTGATAACTATAATGTAGTAAGGTTGACAGATGGTGTTATTTATTTTTTGTGTAACCAGAAAACACCTTTATAAAGCATTTGTACTACATTGGTAGATGCTGTTGTCCTTAATAGAATATTCATCTTTTATCTGACTTATTCTAACCTTGTATTAAAATACTTTTTATACAAAAATGAGCGAGCTGATTCCAAATATGAACTTGGAATTTGCCTGATATGTCTAGATTTTAAGCTATACATGTGAAGCCTATTCAGTTATAATATTAATGCATTATATTGGAAATATTCCAATGGACATGTCCAGACCTGTCAGGACGCACTCAGGCTGATGTCAGCAGTAAGTATATAAGGCAAGCTGGACAGATTTTGATAAAGTGATCTGTTATAGTGCTATACATTTTGATGGTGTCAGATTTCCGTTAAAGCTCTCACACACACACACACTAAGCTTTATACACTGCCCAAAAAAATAAAGGGAACACAAAAATAACACATCCTAGATCTGAATTAATTAAATATTCTTCTGAAATTCTTTGTTCTTTACATAGTTGAATGTGCTGACAACAAAATCACACAAAAAATAAAAAATGGAAATCAAATTTTTCAACCCATGGAGGTCTGGATTTGGAGTCACACTCAAAATTAAAGTGGAAAAACACACTACAGGCTGATCCAACTTTGATGTAATGTCCTTAAAACAAGTCAAAATGAGGCTCAGTAGTGTGTGTGGCCTCCACGTGCCTGTATGACCTCCCTACAACGCCTGTGCATGCTCCTGATGAGGTGGAGGACGGTCTCCTGAGGGATCTCCTCCCAGACCTGGACTAAAGCATCTGTCAACTCCTGGACAGTCTGTGGTGCAACGTGGATAGAGCGAGACATGATGTCCCAGATGTGCTCAATTGGATTCAGGTCTGGGGAACGGGCGGGCCAGTCCATAGCATCAATGCCTTCATCTTGCAGGAACTGCTGACACACTCCAGCCACATGAGGTCTAGCATTGTCTTGCATTAGGAGGAACCCAGGGCCAACCACACCAGCATATGGTCTCACAAGGGGTCTGAGGATCTCATCTCGGTACTTAATGGCAGTCAGGCTACCTCTGGCGAGCACATGGAGGGCTGTGCGACCCTCCAAAGAAATTCCACCCCACACCATTACTGACCCAATGCCAAACCGGTCATGCTGGAGGATGTTGCAGGCAGCAGAACGTTCTCCACGGTGTCTCAAGACTCTGTCACGTCTGTCACATGTGCTCAGTGTGAACTTGCTTTCATCTGTGAAGAGCACAGGGCGCCAGTGGCGAATTTGCCAATCTTGGTGTTCTCTGGCAAATGCCAAGCGTCCTGCACGGTGTTGGGCTGTAAGCACAACCCCCACCTGTGGACGTCGTCATATCACCCTCATGGAGTCTGTTTCTGACCGTTTGAGCAGACACATGCACATTTGTGGCCTGCTGGAGGTCATTTTGCAGGGCTCTGGCAGTGCTCTTCCTGTTCCTCCTTGCACAAAGGCGGAGGTAGCGGTCCTGCTGCTGGGTTGTTGTCCTCCTACGGCCTCCTCCACGTCTCCTGATGTACTGGCCTGTCTCCTGGTAGCGCCTCCATGCTCTGGACAGTACGCTGACAGACACAGCAAACCTTCTTGCCACAGCTCGCATTGATGTGCCATCCTGGATAAGCTGCACTACCTGAGCCACTTGTGTGGGATGTAGACTCCGTCTCATGCTACCAGTAGAGTGAAAGCACCGCCAGCATTCAAAAGTGACCAAAACATCAGCCAGGAAGCATAGGAACTGAGAAGTGGTCTGTGGTCACAACCTGCAGAACCACTCCTTTATTGGGGGTGTCTTGCTAATTGCCTATAATTTCCACCTGTTGTCTATCCCATTTGCACAACAGCATGTGAAATTGATTGTCACTCAGTGTTGCTTCCTAAGTGGACAGTTTGATTTCACAGAAGTGTGATTGACTTGGAGTTACATTGTGTTGTTTAAGTGTTCCCTTTATTTTTTTGAGCAGTGTATATATATATATATATATATATATATATATATATGTGTGTGTTTTTAGCCATAATATATTTACACATATTATATATTTAGAATATATAATATATTATAAAATATGTAAATATATTATGGCTAAAACATCAGTAGTTTCCCACATATTATGCATTCATATGTTTCAGAAGTATGATTTTATATATATATATATATATATATATATATATATATACAGTACAGACCAAAAGTTTGGACACACCTTCTCATTCAAAGAGTTTTCTTTATTTTCATGACTATGAAGGCATCAAAACTATGAATTAACACATGTGGAATTATATACATAACAAACAAGTGTGAAACAACTGAAAATATGTCATATTCTAGGTTCTTCAAAGTAGCCACCTTTTGCTTTGATTACTGCTTTGCACACTCTTGGCATTCTCTTGATTAGCTTCAAGAGGTAGTCCCCTGAAATGGTCTTCCAACAGTCTTGAAGGAGTTCCCAGAGATGCTTAGCACTTGTTGGCCCTTTTGCCTTCACTCTGCGGTCCAGCTCACCCCAAACCATCTCGATTGGGTTCAGGTCCGGTGACTGTGGAGGCCAGGTCATCTGGCACAGCACCCCATAACTCTCCTTCATGGTCAAATAGCCCTTACTTTCAAAGTTTTCCCAATTTTTCGGCTGACTGACTGACCTTCATTTCTTAAAGTAATGATGGCCACTCGTTTTTCTTTACTTAGCTGCTTTTTTATTGCCATAATACAAATTCTAACAGTCTATTAAGTAGGACTATCAGTTGTGTATCCACCTGACTTCTCCTCAACGCAACTGATGGTCCCAACCCCATTTGTAAGGCAAGAAATCCCACTTATTAAACCTGACAGGGCACACCTGTGAAGTGAAAACCATTTCAGGGGTCTACCTCTTGAAGCTCATCAAGAGAATGCCAAGAGTGTGCAAAGCAGTAATCAAAGCAAAAGGTGGCTATTTTGAAGAACCTAGAATATGATATATTTTCAATTGTTTCACACTTGTTTGCTATGTATAATTCCACATGTGTTAATTCATAGTTTTGATGCCTTCAGTGTGAATCTACAATTTTCATAGTCATGAAAATAAAGAAAACTCTTTGAATGAGAAGGTGTGTCCAAACTTTTGGTCTGTACTGTATATATAATTTTTTTTTGTAATTACACATTTATGTTGTGCCATACATTTTTTACAATTACTAAAAAAAAATATAAAATATATAAATCTAATTTAACCTCTATTTCTGAATAAGTTTGTGACAGTATTTGAACTCACAGCTTCTGCATCATATCCCAGAATTTTAACCACTACACAATATAGCTGCATAGCTAACCACTAGAAAAAAATCAAATATGAGACTTCCACTGAATAGGTCTCAGTAGAAGTATAGTACAGTAGAAGTATAGTACAGTAGAAGCTATGCAGCTATTATAGCTGAGTGGTTAAGTGCCTTTCCTCTAATGCAGAAGGTTGTGAGTTTGAATCCCCGCAAAAACTTTTCTGAAATACAGGCTAAATTAGATTTAAATACACTGGGGTGTCCCCAAGCATGGAGGCAAAATTATATTTAAATAGACTGACTGGTGTTCGGCCGAGCATGCTCGTTCAACACTAGTAAGTGACGAACATGGAGAGCGGTTCCATAAAGATATTTCTACAATGGAGAACAGGTATCAAGGCCACTGGAATCCCAACATGATGGAGGACTACTGCTGGTTTTTGCAACAGGAAAATATGACCGTTCCCAAAAGCAGAGGCCTGAAACACTTTTAACAGTACTGGGCCTTGCTCAAGTAAGTTTTAAACTGAAAAACGAGACATATTTTCATACACTGTTTACCACGCAAACTTTGATGTAGATCAGGTAATTATTGGAGTAAAACTCATTATGTTCAAAATTATTCAATGCTTAATTCATTTAGGCATACTTATGCATAGCAAAATTCCGTGACATGCTACAACAATTCTGACTTCGGATTTGTAATCCACACACTCGATTTCGTCTGCTACTGGGTTTTTGCCCAGTAGCAGACGAAAAGTTGTTTTTTTTGTTGCGTGGTGTATTGTATGAGGGCACAGGGAGTCATTATACTGTGTGAGATCAACAGGGGGAAATGTAAATGTAAAAAAATGCCACAAGGGGGCCCACTGAGATTTATTGCCTAAGGGCCCACATGAACCTGGAGCCGGCCCTGATAAGTAAATTAGAAATCGATTGTAGACACCTCACTCCCCCAGCTTTAATAGTAAGGTAGAATTCCTATTTTGTATGGATTGGACGGAAACACTTATATATAAAGACCAAGGTCTCTTTCACATGGGCAAGATTTCCACGCGGGTGCAATGCGTGAGGTGAACGCATTGCACCCGCACCGAATCCGGACCCATTCATTTCTATGGGGCTGTGCATATGAGCGGTGATTTTCAATCATTACTTGTGTGTTGCGTGAAAATCGCAGCATGCTCTATATTGTGCGTTTTTCACGCAACGCAGGCCCCATAGAAGTGAATGGGGCTGCGTGAAAATCGCAAGCATCCGCAAGCAAGTGCGGATGCGGTGCGATTTTCGCGCATGGTTGCTAGGAGACGATTGGGATGGGGACCCGATCATTATTATTTTCCCTTATAACACGGTTATAAGGGAAAATAACAGCATTCTTAATACAGAATGCTTAGTAAAATAGGGATGAAGGGGTTAAAAAAAATTTCAAATAATTTAACTCACCTCATCCACTTGTTCTCGCAGCCCGGCTTCTCTTCTGTCTTCTTATTTGATGCCCAGGAGGAAAAGGACCTGTGGTAACGTCACTGACCTCATCACATGGTCCGTCACATAATCCATCACCATGTGAAGAAGTCCGGGTTTGGGTTTGGGTACCAAACATGCCGATTTTTCTCACGCGCGTGTAAAATGCATTAAAACGCTTTGCACTCACGCAGAAAAATCCCACATTTTCCCGAGACGCACCCGCTTCCTATCCGGCCCATGTGAAAGAGACCTAAGACTAACCAAAAAGTTTTCTCTTGCAATGGAGACATTAATTGCAACATGTTCCACATAGACCAAAACTGCAATCAAGCAATGTTTTCAACTCACGTCATGATATATGCTACAACAACAGCATGGACACAAACCATTATAGATTTAAAGGTTCGTTTTTTAATTTAGAGGAAACGTGTCACCAAAGATTTTATCTGCCAGTTAAAGTGAGATAGTAATACATATCCTTTTTTCTAATCCATATTTATTTTCTAATTGCAGATTTTTTTAATCCTCTTCCCTGAACATTATTATGGGAGGGGGGGGGGGGGGGTCAGCCATCTTGCCTGAGCTGCTCTTAACAGCATTTAGAAAGTATTAAGAAAATTGCTTTACTGCAGCCCCATGGTCCATGGACACAATGGAAAGGAGGGGACCTCATTGACTTACATTGGAGGCATGCCCTGTGACCTGTGCAGAGATGATTGTACAAGGAAAGGATAGATAAGCTTTGACAATCACCTATTGTGAATGGTGGATCCTGTCTTATCCATACACAAAGGTGATATCATTACAGGCAGGTTTAGAATGACAGATAAGTAGATATCTGCAGTAAAGTGATATATACAGACCAAGAAGTGGTGCCTATTATTAGGCTTGGTGGCCAGTGCAAAAACTGCAGGGATTTATGTTTTTTGTTTGAATATAGATATTGACATGGAAAATTAAAAATAACATCATCAAAAATTCTAAAAATGTGATTTAAACAATAGTTCATTTTCTGATGACACATTCCCTTGTGGCGCGCATAGGTGAAAAGTTGGGTTTGAAGGGTGAATGGGAAGGTTTGAGGGTTTATGCTTTGGAAAATTGGTCCTTATACTACACAATGCAAATTAGATGTGTAATTACATTTGTAATCCTAATAAAAAGATATTTGAAAAAAATTTGATTGTATAAATTGCACAGTACTGTTAATTGTATTTCATACTGTTATGAGTCTATTCATTATAGAAATACATATTAGTGGCCTTTCTACCCTTTAAGTTTTCACACATTACAGTTAAGATTGGATGCATTTCAGGCCAAATTTACCCCAAGGTTCTATGGCAAATTTCCGTCAGTTATGCTGAGCAATAGTAGAGTTTTTGTTACCACTGAAAAGTTCTAAACATAATCCAGTTTATAAGGTGAAGCTTTGTTTTCAAAGTGTCACCCGAGGCTCTTAATATTGCAGATCTCGGCTTCAAAGACAAACTCCAGGCTACAAGTGTACAAGCCCTTTGCTTGAAGGATGTAACAGAGAGGCTTCAAAGATGGCATGTCAGTCTTCAAATATGCAACCACAGCTTCAAAACTTCAAAAGTTGGAGACCGCATGGTATGGCTCTAAGGTGTAGTATCATTATCATCTGATACCATTTCTACTCTTCAAATGGAGCTGCCCAAATGTCTAATTATTAGACCTACTTTTTGTTTTTCTAACCTCTTTTAATACATGGCCCTCGGGAAAAAAAAAACTTACCAATTTTTAAAGGTCATCTCAGGGCAAGAACAAGTGCAGAACGTGAATTTTCGTATTCCAGTAGAGTTGAGCGACCCCAAACTGCAAAGTTCGGGTTTGGTGTTCGGGTAATTTTATTATTTACCGTTAAAACATCGTTAGAACGGAAAATAATAGCATTCTTAAAACAGAATGCTAAATAAAATGTCTATTGAGGGGTAAAAAAAACTAAAAACTCACCTCATCCACTTGATCGCGCAACCGGTATCTTCTTTTCTTCAGGACCTGCAAAAGGACCTGCGGTGACGTCACTGCAGGTCCTGCTGAATGAAGATAGAAGGTCCTTGTGGTGAGTGCGGTGACGTCACCGCAGGTCCTTTTGCAGGTCCATGTTATAACGGAAAATAATAAAGCGAAGTTCGGGTCCCCATTGACTTAAATGGAGTCTGGGTTCGGAGTCAAGTTTGGGTCCCGAACCCAAACTTTGACCTGAAGTTCGGCCGAACCCAGCGAACCCGAACTTCTGCGGGTTTGCTCAACCCTATACTCCAGTTAATTGTATAATGTTTGTAGGCTGGTAGTGTGTTCTATGCACATATGGTGTCATTTTATCAAACTGGTGTAAAGTAGAGCTGGCCTATTTTCACATAGTAATCAATCAGATTCTACCTTTCATTTTTGAAAGCTCCTTTGGAAAATGAAAGGTGGAATCTCATTGGTTGCTATGGGCAACTAAGCCAGTTCTACTTTACACCAGATTGATAAATTACCCCAATAGACTTTTTCTTATATACATGTGCTTGTATTATAAATACTGGGGTGAAACTTTTCTAATTTACGCCTTTTTAACACATATAATATCCATTATTACTTATTATACCATAATTTGCAGTTATCACTACAGCATGAAAATTAATTGTCCATTAAATATAGAACTAGAACTTTGTTAAATGGGTTGTGCCACCCAGGGTTATAATGGCCTAATCTGCATAATAATGTGCACGTCCACCTATTGAGGTGGTCTCACATGCACAGTCCCAGCCTTTAACTGCCACCAATCATATCTACTATTAGAAGCTATGACAGAAACAGGGATAGAGCAGCAGCAGAAAGGACATTCCCCTTATAAAGGGCAGGCTATGAAGCTATGATAGGAGAAGAACTGCTGCAGAAAGGACACACTCCCTGATCTGCCATGCTGTAGAAATTCTAGCAGAGCAAGTGGAACAATGAATTAAGGGAGCTCTGGCTCCATGTGAGGTACAGGGCTCATTTTAGCTTTGTTTGTTAAGAGATAGTCATGTACCATATGATGTTAGATTTTCATTTTTACTTTAATCATGGTTTAACCCATTTGAGAGTTCTACTTTCTCAAGATACAACATGGAAACAATCTCGTGCTATCCAGTAGAAAAAAGTATAAGGGGTTGTCTTCAGGATTGGTCATCAATATGTGATATATACGTATATATAAAATAAAAAGTAAGATTCTTCCAGCGATACCTTCTATAGGCATCCATCGGCTCCCATGTTAAAGGAGTTGTCCGTTTTTTTTTAAAATACTGATGATCTATTCTCAGGATATGTCATCAATATCAGATCGGCGGGGGGGGGGGGGGGGGGGGCGACTTCCGGAACCCCCGCCAATCAGCTGTTTGAAGAGCACTGCTTTCTCTTCATTGTTTACCTGCTCGCTGTCGCAACTGTAGCATTGGGCAAGTTTAATTATAACTACGCCATCCCATTCACTTCTATAGGACGGCTCCTTCCTGTTCAAGTGAATACTACAGAGCCATCCAATATAAGTGAATGGGACTGATGAGATATAAATACAGTACACCTGCTCACTGCTGCAGTTGCGACGGCAAGCAGGTAAACAGAGAAGAGAAGACAGAGCTCGTACGAACGCTGCTTTCTCTTTAAACAGCTGATCAGTAGGGGTGCCATGGAGTTGGTCCCCCGTCGATCTGATATTGATGACCTATCCTGAGGATAGGTCATCAATATTAAAAAACCAGACAACTCCTTTAACATGGGAGCCAATGGATGGATTCCTATAGATGGCATTGCTGGAGATATTTGTCTTTTCATTTTATATTTTTTTATATTCATCTTGGAATATTGTATTGTGTTGTTTACCAATGTTATACATTAGCATCTGTGTCACGAGGGTGTCAAGAGCCACGCCTGACTCCGTTATACCCGGGGTCAGGAAGTCGCAGCGGGTGGCTGCGCGCTCTATGTAGAAAGATTGTGCTGTTTCTTTATGGTAGCTTTCTGGGTTTGCCTTGCAACCCTTTTTGGCTCACTCAGGGATCCGTAGCTCCTTCTCCTCAGCTGTTTCTTGTCCAGCACTCCCAACCTCCTTATATTCCCCTCTCCCACTTCTCTGGTTGCCAGATATAGAGCTTCCTGCCTGGACTTCTATACTGACCCACTGGAGCTGTGTAGCTGTGTTCCCTGGTCGTTGTTCCAGAACGTCGCCCACCTGGGATTATATGTTTGTCTGTATTGTCTGTCCTTTCCTTGGTGTTTTCCTCTTAGTGTCAGTGGTGCGGTCTAGTGATCCCACCGCCCCGTTCACTACATAGGGCTCATCTTAGGGAAAGCCAGGGTTTCGGCACTTGATCGGCGTACGGGTGAGGAACCCATCTAGGGACGTCAGGGCAGTCAGGTGCCAGCCGCAAGGTGAGTCAGGGGTCACCACCTTTCCCTCTTCCTTGGACAGGGCCTTCCTATTTCCCTCCCTTTGCGTGACGCCGGTCATTACAATCTGTCACTCATAAGTTGAAAATATATATACTCTATTCTGTCTAGCAACAAAGAAAAAAGTATACCAACATATATGGAGCACAAAAAATGCTCCTTTGGGCCCCTCTGGTAAACAGGGACATATGGAGCTTTCCTGGCGTGCACGTTAAGAACATGCTACACATGCAGTATGATTGCACCCTTCATACTATGTATTATGCTGTTGCATTCTTCCTACACCTAAAAGAAGCTCTTCCTGACTACTGAATAACTGGAGTATTGTCCAAGTTATTTTTTTGTTCTTTGTATGTTTCTAACTAACCAAATGTAAGGGGATTACAATTCACTAACTTCATCTGCAGTGGCTCCTTTCTCATATTTCACTGAGGGTCACCTGACCTGTGATTTCAGCTTCTCTCCCTGCTCTCATGATGTTTTGCGCACAAGCCTGAGGAGCAGGTCTGTGTTTGTGCACGAGACATCACTATGCTGGCCACACACCCCCTGCATCGCTGTCTGCTGCTGTCTGCCCTGTGTCTCCCTCCTACTGGATTCTTCAGGAAAGATTAACCCCTTCTACCATCAGCAGCACAGACTAAGGGTTGAAGGCTTGGCTGAGCGGCTGCAGGGTTTCCTCTTTTCTAGGCAGTGAAGAGACAAATGCTGGGCACAGGAACTTACCTCCTTACCCTGCAGGCACAGAACTGACAGACTGGATGAGTTCTGCAGAGCATTGTACAATAACAGGTAGGGGGAAGATCCTGTGTGCATCAGCAATAGCATTGTACAGCTGGGACTTGTAGTCCTACACATACAACATAAGTATCCCAGCAGTCAGATATTTCACTCAGGGCAGCACTTTTATTTAATCCCTTTGCAGAGCAAGGGGAAGGAAAGGTAGTCTTTGTTGCCACCCACAAATATTCATGAGGAAAACCTCAGAGATTGTTGTTATTGCAGGTAAACAAAGGGCCAGAAGAGAACCAGGGCAATGAGGAAATAGAATTTATTTTTTTTGCCTAAAACTTGCTTAGGATATTGCTGACCATAAGATAAATTGACCATAAGATTTACAGCGCTGTGTTTTTGTTTTTGTTTTTACATAATTCGGACAACCCTTTTAAGGATCAATCACATGTGGCAGATTTTGTTGCAGAAATTTTCTGAGACTGAAAATCGGTTCTATTAATCTGAATAGGGTTGCTTTGTCTTCAAACATATATATTATAATTTTTTTGCAGCACAAGTTGAAACTTTCTTGGGTTGCCATATCATGCTAAAATGTATTTGTGCTTAATTTCATTTATAGTCATTTCCATTATGAAGTATTATGAAGGCGTAGAAAAAGGTCTAAATGTAAGACAGCTATGAAGTTGTCTTACATTTAGAACTGGTGGAGGATCTACTGCCAGCTTAGGTTTACTAAGACTGGCATCTAAAACTCCGGTCTTAATAAATGTGCCCCTATGTGTATGTTATTTGATGAGCCATACGCTATAACCTTTATTATATTTTTAAACAACATTTTTCCCCTTTTTTATTTGGATGAATGCATTGTGGATTTGAATTCATATCTCATTAATTAACCTTGAAAACTGAACAATTAGAGGAACATCTCTGTCCGGTATGTTCTTTGTATTATACACCTAGGGCAGCAGGCCTAATGCTTTTACACAGGTCAAAGAAATTCTAAGCAGCTTCTAATCATCTACATTTATAAACATAAAACACCTCTCAACGTCTCCAGAATCTCTTAGGGATTATAATTTTTACTTTACCTTCCTCAGCTGCCCCTTTTCCTGAGGTTCAGCGGCAGCTGAGGAAGAATATTGTATAATACACAAACTATGGCTTATGGTTTTACTAGTTTGGCAAGAGGTTATGCAGCACCTGTGGGTTCTATAGCAATTTTTTCCCTATGATGCCAAGGAGCCCCCACAACAGCTCCACCAACAGTGTCTTTGAGATCTCTATTCAAGTTTAATATATAATTATCCTCCGATGAATACTTACAATACAAACATTGCTCTGAATTTTCATTGTGAAGTTAAAATCGTAAATTACAGGAAACTACTCCTATGTTCTGCATGTTAGAGATCTACTGAGTAGGCAACTACCTTGAAAAAGCCTCACCAGATTTGGCTTTGATGTCATTATTCACCCTGGAGACAATGAAATACAGTCACTTTGGTGGATTATGCAATTCTGGAATGTCATATAGCAGAAAATTAACATTTTCTTTTAATGTATAAATCTAACTGTGCTATGAACATTACAGGATGACTTGGAGCAATATTTATACCACTGACTCACTGCTCGGATGGCAGACGTTCAGAAAATATCAGCTTGTGCTTAGTTTCCTGCCGTTGGTTCATACACATATACAGTATATGAGCAGCACCAGTAACTGAAAATAAGTAGATGTTACGTGACCAGCATAAAAATAAAAGCAGAAGTTTTAACTTGTTGACATGTTATTCACTTATCTGATATAATCAGTGTATGTTAGTTATGGACAATATATCTGATATGCATTATTCCAGATTTTCTCTTACTACATACTTGAGATAAAGGGGGTCACTCATTTGGGTTAATCATCAATTAGCCAGAGCAGAGCAGCTAAATAGAGTTGTTTTCTCTCATGACGTCATCATTGGGCCCAAGTGTCCTGTGGCCAGTTTTAGGCAAAAATTTTCCGGGAAAAATTGAAAGTGGGCCCCAAATGCTGACTTTTGTACTAAGAATAATAACATTCGAACAGTTGCAAAGCTGATCTCTAGCACTTTCAGAAGCGTTGCTAGGGTCTTAAAAGATCAGGGGCACGAGCTTCATGGTATATGTCACCCACCCACAAAAAATAATGTACATGCAGTAAATACATCATTATCAAATTATGCCACAACCATTACCATACAGCAATAAAATATTGCCTCCATATAGGCACTAAGTAAAACACTATACAATATTACCAATGATACTACTATACAAAGCCTAAATAATACTGCTGTATGTACTATATATCTGTACACATTGTATCTATTATACTGTGTAATATATGCAGTAGAAAGGCTCTGATACAGACCCGAAACGTCGCCATTGCCACTGAGGTGAATAAAGTATTTTTAAAATTTTATTTTTTGGAGTGCTGCCTTTTTCCTACTTATTGTTGTGGGATTGACTTTTCCCAGTGGGCCGTGCACCCATTATTGTTTTTGGCTGTGCTGCCCTCTTTTTCATTTTATATATATATATATATATATATATATAGAGAGAGAGAGAAACAAAAGAGTTCAGTGGCAGCACCGTCGATGAAAAAAATACCGGTGCAGCTGGCCCAGTGTGGATATAAGCCAATCCAGATAGATAAAAGTAACAAAAAGGGCAGCACTCCAAAAAGTAAAAGAAGAAAAAATCTTTAATTACCCATATGGGACAAGCGACGTTTCGGCTCAATGTATGAGCCTTTCTCAAGCAATGTGTAAAGACAAAATACTGAGTATATATACCAGTAGGAGTGAAATACAATCAATGTGCACTACAGGTGCGCTCAATTCATAACAAATAAATTAATCAAATGCAAAATACAGTACATGTATCAAGTTTACAATAAATCTCATGGTAAAAGTCAGTGCATAATAATATATTGAATGATCGTTTAAAAAAATAAGTATACTGTTCAGTGAAATATACAGATACATATAAATACTTCATAATTATCAATCATAAAGTGAGTGATGTCAGCTGTGTATGCTGATAAAGTGCTAAGTGCTTACTACGTAGGTCAGGCAGACGGAGGGTGAAGGAGGATGTAAAGCATAGATGGCTGTCATAGTTCATGCGGTTCGGTGTGCCTGTAGCGTGACTGCGCATGTCACGATGACGTATGCGGCGTACTTCCGGGTTACGATGTGCTTGTAATGCCGCAACTGCGTATTGGCCTTCTGATGTCTCTTGCGCCATCTTGGATCAGGGCATCCTGCCTATATTGCCAGGGACTTCTGTTAGTGACAGCCGATGTATAACAAAGTCAGGTAAGAGCACATATTAGTGCTCCTATGGCCTATACTGGTGGCTAGGTGAGTTCAGATATGGGACACAACGACATCAAAGCTGCAGCCCACATCCGTGGTCCCAGATCAGTTGCGCACCAACACGTTAGTGTGGGGTCACAATGCATCTGTGATCAATGCCCACCAATCACCACCTCATAGGGAGGGATCTCCTCATATATACCTGCTATGTCAACAACAGACTGTAATCACAGAAGCACCAAAAGCATCTAAAAGCACAAAATGTACTGACAGAAAGAGACTATCCTTATATGGGCATGCCGTCCACAATTACAGCCTCAAATCTCCTCACTTCATGCTCCGTGGCCCACCTGCCGCAGAATAAGGGAAAAAAGAGAAAGAACAAAGAAAAATAAGTATATTGTATATAAGAATAAATATAGAATAATAAGGAACATATTTTTTTGTCTTGTACAGAAAATCTCACAATATACATAAATGCGATCAACACCATACTGTACAGCCTGGAGGCAAACCACAGACCTAACCCACCCCAATTTTATAGTCCACATTTAGACCATAAGGTTTGAGGGAATTAAGGGTGTGAATCCACCTCAACTCCCGTCTGTTCAGAAGATTAGCCCTGTTGCCACCTCTTCTGGGCATAGGTATAAAATCAATAATACAACACCTGAGGTCTCTTTCAGTGTGTTTAAGGTCCGTAAAGTGTTTAGACACTGGCAAATCAAGCCGTTTTTTTCTTATGCTTAGACGATGATTATTAAGCCGTGACTTGAAGTCAGTGGTAGTTTCGCCTACGTAAATTAAATTGCATGGACATGTGAGTGCGTAAATGATGTAGCTAGAGTCGCAAGTTAAATAATATCGTATCGGGTATGCTACCCCAGTTTGTGGATGTACAAAATTTCTACCTTTTACAATATATCTACAGTTTACACATGATAAGCATGGGAAGCATCCTGTGCTATTTGTTGTCAGTGTTGTCTGTCTAGATTTTTTTGAAGTCCCCACGTCAGCCTTGACTAACTGATCTTTGGTACTTTTGGATCTGCGGTAGGACATTAGGGGTGGAGAATGAAATTCCTTAACGGCACTATGGCATCCACCCAGTATACCCCAATGGCGTCGGATGATGTTCCCTATCGCTGTACTCTGTTCCGAGTGCATGGAAATAAAAGGAATTCTGGTTGGTTTTGTTTGACGTACTTTGTTTTTAAGAGTATCATTCCTATCTTTTTTGTCATGGAGTAATTTGGAAGGATAACCTCGTTTCTTGAACTTATTGGTCAATACATCAAGTGTGTTATCTAACACATCTTGGTCTGAAACTATACGTCTTGCTCTTAAGAACTGTGAATAAGGCAAGGATCTGATCATATTTTTGGGATGATTACTGCTGTACGTCAATAGTGTGTTCCTGTCGGTCGGTTTTGTAAAAAGTGCAGTATGCAACTTGCCGTCCGCCAGGATCACACGTGTGTCAAGAAACTGCATTTCGGTATGGGAATGCACTAAGGTGAATTGAAGTGTTTTATCAATCCCATTAAGAAAGTCGTGGAATTCGCAAAGCTGATCAGTAGTGCCAGTCCAGATGAGGAAGATGTCGTCTATGTACCGCCACCACGCCATAGCATGCTTGAAGTGGTGGCTTCCATAGACGACATCTTCCTCAAATCGACGCATAAATATATTGGCATAAGTTGGGGCCACATTGGACCCCATTGCCACGCCCTGCTCCTGCATGTAGTAAGAGTCTTGAAAAAGAAAATAGTTGGATCTCAGGACAATTTCAAGGAGGGACAATATAAAGTGTTGAGCTTGACTAGTCAAAGAAGAGCTATCTAACATGTAAGCAACTGCTAATAATCCCTTGCAGTGATCAATTGAGGTGTAGAGAGAGGTGACATCAAATGATGCTAACGTCACCTCCTGTACATCTGTCAAATCGATCATCTGCAACTTTAGCAGGAAATCGGCAGTGTCTTGTATATAGGAGCTCCCTCCACATGCAAAACTGCGTAGTATCCTGTCCAGGAAGATGGCAACATGGCTAAAAATAGAATCAGACCCTGATACAATAGGTCGACCGGGGGGATCGATGAGAGACTTGTGGATCTTAGGCAACACATACAGTACCGGGGTAACTGGATGCGTTACTGTAAGATAATCCACAAGTCCCTCATTTATGATCCCCGCGTCTAAGGCAATAGCCAACACATTTTTGATCGATTCAGCGATTTTGGTGGCAACAGGGCTAATCTTCTGAACAGACGGGAGTTGAGGTGGATTCACACCCTTAATTCCCTCAAACCTTATGGTCTAAATGTGGACTATAAAACTGGGGTGGGTTAGGTCTGTGGTTTGCCTCCAGGCTGTACAGTATGGTGTTGATCACATTTATGTATATTGTGAGATTTTCTGTACAAGACAAAAAAAATAAAAATAAAAAATATGTTCCTTATTATTCTATATTTATTCTTATATACAATATACTTATTTTTCTTTGTTCTTTCTCTTTTTTCCCTTATTCTGCGGCAGGTGGGCCACGGAGCATGAAGTGAGGAGATTTGAGGCTGTAATTGTGGACGGCATGCCCATATAAGGATAGTCTCTTTCTGTCAGTACATTTTGTGCTTTTAGATGCTTTTGGTGCTTCTGTGATTACAGTCTGTTGTTGACATAGCAGGTATATATGAGGAGATCCCTCCCTATGAGGTGGTGATTGGTGGGCATTGATCACAGATGCATTGTGACCCCACACTAACGTGTTGGTGCGCAACTGATCTGGGACCACGGATGTGGGCTGCAGCTTTGATGTCGTTGTGTCCCATATCTGAACTCACCTAGCCACCAGTATAGGCCATAGGAGCACTAATATGTGCTCTTACCTGACTTTGTTATACATCGGCTGTCACTAACAGAAGTCCCTGGCAATATAGGCAGGATGCCCTGATCCAAGATGGCGCAAGAGACATCAGAAGGCCAATACGCAGTTGCGGCATTACAAGCACATCGTAACCCGGAAGTACGCCGCATACGTCATCGTGACAAGCGCAGTCACGCTACAGGCACGCCGAACCGCATGAACTATGACAGCCATCTATGCTTTACATCCTCCTTCACCCTCCGTCTGCCTGACCTACGCAGTAAGCACTTAGCACTTTATCAGCATACACAGCTGACATCACTCACTTTATGATTGATAATTATGAAGTATTTATATGTATCTGTATATTTCACTGAACAGTATACTTATTTTACAACAGGTGGAAATTATAGGCAATTAGCAAGACACCCCCAATAAAGGAGTGGTTCTGCAGGTGGTGACCACAGACCACTTCTCAGTTCCTATGCTTCCTGGCTGATGTTTTGGTCACTTTTGAATGCTGGCGGTGCTTTCACTCTACTGGTAGCATGAGACGGAGTCTACAACCCACACAAGTGGCTCAGGTAGTGCAGCTTATCCAGGATGGCACATCAATGCGAGCTGTGGCAAGAAGGTTTGCTGTGTCTGTCAGCGTACTGTCCAGAGCATGGAGGCGCTACCAGGAGACAGGCCAGTACATCAGGAGACGTGGAGGAGGCCGTAGGAGGGCAACAACCCAGCAGCAGGACCGCTACCTCTGCCTTTGTGCAAGGAGGAACAAGAGGAGCACTGACAGAGCCCTGCAAAATGACCTCCAGCAGGCCACAAATGTGCATGTGTCTGCTCAAACGGTCAGAAACAGACTCCATGAGGGTGATATGAGGGCCCGATGTCCACAGGTAGGGGTTGTGCTTACAGCCCAACACCGTGCAGGACGTTTGGCATTTGCCAGAGAACACCAAGATTGGCAAATTCGCCACTGGCGCCCTGTGCTCTTCACAGATGAAAGCAGGTTCACACTGAGCACATGTGACAGATGTGACAGAGTCTTGAGACGCCGTAGAGAATGTTCTGCTGCCTGCAACCTCCAGCATGACCGGTTTGGCATTGGGTCAGTAATGGTGTGGGGTGGCATTTCTTTGGAGGGCTGCACAGCCCTCCATGTGCTCGCCAGAGGTAGCCTGACTGCCATTAAGTACCGAGATGAGATCCTCAGACCCCTTGTGAGACCATATGCTGGTGTGGTTGGCCCTGGGTTCCTCCTAATGCAAGACAATGCTAGACCTCATGTGGCTGGAGTGTGTCAGCAGTTCCTGCAAGACGAAGGCATTGATGCTATGGACTGGCCCGCCCGTTCCCCAGACCTGAATCCAATTGAGCACATCTGGGACATCATGTCTCGCTCTATCCACCAACTTTAATTTTGAGTGTGACTCCAAATCCAGACCTCCAGGGGTTGAAAAATTTGATTTCCATTTTTTTTTTTGTGTGTGTGATTTTGTTGTCAGCACATTCAACTATGTAAAGAACAAGGTATTTCAGAAGAATATTTAATTAACTCAGATCTAGGATGTGTTATTTTTGTGTTCCCTTTATTTTTTTCAGCAGTGTATATATATATAAATATATATATATTTAGAGAGAGAGAGAGCAGTCTACTGATGTGAGAGGTACAAGGTAAGATGCATTGTGTATAGATATATGGGGCCGGTTATACATTATGGTCACTGTCTGAGGTACATGAGGTAATAGTGGTTGTAATTGTTTGCAGTACTATATATATATTAGTGAGAGAAGAGTAAAAACAGGAAATGGGGGGGCAAATGAAGAGAAAAGGGAAGGACCTCCTCTTACCACTTCATTCTAGTCTCATTTTATCATGCAGTTCTTCTCAGTGGCGTCGCCAGGGGGGGGCCAGAGGGGGCCACGGCCCCCCCTACATCATGCTGTGCCCCCCTATGTGCCCCCCCAACTAAAATGCCCCCCCCCCCCAGTGAAATGAGCCGCCAGCGTCTTCACACAGCGTCCGGCTGCAGAGCAGAGTTAGGAGGGGAGAGGGGGCGGGGCATTCCCGGCAGTTCCCAATAGGCTCCGCCCACCTTCCAGGCAGGAAAGGCAGTGAGTGCAGAGCCAGTAGCCAGAGCATGAATGAAGGCAGACTTCAGGCAGAGAGTGATTCAAGCGACCCAGAGTGAGTGACAGTCCCTGAGTGCAGAGTCCCACCCTGTGTAATTAGGTGAGAGGAGGGGAGAGGAGGCCATTATATAAATAACAAAGAGGGGGACATTATATTAATAATAAATAGGGGGCCAATACATTAGTATTAATGTAATGTCCCCCTCTTTATTATTAATGCAATGGCCCCTCTTTATTATTAATGTAATGGCCCCCTCTTTATTATTAATATAATGGCCCCTCTTTATTATTAATGTAATGGCCCCTCTTTATTATTAATGTAATGACCCCCTCTTTATTATTAATATAATGACCCCCTCTTTATTATTAATATAATGGCCCCTCTTTATTATTAATATAATGGCCCCTCTTTATTATTAATGTAATGGCCCCTCTTTATTATTAATGTAATGACCCCCTCTTTATTATTAATATAATGGCCCCCTCTTTAATAACAAAGAGGGGGCCATTATATTAATAATAAAGAGGGGGCTATTATATAAATAACAAAGAGGGGGCTATTATATTAATAATAAAGAGGGGGCTATTATATTAATAACAAAGAGGGGGACATTATATTAATAATAAAGAGGGGGCTATTATATTAATAACAAAGAGGGGGACATTATATTAATAATAAAGCGGGGACATTATATTAATAATAAAGCGGGGACATTATATAAATAACAAAGAGGGGGACATTATATTAATAATAAATAGGGGGCCAATACATTAGTATTAATGTAATGTCCCCCTCTTTATTATTAATGCAATGGCCCCTCTTTATTATTAATGTAATGGCCCCCTCTTTATTATTAATATAATGGCCCCTCTTTATTATTAATGTAATGGCCCCTCTTTATTATTAATGTAATGACTCCCTCTTTATTATTAATATAATGACCCCCTCTTTATTATTAATATAATGGCCCCTCTTTATTATTAATATAATGGCCCCTCTTTATTATTAATGTAATGGCCCCTCTATTATTAATGTAATGACCCCCTCTTTATTATTAATATAATGGCCCCCTCTTTAATAACAAAGAGGGGGCCATTATATTAATAATAAAGAGGGGGCTATTATATAAATAACAAAGAGGGGGCTATTATATTAATAATAAAGAGGGGGCTATAATATTAATAACAAAGAGGGGGACATTATATTAATAATAAAGAGGGGGCTATTATATTAATAACAAAGAGGGGGACATTATATTAATAATAAAGCGGGGACATTATATTAATAATAAAGCGGGGACATTATATTAATAACAAAGAGGGGGACATTATATTAATAACAAAGAGAGGGCTATTGAATTATTAACAAAGAGGGGGACATTATAATATACAGGGGAAATATTATTATGAGGAATGGGGGACTATCTGTCTGGCTCTAGCACAGTATTGGGGGGCAGCAGGATGACAGTGTTGAGACACCAGGAAGGAGAGGATGAGAGTAAAGTGAGAAACCTAAAAAAAATTCTGTGAAACTCTGCAGAGACGAGAAGCGGCTGAAAGAAAGTATCATGGCGGTCTTATCTCTGAATGAAGACGTCGAGGAGAGTCTACATCCCAGGAGACGTCACTGGATGTAACAGGTATGGGGCGATATTATACTGTAATAATAATGTCCATGCACATATCTGTTTCACAGTAGGGTTGGGGGAGGAGATTGAGAATATGGCCCACCCTGCCGCATTCGGCCCCAGACTTCAGGTCACACTGTGTGTGTTCTGAATTCTGGGGGCTTACACCCATCTACTACATTATTTGTACTCAGAGTTATCACTGTGTTATCTGTGGTGTTACATAGGACTGCAGGTGATCTACTACAGTATCTGTTAAAAGGGGCGTGCCTGGGGTAGGGGGGGGGGCGCAATTTTTGGCTTGCCCCGGGTGCTGGCAACCCACGCTATGCCACTGGGGGAGGGAGAGGCGTGTCCCTTCCCCTTCCTCTGATAGGCTGCAGGCACTAGGCCGGCAGCCTATCAGAGGCCGGCGCAGGCGGCGCGATGACGTCATCGCGCCGCCTGAGCCTTAGAGCGCGGAACACAGAAAGAGTCTGCATCGCATCGCTGACACTGAGGTAAGTATAAGTGTTTTTTTTTTGTTTGTTTTTTCACAATAGTGTTACTGGCACATTATGGGGGCTTATTACAATGGGGGGGACTTAATACTGGCACATGATGATGGGGGGACTTAAAACTGGCACATGATGATGAGGGGGACTTAATACTGGCACATGATGATGGGGGGGACTTAATACTGGCACATGATGATGGGGGGGACTTAATACTGGCACATGATGATGGGGGGACTTAATACTGGCACATGATGATGGGGGGACTTAATACTGGCACATGATGATGGGGGGGACTTAATACTGGCACATGATGGGGGGGACTTAATACTGGCACATGATGGAGGGGAATTAATACTGGCACATGATGGGGGGGACTTAATACTGGCACATGATGGGGGGGCATAATACTAGCACGATGGGGGGCTTAATACTGGCACATGATGGGGGGCTTAATACTGGAACATGGGGGGCTTAATACTGGCACATGATGGGGGGCTTAATACTGGCACGTAATGGGGGGGCTTATTACTGGCACGTAATGGGGGGGCTTATTACTAGCACGTAATGGGGGGCTTATTACTGGCACATTGGGGGGCTTATTACTGGCACGTGATGGGGGGCTTATTACTGGCACGTGATGGGGGGCCTATTACTGGCACGTGATGGGGGCTATTGTTACTGGCACGTGATGGGGGCTTATTACTGGCACGTTGGGGGGCTCTTGTTACTGGCTGTCGCACGTTATTGAGGGCACTTATTACTGGCACATTATTGGTGGGCACTATAGCAGCATCTACTGAGGCCACAAAGAAGGGGTGTTTTATATGGGGGGCTCTGTACAGTAGCATTTTATACTGGGACACATTATGGTGGGTACTATGGAGAAGGGGAGAAAGGAGTACTATGGAGTCATCTATGGGGGGCACTAAGAAGGGGTATTTTATACTTGCAAATTATGGGGGACACTGAGGGCATCTACTGGGGCACGATATATGGGGCATTTTATACTAGTACATTATGGGGGGCACTAGCAGGAAGGGGGAGAGGAGCACTATGGAGGCATTTACTGGGGCACTATATAGTTTTTTTTTATACTGGCACATTATGGGGGACATTAGCTCAACTGGGGGCATAAGGGGGTATGTTTTGCACATTATAAGGAGAATTATTTCTACTGGGGGGCATTATAGTGGGTTTTATTACTCCCCCATGGTATGACCCCCTAGTAGCAGCACCAGCCTCTCCCTGCTCTGCTATTCCTCTGCCCCTTCTCCAAATCCTTATTATGAAATATTTCTCATTAGGATAAAACACAACATCAGCTCCGCCGAGCCCCCGGCCAAAGTGTGGAAGTGGCGTCCGAGATCCCCAAGGGCCAAGCAAAGTAACTGTAAGTTTTCATATAAAATATGTTTATTTTATATATGTACACTCCTGTGAGAGGCGGGGAGGGAGATCTGTGGATGACACTGTTATGGAGGGGGAAATGTGGATGACACTGTCATGGGGTGGATCTGTGGATGGCACATATAGCATAAGATGCTATATACGGTATGTGGCATCCACAGATCCCCCCCATAGCAGTGTCATCCACAGATCCCCCTCTCTATAAAAGTGTCATCCACAGACAGCTGGACTTTTCTTCCCTGTTGCGGTTTTAGGTATTGGGTAAAGTATTGCAGCATTTCTAAGCATACTTGTGTAAATGTATCGTTGTTATAGCTGCCCCCCCTACTTTTGTCCTGGCCCCCAGTGTGCCCCCCCAAAATTTGAAAGCTAGAGACGCCACTGGTTCTTCTCCATGCTGTTGGGGTTTGAAGGCCCTGTGGTCACCATTCTCTGTGCAATTCCTTTACTAGATGTACAAGATGTCATCACAGGTCCTTTAGCTTTCTCCACTGATGATAGGGATTCTAGACTGGAGCAGGATGGGAGCCTGTATTGATTGTATTTAGGGGGTGGGACCTTTGGTTCACTGCAGCCCCCCCCCCCCCTTCCTAGATCCCCATAGCATCTGTTTGCCTCCATTGGAGATATGCTACTGGTCATAAATACAGCCCCACCTTAACAACTGACCCAAAGGCAGCATTCCTGAAAACACTAGTGTCAGATAGATAGTGCCCCTAAGTAATATTTCCGAGCATAAATTGGGCCCTAAGTGGTAAGTACACCACAAAGTATTCTCCTTTGCCCCCCATAAAGTAATAGTGCCATCTTTTGTACTCCACAGTAATAGTGTCCACTCACACTGTTATCCTAAAAAAATCATATTAATGAAAATAGCGATATAATAGTGCCTTTATTAGTCCCCTGCAGAGCAACAATGCCCAACTTTGTGTCCTTACATAGTAAAATACCCCATTTAGGTGTCTACTAATTAATTATGCCTTTTTTGTGCCACCTGGAAAATAAAACAATTGAGGAGGGTTTTTTATTGTCTGGGGGCAGAATAGTGACTGTTTTTACTGTTTTGGGGCACAAAGGGGTATTATTATTGATAATAATTAATTCATCTATAATGAAATAAACTTTTTTGACACCCTCATCGAGATACAAAACAGTTAAATAGAACAGAGCTTTACAAGAAACCAAATGGCTGCAAAACATACCTCATATGCGACAGTTTCCACCCCAATGACATCTTTGAATTAGGCATACCATCCAAAAACAATGGAAACCCAAACTGTCAGAGTCACCAGATTATGTACACAAATAGTCCCACAACATGGACAGTGATATACCAGAGGGGATCATTGGCAAGAATTCCCACAAAAAATATGTATTTTAATCAGAGGCCATTTTTATGCGTCTTAAAGGGAAACTCTCAAAAATGTGCCCTGCTGTAGCCTAGAAATTTTTTATTTCCTATCGGTTTGATGTATACAAATGTGCAGCACTCCACATTTTTGTATCCTGCAGAGTCCATTTAAAAAAATGCATACGTTAACGTATTTTTTTTTTCTACCATGGAACTGTATGGTGAACGGACGCCACTGTACGGCATCAGTCTGAGGCATCTGTTAACGCATACATTTTTGGTATGCATTAAATGGATAGCAAAAATAGGATGTTAACCCAGCCCTAGTGTCAGAATAAGCACCAGTACACAGCGTTGCAGCGTGGCGAATAGGGGAGGCCGCCATGTACTGACAGAGCGCTACCTGGTCCTGGTGGTCAGGGATGAGGACTGTGTTTCCCAAGGATAATTTTCTACTGGGAAATACAGGGCACAGTATAATACACTAGAATCTATATAATATAAAGATATTAGCCCTACCCTAGAATAATAATACAATTACCGGTAGGTGGTCTATGTTAGGCGTATTTCTGACACAGATTATGGCGCAAAGGTCCTTAGCACCGCAATCTGCAGATTTTTCCCGCTCATGCCAGGTCTAAAAAAGGATGGCGTGGGCAGCGAAAGGGATACAGTTATGGCCATCCAGTTATTGGATACCACCGCCATACACTGACCGGATAACACCTCTGTACAGTGACCAGATAAAAGGGTATAAGAGGGCACAGTACAGGGAATGACTAGGGGCACTGCACAGGGTGTGGTAAGAAGGCACAATGCAGGGTATAAGGGGGCACAGTACGGGGTGAGGGGCACAGTATGGGGTGGGGGGCACAGTCACATGACCCTGTGACATTAGAAGGTCCTTATGGTGAATGCGGTTCATATGCCACCATAATGAGAGGCAGAGGTGTGAGACAGGGGTGTGAGTATGTGGCTAGAGAAAAAAAAAGTAACTGTCGGCCAGTACAGGCCCCAAAAATTAGGCAATAGGCATTCACCTGACAGCAAAGAACTTTGGATTCTGTGGCTGGAGGTACATCAGGCGGTCACAGAATAAATATGTAACTGTCGGCCAGTATAGCCCCCAAAAATTAGCCAATAGGCATTCACCTGACAGCAAAGAACTTTGGATTCTGTGGCTGGAGGTACATTAGCCGGTCACAGGATAAATATGTAACTGTCGGCCAGTATAGACCCCCAAAAATTAGCCAATAGGCATTCACCTGACAGCAAAGAACTTTGGATTCTGTGGCTGGAGGTACATTAGGCGGTCACAGGATAAAAATATAACTGTTGACCAGTATAGGCCTCAAAAACTAGGCATTCACCTGACATAAAAGGCCTTTTATGCCGCTGTATATACATAAGGCAAGGACTATTCTTTGTTCTGGGTGGTGGCGGATATGTGTGGGATAGCATGAGGAAATTCAATTACACGTAGTCAGCACAGGTGTTGAATTCCTACGAGATCCATGCCTCATTCATTTTAAAAAATGTGAGGTAGTCCACACTGTCGTGAGCTAGGCAAGTGTGCTTATTGGTCACGATCCCCCCTGCTGCGCTAAATGTCCTTTCGGACAGGACACTTGACGAGGGGCAAGCCAAGAGTTCCATGGCAAATTGAGCCAGCTCTAGCCACAGGTCAAGCCTGCACACCCAGTAGTCAAGGGGTTCCTCGCTTCTCAGACCGTCCACATCGGCCGTAAACCCGATGTAGTTGGACACCTGTCGGTCTAGGCGTTCCCTGAGGCTGGATCCGGAGGGCGGCTGTCGATGGGTTGGCTGCAAGAATGATCTCATATCCGAAGTGACCAACACATCTTCAAACCGCCCCTATATTTGAAGGCGCGGTAGGATTGGTACCCACACCTGTTTCTCTGTGGGTGGAAATTCCTCTACCAGTGCCCGCAACAGCAGAATGCAGCATCTCTCGCAGCAAGGCCTGGAAATGCTGCATTCTGACAGCCTTCTGTGATGCTGCTAACATGTTCGCCATTTTGTGTTTGTACCAGGGGTCTAAGTACGTTGCCACCCAGTACAGGTCCTTGACCTTTATGCTTTTTATACGGGGGTCCCTCTTCAAACACTGGAGCATGAAGACCCCCATTTGCACTAAATTGGAAATGGTGGAGCGCTCTGGCTCCTGCTCATCGCCCAGGAGAATGGCATCCTCGGTCTCCTCCCCCCAGCCACGGACAACACCAGGGATCCCTGAAAAGTTTAAAGCCTGCTTTTCTTGCTCATCCTCCTTCTCCTCTTCCCCTCAGCCACCATCCTCCTCTGACTCCTCTTCAGACTCCTGCTGACTTGTCTCAGATGGAGTAGCCCCCTTGGGAATTCATTCAGCATTGCGACTTCCTCATCTTCCTGCTCCTGTTCCTCGATAGCTTGATCAATGACACAACGCAATGCACGCTCCAGAAAGAAGGCATAAGATACGATGTCACTGATGGCGCCCTGGCTGTGACTGACCAGTTTGGTGATCTCATCAAATGGCCGCAGAAGTCTGCATGCGTCAACCAGGAGCAGCCACTGGCGTGGTGAAAAAAAAACAAGCTCCCCAGAACCTGTCCTGCCGCAGAGTTCATACAGGTAGTCGTTAAAGGCACGTTTCTGCTGGAGCAGACTATCAAGCATATACAAGGTGGATTTCCAACGCGTCAGGAAGGCACAAATCAGACGTCTGATGGGCAAGTGGTGTCGCCGCTGAACATAAGCAAGGCCAGCCCTGGCCATGTAAGATCTTCTAAAATGACCAGAGATTTTCCTGGCATTCCGCAAGATGTCCTGGACCCTGGGGTATTTGCCAACGAATCGCTGCACAACTAAGTTCAGGACGTGTGTCATTTTGCCCTGTTTCAGCGCACTCAGCAGTTTGGAACCGTTGTCGCACACCACTTTACCAACTGTCAAATTGAGCGGGGTTAGCCACTGATCAGCCTGTGACCTCAGGGCTGAAAGGAGTGCAGGACCGGTGTGGCTCTTGGCTTCCAGGCACAACAGCCGCAGCACAGCATGGCAACGTCTCACCTGGCATGTCAAATACGTTCTGGGGAGCTTTGTGCAGCAGAAGAGGCGGTAGCAGTGGAAAAGGAGGAGTCAGCCGAGGAGGAGACGGAGAATGGAGTAGGAGGAGGAGAAGAAGGAAGGGGAAGGCCTGCATGCAATCCGTGGCGGTAACACCAAATCCACACGGGTGCCACGGTTTACATGCTTGACGGCCATCAGAAGGTTCACCCAGTGGGCAGTAAAAGTTATGTACCTTCCCTGCCCGAGTTTGCTAGACCACATGTCTGTGGTCAGATGTATCTTGGCACCAACACTGTGTGCCAAAGATATATTAACTTGCCGCTGAACGTGGCCACATAGTTCAGGGATGCCCTTCTGGGAGACATATTTCCTTGGTGGACCTTCCAAGTCCACCAATTTATATGGCAGTAGTTGGCGGGCTAGCAGTTTCCGACAAGCCAGCGGTCAGCCATTGGGCAAGAGAATTATCCAGAGTCATAATTTTTTTATGCTTGAACATTTGGGCCATGGAAAACTGCATTGTGCCAGAATAACGCAACGACTGCACGGTGGAAGGTGGAGTGGAGGACAAATGGGAGGAGAAGGAAAAGGAGAAAAGGCAGGACATGGAGCGCCGGGAGTGTGGCTTTGTGGGTTCTGACGGTGTTGCTCCCATTAGGCTTCGTGATGGGACGCCAGGTCCTAGGTGAGTGTTGGGCTTACCGTGACTTATGCGTTGACAGCACAGGCTGCAGATGGCAACACTATTATGAGCAGCTGACACGTTAAAAAAAGCCCACACTGCGGAGCCATGTGCCGGCATCCTGGGAGCGCAAGATGTGACCGTGCATGGTGGATGGCTTCAGATACATTTGCAGTCTGCTTTTTGCCTCCTGTGCACTGCGAGTTCTGCCTGCTCCTCCTCCTTCTCCTCCCTATCTGCTGCTCCGCCTCTCCCTCTGAACTCACCTCCTCTTCCTCTCTTGTGGGCAACCACGTGACGTCCATCGACACATCATCATCGTCACCGTCACCACCACTGACATTAGAGATCTTGGAGTAGGCAGCAACAGCGGGGACCACCCTCTTTGGGCTGATCTGGGTACTGTCGTCAGACCGCTGGGTGGCGGCCATTGCTACCTCCTTTTCCTCCTATAAATGAATCATAAAATGTAATGTTTATTAATAACAATAGTTAAAAATGATGTTCACAATACTTGCTTGTGAACGAGCAGGGACAAAAACACAGTTGCACACCACCTCAAATATAGACTCTCAGCTATAACAAGTTGCAACAATGTAAGCGACCTATAAAGTTGTTAATAACAGATCCCAATGCAGGGTAAGACGGTCGAGTTTATATAAAATGCATATGCATATAAAGATGTGCCAAAAAGTTACTAGTGCATATAAAGAGCAGCGAAGTAACAAACATGTATGCTCGCTAAACTACAAATGCAACATAAATGGCAGCATACCAATGAGAAGAGAGGCAAAGACAGGGTGGTGGCGCTCCTCCACGTGCGTTTCGATTGTGATCGCTTCCTCAGGAGGAGCTTTTTGTTACTGGGCTGCAAGTCTTATGTTGAATAGCCTTTAGTGGCTTATATCTTAGTTTCTTATTCAGTACGACAAGAAAAATATATACGCATTTCACTTCTGCAGTTATTTCTGTTGAAAGAGTATAGGGGCGTATTTCAGTGCAACAAGAAAAATATATATGCACTGCACTGTTGCAGTTATTTCTGTTTAAAGCGTATAGGGGCGTATTACAGTAAAAATAGAAAAATATATACACACTGTTGCAGTTATTTCTGGTGAGAGTGTATAGGGGCGTATTTCAGTGCTACAAGAAAAATATATACGCACTTCACTCTAAATTTTTTCTGGTCAAAGCGTATAGTGGCCTATTTCAGTCCAACAAGATAAATAAATTTGCAGTTCCTTTCTGCAGTTATTTCTGTTTAAAGAGTATAGGGGCGTATTACAGTAAAAAATGAAAAATACATACGCACTGCACTGTTGCAGTTATTTCTGGCGAAAGCGTAAAGTGGCCTATTTCAGTCCAACAAGATACATTTATTCCAAGTTCTTTTCTGCAGTTATTTCAGTAAAAAGCATATACGGGCGCATTACAGTAAAAAAAGAAAAATATATACGCACTTCACTGGTGCACTTATTTGTGGCAAAAGCGTTTAGTGGCCTATTTCATTATAGAAAGAAAAGAATATATGCACTTCACTGGTGCAGTTATTTGTGGCAAAAGGGTTCAGTGGCCTATTTCAGTACAGAAAGAAAAAAATATACGCACTTCACTGGTGCACTTATTTGTGGCAATAGCGTTCAGTCGCCTATTTCAGTACAGAAAGAAAGATATATATGCACTTCACTGGTGCATTTTTTTCTGCTGAAAGCGTTTACTGGCCTATTTTAGTACAAAAAGAAAAATATATTCTTAGTTCACGTTGGCGGTTATAGGTGTTGAAAGCATGGCTGGGAGTCAGCAGTGTGGCAGCAGTGGGAGAATGGGAGCCAAGCGTACCCGGGGTAGACCACCTGCTTCGCAGCAGCCTACCTACCTGGGAAGTAGTGGTGCATGGGTTTACGGAGGTAGTGGCGTTAGCAGTCAGTCAGTGCGGAGGTTATATGTGGTAAAATCTTTATTGAAGTATTTCGGTCAAAAAACAAAATTTATTCAGCGGTCAGCGCTGTGGTTATATGCGGTAAAATCTCCATAATGACTCCATGATAAATCTGCTGCAAGCATGGGGGCCCCGTGTGGCTTCTACACACTTTCAAAATCATCCTTCAGCGGAGCGAATAGATGCCGGATGACCGGGACGCTCCATGACCTTCCCAGGAGCTGCTGTCGGGAGCAGCAGTTCATTTCTGATACGTCCGTACAGTGAGGGGAAATTCGAACACCCTCTCCATCTCCGTGCTCCGTTATATGTGGTAATATCTTAATTGACAAATTTCAGTCGCAGTTATATGTGGTAAAACCTTTTCGGATGTATTTCTGTGGAAAAACAAATTGTATTCCGCGTTCAGTGCTGCAGTTATATGTGGTAAAATCTTTTCTGGCGTATTATGGTGGAAAAACTAATTTAATTCAGCGTTCAGCACTGCAGTTATATGTGGTAAAATCTTTTATGACGTATTTTGGTGGAAAAACATAACTTATTCAGCGTTCAGCGCTGTAGTAATATGCACTAAAATCTTTTGTGATGTAAATTTCGCTGGGAAAACAAATTGTAATCAGCGTTCAGCGCTGCAGTTATATGTGGTCAAATCTTTATTGACGCATTGCGGTCGAAAAACTAATTTTTTTCAGGGTTCAGCGCTGTAGTTATATGCGTTAAAATCTCTATGATGTCTCCATGATAAATCTGCAGCGTGGGGGCCCCGTGCAGCTTCTACACACTTTCAAAATCCTCCTTCAGTGGAGCAAATAGATGCCGGATGACGGGGACGCTCCATGACCTTCCCAGTTGCTGCTGTCGGGAGCAGCGGTTAATTTCTAAGACGTCCGTATAGTGCGGAGGGAATCCGAACACATTCTCCATCTCCGTGCTCCGTTATATGCTGTAAAATATTTTGTGACTTATTTCAGTGTAAAAACAAATTGTATTCAGCATTCAGCGCTGCAGTTCTATGCGGTAAAATCTTTAGTGATGTATATCAGTGGAAAAACAAATCTTATTCAGTGTTCAGCACTGTAGTTATATGCTGTAAAATATTTTGTGATGTATTTCGGTGGAAAAACAAATTTTGTGCAGCGCTGTAGTAATATGTGGTAAAATTTTTATTAAAGTATGTCGGTCGAAAAACAAAATTAATTCAGTGGTCAGCACTGAGATTATATGTGGTAAAATCTTTATTTAAGTATTTTGGTTGAAAAATAAAATTATTTCTGCGGTCAGCACTGCGGTTATATGCGGTAAAATCTTTTGTGACGTATCTTGATGAACTTCACGACTCTTCCAGGCTCAAAGCTATCTTGACGCTTTGTCTTGTCATTGTCTGTAGCAACTAGAGGCCTGTTCATGCCAGGCTGGTTCCCCCAGAAGTATCTTGGTCGATAGACACTCATTGTGTCATTCTGTGGCCCCTTGATTCTGCTGCCACCTCCAGACTCTGTCATTGTGCTGCTCTGTGGTCTCCTCCTGATGCTGCCACCTCCAGACTCGGTCGTTGTGCCACTCTGTGGCCTACTCATGCTGCTGCCACCTCCAGACTCTGTTGTTGTGCCACTCTGTGGCCTACTCATGCTGCTGCCACCTCCAGACTCGGTCATTGTGCCACTCTGTGGCCTACTCATGCTGCTGCCACGCCCAGACTCTGTTGTTGTGCCAATCTGTTGCCTACTCATGTTGCTCCCACCTCCAGACTTTGTCGTTGTGCCAATCTGCTGCCACCTCCAGACTCTGTCGTGCCACTCTATGGCTTACTCATGCTGCTGCCACCTACAGACTAAGTCGTTGTGCCACTCGGTGGCCTACTCATGCTGCTGCCACCTCCAGACTCGGTCATTGTGCCACTCTGTGGCCTACTCATGCTGCTGCCACCTCCACACTTGGTCATTGTGCCACTCTGTGGCCTATTCATGCTGCTGCTACCTCCAGACTCAGTCATTGTGCCACTCGGTGGCCAACTCATGCTTCTGCATAGCTCCAGACTCTGTTGTTGTGCCACTCTGTTGCCTACTCATGCTACACCCACCTCCAGACTTTGTTGTTGTGCCACTCTGTGGCCTACTCATGCTTCTGCCATCTACAGACTCAGTCATTGTGCCACTCTGTGGCCTTCTCATGCCGCTGCCACCTTCAGACTCTGTTGTTGTGCCAGTCTGTGGCCTACTCATGCTGCTGCCACCTCCAGACTCTGTTGTTGTGCCACTCTGTTGCATACTCATGCTGCTCCCACCTACAGACTTTGTTGTTGTGCACTCGGTGGCCTACTCATGCTGCTGCCACCTCTAGACTCGGTCATTGTACCACTCTGTGGTCTATTCATGCTGCTGCCACCTCCAGACTCGGTCATTGTGCCACTCTGTGGCCTACTCATGCAGCTGCCACCTCCAGACTCTGTCATTGTGCCACTCTGTGGCCTATTCATGCTGCTGCCACCTCCAGACTCAGTCATTATGCCATTCGGTGGCCTACTTATGCTGCTGCCACCTCCAGACTCGGTCATTGTGCCACTCTGTGGCCTATTCATGCTGCTGCCACCTCCAGACTCAGTCATTGTGCCATTCGGTGGCCTACTCATGCTTCTGCCAGCTCCAGACTCTGTCATTATGCCACTCTGTGGCCTACTTATGCTGCTGCCACCTCCAGACTCTGTTGTTGTGCCACTCTGTGGACTACTCACGCTGCTGGCACCTCCAGATTCTGTTGTTGTGCCACTCTGTGGACTACTCATGCTGCTGCCACCTCCAGACTCGGGCATTGTACCACTCTGTGGCCTACTCATGCTGCTGCCACCTCTAGACTCTGTTGTTGTTCCACTCTGTGGCCTACTCATGATGCTTCCACCTCCAGACTCTGTCGTTGTGCCACTCTGTGGCCTATTTATGCTGCTGCCACCTCCACACTTTGTCGTTGTGCCATTCTGTGGCTTACTCATGTTGCTGCCACCTCCAGACTCTGTGATTGTACCACTCTGTGGCCTATTCATACTGCTGACACCTCCAGATTCAGTCATTGTGCCACTCTCTGGCCAACTCATGCTGCTGCCACCTCCAGACTAGGTCATTGTGCCACTCTGTGGCCTACTCATGCTGCTTCGACCTCCAGACTCTGTTGTTGTGCCACTCTGTGGCCTACTAATTCTGTGTCACAACCAGACAGCTGAGAAGCTCTGACAGAAGCCTTTCAGAACCTCCTCCTTGAGTTTTCTTTGTTTTGGTTTCAGTTCCTCATCTCGTTAGCCTCTCTCAGCTGTCATGCAGTTGAACTGATTGCTTCCCTTTAAATTCCTCCCCATAATGCAGTAGTGTGCGGCTTATACAACTTCCTGGAGTGTGTGTGCATGCTGTTCCTATATCCCAGTCTTCTGCAAGATAAGTGCTGTATATTTATTTGTGATTTTCTGTTTGCTGGATCTTAGGAGACCCTGACTCCCTCCGTGTCTAGTGTAGGGAGCCGGTGGTCGTGTCCCCTCACTATTGTAGGGTCTTCAGGCGTTAGATAGTCGAGGTACGTGGATATGCGACCATCCACCTTTGGGGTGTTCGCATAGGCTGAGCAGTCAGGGACAGTGTGCCAGGTCTCATGCAGGGGTCTCCCTTTTGTTCCTTAGTTGTGGATCCAGTGAGTCATAGATTATTTTGCATTGTCTTGTTTCCTGTACACCATCCGTGACATTATAAGCCGCCAAAACCGTCTTAAGCATGGATCCGGTTTCACTTTTGGCTGAACGCTTCCAGGGTCTTTCATTGGAGGTAGCTGATCTCCGTAAGACTTTTTCTCAGTTTCAAGTGACCGGTTCAGCTTGCGTTCATGGAGTTTGTTCTGAGCCCAAGATCTCGCTCCCGGATACGTTCTCCGGGGGTAGTGAGAATTTTGTGCGTTTTAGAGAGGCTTGCAAACTCCATTTTCGCCTTCTTCCCCATTCCTCTGGTGATGAGGAACGGAGGGTGGGGATCATTATATCGCTGCCCAGGGGTAACGCTCAGTCCTGGGCCTTTTCGCTGCCGGAGGGGGCACGGCCCCTCTGTTCAGTGGATGAATTCTTTTTAGCCCTGGGTCAGATATATGATGATCCGGATCGTATTGCTCTGGCTGAGTCTAGACTACGTCTGTTATGCCAGGGTAAACAATCCGCAGAGATATACTGCTCAGAATTTCGGAGATGGGCAGCTGATACTGGTTGGAATGATGCTGCACTCCGAAATCAATTTTGCCATGGTCTTTCAGAGGGATTGAAAGATGCATTTGCCTTTCATGAGAGGCCTATCTCCTTGGACTCTGCTATGTCTCAGGCCGTTCGTATTGACAGGCGTCTTAGAGAGAGAGGAGAGATCTCTCCTCCAGTCGCTGTCAGCCCCTTCTGAGCAGGAGCCCATGCAGCTAGGGTTGATTGCCTCTGACAATAGAAGATTCAGCCCGCATGGCAGGGTTTTTTTTTTTTTGTGGAGGTATAAATCATTTGGCAAATGTTTGTCCCTCTAGGAGATTCAGGCAATTTTCTGGGAGTAATAAAGAAACAAAAAGGAAAAAATCTTTTAAAAATGTTCCGTCTGTTACTATTGGCTCGGTTGAGGCGGAAATTGAAGGTTTTCCGTTTGCTTGTAGTTCCCGTTTTGTCCTGCCTGCTAGGGTGGCGCTAGAGAGCAAGAGCATTTTTTGTGAGATTTTTGTGGATAGTGGAGCAGCTGTCAATCTTATTGATAGTCAATTTGCAATAACTCATGGTTTCCAGGTATGCACTTTGGGAAAGGATATTCCTGTTTTTGCTATTGATTCCGCTCCACTTTCTCAGAGATCATTAAAGGGCATAGTTAACAATATCCGTTTAATTGTGAGTGATACTCATGTTGAGGATGTGTCATGTTGCGTCCTTAGCGGTTTGCCTACTCCTCTAGTGTTGGGGCTACCCTGGCTCACTAAACATAACCCCACCATTGATTGGCAAGCGAGGCAAATAAATGGTTGGAGTGACTTTTGCAGAGAGAATTGCCTCACGACATCTGTTTCTGAGGTTTCTACTAAGATTGTACCACCTTTCCTCTCTGAATTTTCGGATGTCTTCTCTGAGAGTGGAGTTCAGGATTTGCCCCCGCACAGGGAGTACGATTGCCCTATTAATCTCATCCCAGGCGCCAAACTGCCTAAATCTCGTTTATACAATCTTTCCCAACCTGAGAGGGTCGCTATGCGTACTTATATCTCTGAGAGTCTGAGAAAAGGACACATACGACCCTCGAAGTCACCTGTTGCCGCTGGTTTTTTCTTTGTTAAGAAAAAAGATGGTTCTTTAAGACCTTGTCTGGATTTCAGGGAGCTGAGCAGTATCACTATTCGTGACCCTTATCCGCTTCCTCTGATCCCGGACCTGTTTAACCAGGTTGTTGGGGCTAAAGTCTTTTCCAAATTAGACCTAAGAGGGGCATACAACCTGGTCAGGCTCAGAGAAGTAGACGAATGGAAGACGGCCTTCAATACCCCTGAGGGCCATTTTGAGAATTTGGTTATGCCTTTTGGTTTGATGAATGCCCCAGCCGTTTTTCAGCATTTCGTGAACAGCATTTTTTATCATTTAATGGGAAAATTTGTATTAGTGTATTTGGATGACATTTTGATTTTTTCTCCTGATTTCAAAACTCATAAGGAACACTTACGTCAGGTCTTGCTCATCCTGCGGGAGAATAAATTATACGCAAAACTGGAAAAATGTGTGTTTGCGGTTCCAGAAATTCAATTTCTGGGGTTTCTTCTCTCCGCTTCTGGTTTTCACATGGACCCCGAGAAGGTCCGCGCTGTGCTTGAGTGGGAGCTTCCTGAGAATCAGAAGGCGCTGATGCGTTTTTTGGGCTTTGCCAATTATTACAGAAAGTTTATTTTGAATTATTCCTCTGTTGATAAACCACTCACTGATATGACCAGAAAGGGGGTAGATTTTTCTTCCTGGTCGGTAGAGGCGCGTAAGGCTTTTTCTAATATCAAGGAGAGTTTTGCTTCCGCTCCCATCCTGGTACAACCTGATATTTCTTTACCCTTCATAGTTGAGGTTGATGCTTCTGAGGTAGGTGTGGGTGCGGTCTTGTCTCAGGGTTCCTCTCCTGCCAAATGGCGACCGTGTGCCTTTTTCTCGAAGAAACTCTCCTCCGCAGAGAGAAATTACGATGTGGGAGATAGGGAATTGTTGGCCATCAAGTTGGCTTTTGAGGAATGGCGCCATTGGCTAGAGGGAGCCAGACACCCTATTACCGTGTTTACTGACCATAAAAATCTGGCCTACTTGGAGTCAGCCAAGCGTCTGAACCCGAGACAGGCCAGATGGTATTTGTTCTTTTCAAGGTTTGATTTTGTTGTTACGTTCCGCCCTGGGGTTAAGAATGTGAAGGCAGATGCCCTGTCATGTTGTTTTCCGGGAGGTGGGAATTTTGAAGACCCGGGTCCCATTTTGGCTGAAGGTGTGGTGGTCTCTGCTCTTTTTCCTGAATTGGAGGCAGAGGTGCAGGCAGCCCAGTCAGAGGCTCCTGATCTTTGTCCTCCTGGGAGGTTGTTTGTGCCTCTCGCTTTGAGACACAAGATTTTTAAGGAACACCACGATACGGTCCTTGCTGGGCACCCGGGGGCAAGAGCCACACTGGATCTCATCGCTCGGAGATTCTGGTGGCCTGCGCTTCGTAAGTCGGTTGAGGGTTTTGTGGCAGCCTGCGAGACTTGCGCTCGTGCCAAAGTCCCTCATTCACGGCCATCAGGTCCTCTCCTTCCCTTACCCATTCCTTCCCGTCCTTGGACACATCTGTCCATGGACTTCATAACGGACCTGCCTCGTTCCTCGGGGAAGACTGTGATTCTGGTGGTGGTGGACCATTTTAGCAAAATGGTGCATTTCATCCCTTTTCCGGGTTTGCCCAATGCTAAGACGCTGGCGCAGGCATTCATTGACCACATTGTGAAATTGCATGGTATTCCTTCAGACATAGTCCCTGATAGGGGCACGCAGTTTGTTTCCAGATTCTGGAAGGCTTTCTGTTCTCGCTTGGGGGTTCGGTTGTCATTCTCTTCTGCTTTCCACCCGCAGTCGAATGGCCAGACGGAGCGCGTCAATCAGAATCTGGAGACATATCTGCGCTGTTTTGTGGCGGAGAATCAAGAGGATTGGTGTTCTTTTTTGTCCCTTGCTGAGTTTGCTTTAAATAACCGTCGTCAGGAGTCCTCTGATAAGTCACCATTTTATGGTGCATATGGGTTTCATCCGCAGTTTGGGACTTTCTCGGGAGAGGGGTCTTCTGGTTTACCTGATGAGGACAGATTCTCCTCGTCTTTGTCATCTATTTGGCAAAAGATTCAGGATAATCTAAAGAGCATGAGTGAGAGATATAAGCGTGTGGCAGATAAGAGACGTGTGCCTGGTCCGGACCTGAATGTTGGTGATCTGGTGTGGTTGTCTACCAAGAATATCAAATTGAAGGTTCCCTCCTGGAAGTTGGGTCCTAGGTTTATTGGGCCTTACAAGATCCTGTCTGTCATCAATCCTGTTGCCTACCGTCTTGATCTTCCTCAGACTTGGAAGATCCATAATGTTTTTCATAAGTCCTTATTGAAACCTTAAGTTCAACCCATTGTACCCTCGCCTTTGCCTCCTCCTCCGATTATGGTTGATGGGAATCTTGAATTTCAGGTCTCTAGGATTGTGGATTCTCGTCTTGTCCGCGGTAGAGTTGAGCGAACACCTGGATGTTCGGGTTCGACGAGTTCGGCCGAACTTTCGAAAAATGTTCGGGTTCGGGATCCGAACTCGACCCGAACTTCATCCCGAACCCGAACCCCATAGAAGTCAATGGGGACCCGAACTTTTGGGCACTAAAAAGGCTGTAAAACACACCCGGAAAGGGCTAGAGGGCTGCAAAAGGCAGCAAAATGTAGTTAAATCCCCTGCAAACAAATGTAGATAGGGAAATGATGAGTTAACATAAAATAAATAAAAATTAAACAATATTAATTGGAGTGAGGTCCCATAGCACAGAATCAGGCTTCAAGTCACCCACCAATGGAGAAGGTCACTTACTATTATTTTGACCACAGCACCCAGACAAAGGAGAGAGGTCCCACAGCAGAGAACCAGGCATCATATCACCCACCACAGGAGTAGGCCACCATTTAGTTACTTTGACCCCTACACCCAGACGGAGGAGAGAGGTTACACAGCAGAGAATCAGGCATTTAGATCACCCACCACAGGAGTAGGCCACCATTGAATCAGACCCCGGCAACCATGTCAGATGGCACAAGCATAAGCTTTATATCAATCAGCACAGGAGAAGGCGACTTTGACAGACTTTGACCCCTACACCCGGACGGAGGAGAGAGGTTTCAAAGCAGAGAATCAGGCATTTAGATCACCCACCACAGGAGTAGGCCCCAATTTAATGGGACCCCGGCAACCATGTCAGATGGCACAACCATCAGCTTCATATCAATCAGCACAGGAGAAGGCGACTTTGAAAGACTTTGACCCCTACACCCAGACGGAGGAGAGAGGTTTCACAGCAGAGAATCAGGCATTTAGATCACCCACCACAGGAGTAGGCCCCCATTGAATCAGACCCTGGCAACCATGTCAGATGGCACAACCATCAGCTTTATATCAATCAGCACAGGAGAAGGCGACTTTGAAAGACTTTGACCCCTACACCCAGATGGAGGAGAGAGGTTTCACAGCAGAGAATCAGGCATCATATCAACCACCACAGGAGAAGCCACCATTTAGTTACTTTGACCCCTGCACCCAGGAAGAGGAGAGAGGCACCACAGCACATATTCTGGCATCATATCAGCCACCACAGGAGAAGCCACCATTGAGTTACTTTGACCCCCGCACCCAGGAAGAGGAGAGAGGCACCACAGCACATATTCTGGCATCATATCAGCCACCACAGGAGAAGCCACCATTGAGTTACTTTGACCCCCGCACCCAGGAAGAGGAGAGAGGCACCACAGCACATATTCTGGCATCATATCAGCCACCACAGGAGAAGCCACCATTGAGTTACTTTGACCCCTGCACCCAGGAAGAGGAGAGAGGCCCCACAGCACATATTCTGGCATCATATCAGCCACCACAGGAGAAGCCACCATTTAGTTACTTTGACCCCTTCACCCAAACAGAGGAGAGAGGTTCCACATCAGAGAATCAGGCATCATATCAACCACCACAGGAGTAGGCCACAGCTTAATGGGACCCCGGCAACCATGTCAGATGGCACAACCATCAGCTTCATATCAATCAGCACAGGAGAAGGCGACTTTGAAAGACTTTGACCCCTACACCCAGACGGAGGAGAGAGGTTTCACAGCAGAGAATCAGGCATTTAGATCACCCACCACAGGAGTAGGCCCCCATTGAATCAGACCCTGGCAACCATGTCAGATGGCACAACCATCAGCTTTATATCAATCAGCACAGGAGAAGCCACCATTGAGTTACTTTGACCCCTGCACCCAGGAAGAGGAGAGAGGCCCCACAGCACATATTCTGGCATCATATCAGCCACCACAGGAGAAGCCACCATTGAGTTACTTTGACCCCCGCACCCAGGAAGAGGAGAGAGGCACCACAGCACATATTCTGGCATCATATCAGCCACCACAGGAGAAGCCACCATTTAGTTACTTTGACCCCTGCACCCAGGAAGAGGAGAGAGGCACCACAGCACATATTCTGGCATCATATCAGCCACCACAGGAGAAGCCACAATTTAGTTACTTTGACCCCTGCACCCAGGAAGAGGAGAGAGGCACCACAGCACATATTCTGGCATCATATCAGCCACCACAGGAGAAGCCACGATTGAGTTACTTTGACCCCTGCACCCAGGAAGAGGAGAGAGGCCCCACAGCACATATTCTGGCATCATATCAGCCACCACAGGAGAAGCCACCATTTAGTTACTTTGACCCCTGCACCCAGGAAGAGGAGAGAGGCCCCACAGCACATATTCTGGCATCATATCAGCCACCACAGGAGAAGCCACCATTTAGTTACTTTGACCCCTGCACCCAGGAAGAGGAGAGAGGCACCACAGCACATATTCTGGCATCATATCAGCCACCACAGGAGAAGCCACCATTAAGTTACTTTGACCCCTGCACCCAGGAAGAGGAGAGAGGCCCCACAGCACATATTCTGGCATCATATCAGCCACCACAGGAGAAGCCACCATTGAGTTACTTTGACCCCCGCACCCAGGAAGAGGAGAGAGGCACCACAGCACATATTCAGGCATCATATCACACACCACAGGAGAAGGCCTCTTTCAGTGATTTAGGCCTTTGGACCCAGACAGAGGAGAGAGGCACCACAGCACATATTCTGGCATCATATCAGCCACCACAGGAGAAGCCACCATTGAGTTACTTTGACCCCTGCACCCAGGAAGAGGAGAGAGGCCCCACAGCACATATTCTGGCATCATATCAGCCACCACAGGAGAAGCCACCATTTAGTTACTTTGACCCCTGCACCCAGGAAGAGGAGAGAGGCACCACAGCACATATTCTGGCATCATATCAGCCACCACAGGAGTAGGCCACAATTTAGTTTATTTGACCCCTGCACCCAGGAAGAGGAGAGAGGCCCCACAGCACATATTCTGGCATCATATCACACACCACAGGAGAAGGCCTCTTTCAGTGATTTAGGCCTTTGGACCCAGACAGAGGAGAGAGGTCAGAGATTAGCTTCATATCCCCCAGCACAGCAGAAGACCGCTTTATTTGACTTAGGCCTCAGCACCCAGACAGAAGACAGAGGTAGCATGGCAGAGGTTATGGCTTCATGTCACCCGTTAGTTTAACCGGCCACTTTCATCTGGTTAGGCCCCGGCGCCCAGACAGAGAAGAGTTTCATTCAACTGTGGGTTTCATAAAATTTGTATCAAATAAAGAAGTGGCCCGTAGCAAAACAAGACATGTTTTAGGCAGTTAATAAGGACTACTCTGCACAAGGGAGGGACAGGTCCTGTGGGATCCATGCCTGGTTCATCTTTATGAAGGTCAGCTTGTCCACGTTGGCTGTGGACAGGCGGCTGCGCTTGTCAGTAATGACGCCCCCTGCCGTGCTGAATACGCGTTCAGATAAAACGCTGGCAGGAAAGCACCTCCAAGGCATAACATGCTAACTCTGGCCACGTGGACAATTTCGAAACCCAGTAGTTGAATGGGGCCGAACCATCCGTCAGGATGTGGAGGGGTGTGCAGACATACTGTTCAACCATGTTAGTGAAATGCTGCCTCCTGCTAACACGTTCCGTATCAGGTGTCGGTGCAGATAGCTGTGGCGTGGAGACAAAACTTTTCCACATTTCTGCCATGCTAACCCTGCCCTCAGATGAGCTGGCCGTGACACAGCTGCGTTGGCGACCTCTTGCCACTCCTCTGCCTTCACCTTCCACCTGTTCCCCTGTGACATGTGGGAATGCTCTCAAGAGCGCCTCTATCAGCGTGCGCTTGTACTCGCGCATCTTACGGTTGCGCTCCAGTTCAGGAATTAAAGTGGGCACATTGTCTTTATACCGGGGATCCAGCAGGGTGGCCACCCAGTAGTCTGCACACGTTAAAACGTGGGCAACTCTGCTGTCGTTGCGCAGGCATTGGAGCATATATTCGCTCATGTGGGCCAGGCTACCCATGGGTAAGGACAAGCTGTCCTCTGTGGGAGGCGTATCGTCATCGTCCACCGTATCCCCCCAGCCACGCACCAGTGATGGGCCTGGGCTGCCACCCCGCTGTGAACTTGCGTCATCCTCGTCCCCCTCCACCTCCTCCTCCTCATCCTCCTCGTCCTCCAGTACAGTGCCTTGGCTGGCGACTTGTGAACCTGTCCTCTGCTGCTTAAACAAACCTCCCTCTGAGCCACTTCGAACAGACTGGCCCGAAAGTGTTAGAAACGAGCCCTCATCCTCCTCCACCTGGGCCACCTCCTCTAACATCATTGCCCTAAGTGTTTTCTCAAGAAGACATAGAAGTGGTATTGTAACGCTGATAACAGTGTCATCGCCACTGGCCATGTTGGTGGAGTACTCGAAACAGCGCAGCAGGGCACACAGGTCTCGCATGGAGGCCCAATCATTGGTGGTGAAGTGGTGCTGTTCGGCAGTACGACTGACGCGAGCGTGCTGCAGCTGAAACTCCACTATGGCCTGCTGCTGCTCGCACAGTCTCTCCAGCATGTGCAAGGTGGAGTTCCACCGGGTGGGCACGTCGCATATGAGGCGGTGAGTGGGAAGGCCGAAGTTCCGCTGTAGCGCAGACAGGCGAGCAGCGGCAGGATGTGAACGGCGGAAGCGCGCACAGACGGCCCGCACTTTATGCAGCAGCTCTGACATGTTGGGGTAGTGGTGAATGAACCTCTGCACCACCAAGTTCAGCACATGCGCCAGGCAAGGGATGTGCGTCAAACCGGCTAGTCCCAGAGCTGCCACGAGATTTCGCCCATTATCGCATACCACCAGGCCTGGCTTGAGGCCCACCGGCAGAAACCACTCGTCGGTCTGTTGTTCAATACCCCGCCACAACTCCTGTGCGGTGTGGGGCCTGTCCCCCAAACATATGAGTTTCAGAATGGCCTGCTGACGTTTACCCCGGGCTGTGCTGAAGTTGGTGGTGAAGGTGTGTGGCTGACCGGATGAGCTGGTGGAAGCAGTGGAGGAGGAAGCCGAGTAGGAGGAGGAGGCTACAGGAGGCAGAGAATGATGCCCTGCGATCCTAGGGGGCGGAAGGACGTGCGCCAAGGAACTGTCCGCCGGGGGCCCAGCCGCCACTACATTCATCCAGTGTGCAGTTAGTGAGATATAGCGTCCCTGGCCGTGCTTACTGGTCCACGTATCTGTGGTTAGGTGGACCTTGCCACAAATGGCGTTGCGCAGTGCACACTTGATTTTATCGGACACTTGCATGTGCAGGGAAGGCACGGCTGTCTTGGAGAAGTAGTGGCGGCTGGGAACCACATACTGCGGGACAGCCATGGCCATCAGCTTTTTGAAGCTGTCTGTGTCCACCAGCCGGAATGACAGCATTTCAAAGGCCAGCAGTTTAGAAATGCTGGCGTTCAGGCCAAGGGCTCGAGGGTGACTCGGGGGGAATTTGCGCTTCCTCTCTAAGGTTTGAGATATTGAGAGCTGAACGCTGCTGTGTGATATAGTGGAGACGCTAGTTGACGGTGGCGGTGGTGGTGGTGTCGGTGGCACATCCTCTGTTTGCTGCTCGGCATGTGGCAACATTCCTCTCGAGGCGGAAGCCGAGGCAGCAGCGGTAGAGGGAGCAGGGGGAGCCTCAGCGAGTGCCTGGTTTTTAAGGTGTGTACCCCACTGCAGTTCATGCTTTGCATGTAGATGCCTGGTCATGCAGGTTGTGCTGAGGTTCAGAACGTTAATGCCTCGCCTCAGGCTCTGATGGCAGAGCGTGCAAGTCACTCGGGTCTTGTCGGTAGGACATTGTTTAAAGAAGTGCCATGCCAGGGAACTCTTTGAAGCTGCCTTTGTGGGGCTGGGTCCCTGTTGGCGATGTCCAGTAGCAGGCGAACTCTGGGGGCGGCGGCTCATCTGCTTTGGCCCCCTGCTCACTCTTTGGCTTCGCTGTTGTCTCGGTCTCACCACTACCTCTTCCTCTGAACTGTGAAAGTCATCGCCACGACCTTCAGTCCATGTGGGGTCTAAGACCTCATCGTCCTCTGCATCGTCTTCCACCCAGTCTCCCTCCCTGACCTCCTCCTGTTCAGTCTGCACACTGCAAAAAGACGCGGCAGTGGGCACCTGTGTTTCGTCATCATCAGAGAGTCGGTGACTCTGCTGTGGTGGTATTCCCATGTCCTCTTCATCTGGAGACATAAGTGGTTGTGCGTCAGTGCATGGTATGTCTTCCTCCACTGGGGAAGGGCTAGGTGGACGCCCCTGGGAAACCCTGGAAGCAGAGTCTTCAAACAGAAGAAGAGACTGCTGCATAACTTGTGGCTCAGACCGTTTCCCTGATATGCTTGGGGGTGATGTGACAGACTGATGGGCTTGGTTTTCAGGTGCCACCTGTGCGCTTTCCGCAGAAGACTGGGTGGAAGACCATGTGGTGAACGTGCTGGAAGCACTGTCGGCCACCCAATCGATTAATGCCTGTACCTGCTCAGGCCTTACCATCCTAAGAGCGGCATTGGGCCCCACGAGATATTGCGGTACATTCTGCCGGCTAGTTGAGGGAGTTCGTTCCCTACTGTGTGCGCCTGGGGCCGAACGGCCACGTCCTCTACCAGCAACAGAGGCTCCACGGACACCACCACGACCGCGTCCTCGTCCCTTAATAGTATTTTTCTTCATTGTTGCGATTCAACTCGCACCACAATGAAATATATTATTTTTTATAAGCAAAATCCCCTCACTGGAATACTTTCAGTCTTTTGACTGTATGGATTACAGATGGAATGACTGTTATATGTGAGTACCGCTTTCTTTGACAGATTCTAGTATGGGTACATATATGTTTTCCCAACCCCAGCACATTAGTTTGCTAATTCCAGATGTATGAAACGCAGGCCTAACTGTATCTAGTATATTGAACGCCAGATAAACTAACTTGGCCTTTTTTAAATAAAAAAAAAATTCCCTCACTGGAATACTTTCAGTCTTTTGACTGTATGGATTACAGATGGAATGACTGTTATATGTGAGTACCGCTTTCTTTGACAGATTCTAGTATGGGTACATATATGTTTTCCCAACCCCAGCAAATTAGTTTGCTAATTCCAGATGTATGAAACGCAGGCCTAACTGTATCTAGTATATTGAACGCCAGATAAACTAACTTGGCCTTTTTTAAATAAAAAAAATTCCCTCACTGGAATACTTTCAGTCTTTTGACTGTATGGATTACAGATGGAATGACTGTTATACAGTGGGGGAAATAATTATTTGACCCCTCACTGATTTTGTAAGTTTGTCCAATGACAAAGAAATGAAAAGTCTCAGAACAGTATCATTTCAATGGTATGTTTATTGTAACAGTGGCAGATAGCACATCAAAAGGAAAATCGAAAAAATAACTTTAAATAAAAGATAGCAACTGATTTGCATTTCATTGAGTGAAATAAGTATTTGAACCCTCTAACAAAAAAAGACTTAATACTTGGTGGAAAAACCCTTGTTTGCAAGCACAGAGGTCAAACGTTTCTTGTAATTGATGACCAAGTTTGCGCACATTTTAGGAGGAATGTTGGTCCACTCCTCTTTGCAGATCATCTCTAAATCCCTAAGGTTTCGAGGCTGTCTCTGTGCAACTCTGAGCTTGAGCTCCCTCTATAGGTTTTCGATTGGATTAAGGTCCGGAGACTGACTAGGCCACTCCATGACCTTAATGTGCTTCTTCTTGAGCCACTCCTTTGTTGCCTTTGCTGTATGTTTTGGGTCATTGTCGTGCTGGAACACCCATCCACGACCCATTTTCAGTTTCCTGGCAGAGGGAAGGAGGTTGTCGCTCAGGATTTCACGATACATGGCTCCGTCCATTTTCCTGTTTATGCGAATAAGTTGTCCTGTGCCCTTAGCAGAAAAACACCCCCAAAGCAAAATGTTTCCACCCCCATGCTTGACGGTGGGGACGGTGTTTTGGGGGTCATAGGCAGCATTTTTCTTCCTCCAAACACAGCGAGTTGAGTTAATGCCAAAGAGCTCTATTTTGGTCTCATCAGACCACAGCACCTTCTCCCAGTCACTCTCTGAATCATTCAGGTGTTCATTGGCAAACTTCAGACGGGCCTGCACATGTGCCTTCCTGAGCAGGGGGACCTTGCGAGCCCTGCAGGATTTTAATCCATTGCGGTGTAATGTGTTTCCAATGGTTTTCTTGGTGACTGTGGTCCCTGCTAATTTGAGGTCATTAACTAACTCCTCCCGTGTAGTTCTAGGATGCTTTTTCACCTTTCTCAGAACCATTGACACCCCACGAGGTGAGATCTTGCGTGGAGCCCCAGAGCGAGGTCGATTGATGGTCATTTTGTGCTCCTTCCATTTTCGAACAATCGCACCAACAGTTGTCACCTTCTCTCCCAGCTTCTTGCTAATGGTTTTGTAGCCCATTCCAGCCTTGTGCAGGTCTACAATTTTGTCTCTGACATCCTTGGACAGCTCTTTGGTCTTTCCCATGTTGGAGAGTTTGGAGTCTGCTTGATTGATTGATTCTGTGGACAGGTGTCTTTTATACAGGTGACTAGTTAAGACAGGTGTCCTTAATGAGGGTGACTAATTGAGTAGAAGTGTCTAACCACTCTGTGGGAGCCAGAACTCTTAATGGTTGGTAGGGGTTCAAATACTTATTTCACTCAATGAAATGCAAATCAGTTGCTATCTTTTATTTAAAGTTATTTTTTCGATTTTCCTTTTGATGTGCTATCTGCCACTGTTACAATAAACCTACCATTGAAATGATACTGTTCTGAGACTTTTCATTTCTTTGTCATTGGACAAACTTACAAAATCAGTGAGGGGTCAAATAATTATTTCCCCCACTGTATGTGAGTACCGCTTTCTTTGACAGATTCTAGTATGGGTACATATATGTTTTCCCAACCCCAGCACATTAGTTTGCTAATTCCAGATGTATGAAACGCAGGCCTAACTGTATCTAGTATATTGAACGCCAGATAAACTAACTTGGCCTTTTTTAAATAAAAAAAATTCCCTCACTGGAATACTTTCAGTCTTTTGACTGTATGGATTACAGATGGAATGACTGTTATATGTGAGTACCGCTTTCTTTGACAGATTCTAGTATGGGTACATATATGTTTTCCCAACCCCAGCACATTAGTTTGCTAATTCCAGATGTATGAAACGCAGGCCTAACTGTATCTAGTATATTGAACGCCAGATAAACTAACTTGGCCTTTTTTAAATAAAAAAAAAATTCCCTCACTGGAATACTTTCAGTCTTTTGACTGTATGGATTACAGATGGAATGACTGTTATATGTGAGTACCGCTTTCTTTGACAGATTCTAGTATGGGTACATATATGTTTTCCCAACCCCAGCACATTAGTTTGCTAATTCCAGATGTATGAAACGCAGGCCTAACTGTATCTAGTATATTGAACGCCAGATAAACTAACTTGGCCTTTTTTAAATAAAAAAAATTCCCTCACTGGAATACTTTCAGTCTTTTGACTGTATGGATTACAGATGGAATGACTGTTATATGTGAGTACCGCTTTCTTTGACAGATTCTAGTATGGGTACATATATGTTTTCCCAACCCCAGCACATTAGTTTGCTAATTCCAGATGTATGAAACGCAGGCCTAACTGTATCTAGTATATTGAACGCCAGATAAACTAACTTGGCCTTTTTTAAATAAAAAAAAAATTCCCTCACTGGAATACTTTATGGCTTTTCACTGTATGGATTACAGGTGGACTGGTATTAGTAGGGGTGACACAAGCACACCCAAGTCCCTGATGTAGGATTTCTATGGCACAGACCACTATTACAAGTGATTAATGGACGTTGGGAGAGATTGTGCTGCAGCACTAGTCCCAAGATAGCCGCCGCCTATCAGCCCAGTAACATGTGCCACAAAATGGTCTGCACAACCTTTAAAAAAAATAGCCTTGGACTGTGCTGCTAAATCGCTATTGGTCTGAATCCCAGGTGTAGATGTCTGACTTGTTTGGAGCTTTGGAATGCACACTGTGGCAGCTTCTGCTGCAGCACTACAAGTCGCAAAATGGCGGCCGGCGGTCAGCCCGGGTACATGTGGATGGAAAAATCACTCTGGCCACTCTAAAAATAGCCAATCCCTATCAAAAAAGCAGCTCAGCTGCAGTTGTTCAGATGAATCACAGGTGGAGGAGAGAAATTTGCTTCCAGTTATTCAATTATCCCTGCCTATTCTCGCCCTAGCATCAGCTGCGTCTAACCCTGTTCTATTCACATCGGGAGTGAGCACGTCCCGACGTGCGCACAAGCTTATAAGAGGCTGAGTCACATGCTGCACTTGGCCAATCACAGCCTTGCCAATAGTAGGCATGGCTGCGATGGCATCTTAGGGCAAGTAGTATGATGCATGTTGATTGGCTGCTTTGCAGCCTTTCAAAATGCGCCAAAATACATGCCGAACGACGAACCCGAACCCGAACTTTTACGAAAAAGTTCGGGTTCGGGTCCGTGTCACGAACACCCCAAAATTCGGTACGGACCCGAACTATGCTCGAACTGTTCGCTCAACACTAGTCCGCGGTTCTCTCCAGTACCTCGTTCATTGGGAGGGTTATGGTCCTGAGGAGAGGATGTGGGTCCCAGTGACGGACATTAAGGCCACTCGTCTCATCAGGGCTTTCCATAGGTCCCATCCTGAGAAGGTGGGCTCTGAGTGTCCGGAGTCCACTCGTAGAGGGAGGGGTACTGTCACAACCGGACAGCTGAGAAGCTCTGACAGAAGCCTTTCAGAACCTCCTCCTTGAGTTTTCTTTGTTTTGATTTCAGTTCCTCATCTCGTTAGCCTCTCTCAGCTGTCATGCAGTTGGACTGATTGCTTCCCTTTAAATTCCTCCCCATAATGCAGTAGTGTGCGGCTTATACAACTTCCTGGAGTGTGTGTGCATGCTGTTCCTATATCCCAGTCTTCTGCAAGATAAGTGCTGCATATTTATTTGTGATTTTCTGTTTGCTGGATCTTAGGAGACCCTGACTCCCTCCGTGTCTAGTGTAGGGAGCCGGTGGTCGTGTCCCCTCACTATTGTAGGGTCTTCAGGCGTTAGATAGTCGAGGTACGTGGATATGCGACCATCCACCTTTGGGGTGTTTGCATAGGCTGAGCAGTCAGGGACAGTGTGCCAGGTCTCATGCAGGGGTCTCCCTTTTGTTCCTTAGTTGAGGATCCAGTGAGTCATAGATTATTTTGCATTGTCTTGTTTTCTGTACACCATCCGTGACATTCTGCTGCCATCTCCAGACTCGGACATTGTACCACTCTGTGGCCTACTCATGCTGCTGCCACCTTTAAACTCTGTTGTTGTGTCACTCTGGGGCCAACTCAAGCTGCTTCCTCCCCCAGACACCGTTGTTGTGCTACTCTGTTGCCTACTCATGCTGCTCCCACTTCCAGACTTTGTCGTTGTGCCACTCTGTGGCCTACTCATGCTGCTTCGACCTCCAGACTCTGTTGTTGTGCGACTCTGTGGCCTATTCATGCTGCTACCACCTCCAGACTCGTGCATTGTACCACTCTGTGGCCTTCTCATACTGCTACCACCTCCAGACTCTGTCGTTGCGCCACTCTGTGGCCTACTCATGCTGCTGCCAACTCCAGACTCTGTTGTTGTGCCACTCTGTGGACTACTCATGCTGCTGGCACCTCCAGATTCTGTTGTTGTGCCACTCTGTGGACTACTCATGCTGCTGCCACCTCCAGACTCGGGCACTGTACCACTCTGTGGCCTACTCATGCTGCTGCCACCTCTAGACTCTGTTGTTGTTCCACTCTGTGGCCTACTCATGATGCTTCCACCTCCAGACTCTGTCGTTGTGCCACTCTGTGGCCTATTTATGCTGCTGCCACCTCCACACTTTGTCGTTGTGCCATTCTATGGCTTACTCATGCTGCTGCCACCTCCAGACTCGGTGATTGTGCCACTCTGTGGCCTACTCATGCTGCTTCGACCTCCAGACTCTGTTGTTGTGCCACTCTGTGGCCTACTAATTCTGCTGCCATCTCCAGACTCGGACATTGTACCACTCTGTGGCCTACTCATGCTGCAGCCACATCTAAACTCTGTTGTTGTGTCATTCTGGGGCCAACTCAAGCTGCTGCCTCCCCCAGAATCCGTTGTTGTGCTACTCTGTTGCCTACTCATGCTGCTCCCACTTCCAGACTTTGTCGTTGTGCCACTCTATGGCCTACTCATGCTGCTACAACCTCCAGACTCTGTTGTTATGCCACTCTGTGGCCTACTCATGCTGCTGCCACCGCCAGACTGTTGTTGTGCCACTCTGTGGCCAACTCATGCATCTCCCACCTCCAGACTTTGTCATTGTGCCACTCTGTGGCCTACTCATGCTGCTGCCACCTCCAGACTGTCGTTGTGCCACTCTGTGGCCTACACATGCTGCTGCCACCTCCAGACTCAGTCATTGTGCCACTCGGTGGCCTACTCATGCTGCTGCCACCTCCAGACTCGGTCATTGTACCACTCTGTGGTCTATTCATGCTGCTTCCACCGCCAGACTCGGTCATTGTGCCACTCTGTGGCCTACTCATGCTGCTGCCACCTCCAGTCTTGGTCATTGTGCCACTTTGTGGCCTATTCATGCTGCTGCAACCTCCAGACTCGGTCAGTGTGCCAATCGGTGTCCTACTCATGCTTCTGCCACCTCCAGACTCAGTCATTATGCCACTCTGTGGCCTACTCATGCTGCTTCGACCTCCAGACTCAGTCATTGTGCCACTCGGTGGCCTACTCATGCTGCTGCCACCTCCAGACTCGGTCATTGTACCACTCTGTGGTCTATTCATGCTGCTTCCACCTCCAGACTCGGGCATTGTACCACTCTGTGGCCTACTCATGCTGCTGCCACCTCTAGACTCTGTTGTTGTTCCACTCTGTGGCCTACTCATGATGCTTCCACCTCCAGACTCTGTCGTTGTGCCACTCTGTGGCCTATTTATGCTGCTGCCACCTCCAGACTTGGTGATTGTATCACTCTGTGGCCTATTCATGCTGTTGACACCTCCAGATTCAGTCATTGTGCCACTCTCTGGCCAACTCATGCTGCTGCCACCTCCAGACTAGGTCATTGTGCCACTCTGTGGCCTACTCATGCTGCTTCGAACTCCAGACTCTGTTGTTGTACCACTCTGTGGCCTACTAATGCTGCTGCCATCTCCAGACTCGGACATTGTACCACTCCGTGGCCTACACATGCTGCTGCCACCTCTAAACTCTGTTGTTGTGTCACTCTGGGGCCAACTCAAGCTGCTGCCTCCCCCAGACTCTGTTGTTGTGCTACTCTGTGGCCTACTCATGCTGCTCCCACTTCCAGACTTTGTCGTTGTGCCACTCTGTGGCCTACTCATGCTGCTTCGACCTCCAGACTCTGTTGTTGTGCCACTCTGTGGCCTACTCATGCTGCTGCCACCTCCAGTCTTGGTCATTGTGCCACTTTGTGGCCTATTCATTCTGCTGCAACCTCCAGACTCGGTCAGTGTGCCAATCGGTGTCCTACTCATGCTTCTGTCACCTCCAGACTCAGTCATTATGCCACTCTGTGGCCTACTCATGCTGCTTCGACCTCCAGACTCTGTTGTTGTGCCACTCTGTGGCCTACTCATGCTGCTGCCACCTCCAGACTCGGTCATTAAGCCACTCTGTGGCCTACTCATGCTGCTGCCACCTCCAGGCTTAGTCATTGTGCCACTTTGTGGCCTATTCATGCTGCTGCAATCTCCAGACTCGGTCAGTGTGCCACTCGGTGTCCTACTCATGCTTCTGACACCTCCAGACTCTGTTGTTGCGCTACTCTGTGGCCTACTCATGCTGCTGCCAACTCCAGACTCTGTTGTTGTACCACTCTGTGGCCTACTCATGCTGCTGCCACCTCCAGACTCGGTCGTTGAGCCACTCTGTGGCCTACTCATACTGCTGCCACCTCCAGACTCTGTCGTTGTGCCACTCTGTTGCCTACTCATGCTGCTGCCACTTCCACACTCGGTCATTGTGCCACTCTGTGGCCTACTCATGCTGCTGCCACCTCCAGACTCTGTCGTTGTGCCACTCGGTGGCCTACTCATGCTGCTGCCACCTCCAGACTCGGTCATTGTGCTACTCTGTGGTCTATTCATGCTTCTTCCACCTCCAGACTTCGTCATTGTGCCACTCTGTGGCCTACTCATGCTGCTGCCACCTCCAGTCTTGGTCATTGTGCCACCTTGTGGCCTATTTATGCTGCTGCAACCTCCAGACTCGGTCAGTGTGCCAATCGGTGTCCTACGCATGCTGCTGCCTCCTCCAGACTCAGTCATTATGCCACTCTGTGGCCTACTCATGCTGCTTCGACCTCCAGACTCTGTTGTTGTGCCACTCTGTGGCCTACTCATGCTGCTGCCATCTCCAGACTCGGACATTGTGCCACTCTGTGGCCTACTCATGCTACTTCCACCTCTAAACTCTGTTGTTGTGTTACTCTGGGGCCAACTCAAGCTGCTGCCTCCCCCAGAATCCGTTGTTGTGCTACTCTGTGGCCTACTCATGCTGCTCCCACCTCCAGACTTTGTCGTTGTGCAACTCTGTGGCCTACTCATGCTGCTTCGACCTCCAGACTCTGTTGTTGTACCACTCTGTGGCCTACTCATGCTGCTGCCACCTCCAGACTCGGTCGTTGAGCCACTCTGTGGTCTATTCATGCTGCTTCCACCTCCAGACTTCGTCATTGCGCCACTCTGTGGCCTACTCATGCTGCTGCCACCTCCAGTCTTGGTCATTGTGCCACCTTGTGGCCTATTTATGCTGCTGCAACCTCCAGACTCGGTCAGTGTGCCAATCGGTGTCCTACGCATGCTGCTGCCACCTCCAGACTCAGTCATTATGCCACTCTGTGGCCTACTCATGCTGCTTCGACCTCCAGACTCTGTTGTTGTGCCACTCTGTGGCCTACTCATGCTGCTGCCATCTCTAGACTCGGACATTGTGCCACTCTGTGGCCTGCTCATGCTACTTCCACCTCTAAACTCTGTTGTTGTGTTACTCTGGGGCCAACTCAAGCTGCTGCCTCCCCCAGAATCCGTTGTTGTGCTACTCTGTGGCCTACTCATGCTGCTCCCACCTCCAGACTTTGTCATTGTGCCACTCTGTGGCCTACTCATGCTGCTTCGACCTCCAGACTCTTTTGTTGTGCCACTCTGTGGCCTACTCATGCTGCAACCACCTCCAGACTCAGGCATTGTACTTCTCTGTGGCCTACTCATACTGCTGCCACCTCCAGACTCTGTTGTTGCGCTACTCTGTGGCCTACTTATGCTGCTGCCAACTCCAGACTCTGTTGTTATGCCACTCTGTGGCCTACTCATGCTGCTGCCACCGCCAGACTATGTTTTTGTGCCACTCTGTGGCCTACTCATGCTGCAACCACCTCCAGACTCGGGCATTGTACTTCTCTGTGGCCTACTCATACTGCTGCCACCTCCACACTCTGTCGTTGCGCCACTCTGTGGCCTACTCATGCTGCTGCAACCTCCAGACTCTGTTGTTATGCCACTCTGTGGCCTACTCATGCTGCTGCCACCGCCAGACTCTGTTTTTGTGCCACTCTGTGGCCTATTCATGCTTCTCCCACCTCCAAACTTTGTCGTTGTGCCACTCTGTGGCCTACTCATGCTTCTGACACCTCCAGACTGTCATTGTGCCACTCGGTGGCCTACTCATGCTGCTGCCACCTCCAGACTCTGTTGTTGTGCCACTCTGTGGCCTACTCATGCTGCTGCCACCTCCAGACTCGGTCATTGTACCACTCTGTTGTCTATTCATGCTGCTGCCACCTCCAGACTCGGTCATTAAGCCACTCTGTGGCCTACTCATGCTGCTGCCACCTCCAGGCTTAGTCATTGTGCCACTTTGTGGCCTATTCATGCTGCTGCAATCTCCAGACTCGGTCAGTGTGCCACTCGGTGTCCTACTTATGCTTCTGACACCTCCAGACTCAGTCATTATGCCACTCTGTGGCCTAATCATGCTGCTGCCCCCTCCAGACTCTGTTGTTTTACACTCTGTGGCCTACTCATGCTGCTGCCACCTCCAGACTCGGTCGTTGAGCCACTCTGTGGCCTACTCATGCTGCTGCCACCTCCAGACTCTGTTGTTGTGCCACTCTGTTGCCTACTCATGCTGCTGTCACCTCCACACTCGGTCTTTGTTCCACTCTGTGGCCTACTCATGCTGCTGCAACCCCCAGACTCTGTTTTCTTGCCACTCTGTGGCCTAATCATGCTGCTGCCACCTCCACACTCGGTCATTGTGCCACTCTGTGGCCTACTCATGCATCTCCCACCTCCAGACTTTGTCGTTGTGCCACTCTGTGGCCTACTCATGCTGCTGCAACCCCCAGACTCTGTTTTCTTGCCACTCTGTGGCCTAATCATGCTGCTGCCACCTCCACACTCGGTCATTGTGCCACTCTGTGGCCTACTCATGCTGCTGCCACCTCCAGACTCTGTCGTTGTGCCACTCTGTTGCCTACTCATGCTGCTGCCACCTCCAGACTCGGTCATTGGGCCCCTCTGTGGCCTACTCATGCTGCTGCCACCTCCAGACTATGTCGTTGTGCCACTCTGTGGCCTACTCAAGATGCTTTCATCTCTAGACTCAGTCGTTGTGCTACTCTGTGGCATACTCATGCTGCTGCCACCTCCAGACTCTGTTGTTGTGCCACTCTGTGGCCTACTCATGCTGCTGCCCCCTCCAGACTCGATCATTGTACCACTATGTGGTCTACTCATGCTGCTGCCACCTCCAGACTCGGTCATTGTGCCACTCAGTGGCCTACTCATGCTTCTGCCAGCTCCAGACTCTGTTGTTGTGCCACTCTGTGGGCTACTCATGCTGCTGGCACCTCCAAACTCAGTTGTAGCGCCACTCTGTGGCCTATTAATGCTGCTTCGACCTCCACAATCTGTTGTTGTGCCACTCTGTGGCCTACTCATGCTGCTGCCACCTCCAGACTCGGTTATTGTGCCACTCTGTGGCCTACTCATGCTGCTGCCATGCCCAGACTCTGTTGTTGTGCCAATCTGTTGCCTACTCATGTTTCTCCCACCTCCAGACTTTGTCGTTGTGCCAGTCTGCTGGCACCTCCAGACTCTGTCATGCCACTCTATGGCTTACTCATGCTGCTGCCACCTACAGACTCAGTCGTTGTGCCACTCTGTGGCCTACTCATGCTGCTGCCACCTCCAGACTCGGTCATTGTATCACTATGTGGTCTACTCATGCTGCTGTCACCTCCAGACTCGGTCATTGTGCCACTCTGTGGCCTAATCATGCTGCTGCCACCTCCAGACTCTGTCATTGTGCCACTCTGTGGCCTATTCATGCTGCTGCTACCTCCAGACTCAGTCATTGTGCCACTCGGTGGCCAACTCATGCTTCTTCCAGCTCCAGACTCTGTTGTTGTGCCACTCTGTTGCCTACTCATGCTACACCCACCTTTAGACTTTGTCGTTGTGCCACTCTGTGGCCTACTCATGCTGTTGCCACCTCCAGACTCTGTTGTTGTGCCACTCTGTGGCCTACTCATGCTGCTGCCATCCACAGACTGAGTCGTTGTGCCACTCTGTGGCCTTCTCATGCCGCTGCCACCTTCAGACTCTGTTGTTGTGCCAGTCTGTGGCCTACTCATGCTGCTGCCACCTCCAGACTCTGTCGTTGTGCCACTCTGTTGCCTACTCATGCTGCTGCCACCTCCAGACTCGGTCATTGAGCCACTCTGTGGGCTACTCATGCTGCTGCCACCTCTAGACTCTGTTGTTCTTCCACTCTGTGAGAGCCTACAATAACCCAAAAACCGAACCTCACTCACCAACTTACTGCAACTTGTACAAAAAAAGAGCAAGGATTTAACAAGGTAAATAAATCTCATTTTATTTATTATAAATCACATGAACATTACAGGTGGAAGCAGTGGGGGAACTGTGTCACCATTTTTCAGCAGCAACATGGGTAGGTAACATGGTATCTGTATTAGGGTGGGACTAGTGACTTACAGTTATTGTTATATGCCATCTTTATGAGTAGTATTGCACCGTCCAATTATACCCTACAGCATCCATTGCTTGGACGCTGTGAATAAGAGCTAGGTAGTTGTTCAACACTAGGGGACAGCAATTGCACCCGCAACTACTCCAATGTTCACAGCTTCTGTTTATTGTCTGTTACCTGCTGTATATGGTCACATTATCCCCCATTGTGATTCTCTACATTGCAGAGCCCTTTTGTGGCCCAGTCTCCATGTTCTGTCCCTTTTGAGTCTCACCTGTAATGTTCATGTGATTTATAATAAATAAAATGAGATTTTTTTACCTTGTTAAATCCTTGCTCTTTTTTTGTACAAGTTGCTCCACTCTGTGGCCTACTCATGACGCTTCCACCTCCAGACTTTGTCGTTGTGCCACTCTGTGGCCTATTTATTCTGCTGCCACCTCCACACTTTGTCGTTGTGCCATTCTGTGGCCTACTCATGCTGCTGCCACCTCCAGACTTGGTGATTGTATCACTCTGTGGCCTATTCATGCTGCTGACACCTCCAGATTCAGTCATTGTGCCACTCTCTGGCCAACTCATGCTGCTGCCACCTCCAGACTCGGTCATTTTGCCACTCTGTGGCCTACTCATGCTGCTTCGACCTCCAGACTCTGTTGTTGTGCCACTCTGTGGCGTACTAATGCTGCTGCCATCTCCAGACTCGGACATTGTACCACTCTGGCCTACTCATGCTGCTGCCACCTCTAAACTCTGTTGTTGTGTCACTCTGGGGCCAACTCAAGCTGCTGCCTCCCCCAGACTCCGTTGTTGTGCTACTCTGTGGCCTACTCATGCTGCTCCCACTTCCAGACTTTGTCGTTGTGCCACTCTGTGGCCTACTCATGCTGCTTCGACCTCCAGACTCTGTTGTTGTGCGACTCTGTGGCCTATTCATGCTGCTACCACCTCCAGACTCGGGCATTGTACCACTCTGTGGCCTACTCATGCTGCTGCCAACTTCAGACTCTGTCGTTGCGCCACTCTGTGGCCTACTCATGCATCTCCCACCTCCAGACTTTGTCGTTGTGCCACTCTGTGTCCTAATCATGCTGCTGCCACCTCCAGACTGTCGTTGTGCCACTCTGTGGCCTACACATGCAGCTGCCACCTCCAGACTCAGCCGTTGTGCCACTCGGTGGCCTAATCATGTTGCTGCCACCTCCAGACTCGGTCATTGTACCACTCTGTGGTCTATTCATGCTGCTTCCGCCTCCAGACTTCGTCATTGTGCCACTCTATGGCCTACTCATGCTGCTGCCACCTCCAGTCTTGGTCATTGTGCCACCTTGTGGCCTATTCATGCTGCTGCAACCTCCAGACTCGGTCAGTGTGCCAATCGGTGTCCTACGCATGCTGCTGCCACCTCCAGACTCAGTCATTATGCCACTCTGTGGCCTACTCATGCTGCTTCGACCTCCAGACTGTTGTTGTGCCACTCTGTGGCCTACTCATGCTGCTGCCATCTCCAGACTCGGACATTGTGCCACTCTGTGGCCTACTCATGCTGCTGCCACCTCTAAACTCTGTTGTTGTGTCACTCTGGGGCCAACTCAAGCTGCTGCCTCCCCCAGAATCCGTTGTTGTGCTACTCTGTGGCCTACTCATGCTGCTCCCACCTCCAGACTCTGTTGTTGTGCCACTCTGTGGCCTACTCATGCTGCTACCACCTCCGGAATCGGGCATTGTACTTCTCTGTGGCCTACTCATACTGCTGCCACCTCCAGACTCTGTTGTTGCGCTACTCTGTGGCCTATTCATGCTTCTCCCACCTCCAGACTTTGTCGCTGTGCCACTCTGTGGCCTACACATGCTGCTGCCACCTCCAGACTCAGTCGTTGTGCCACTCGGTGGCCTACTCATGCTGCTGCCACCTTCAGACTCTGTTGTTGTGCCACTCTGTGGCCTACTCATGCTGTTGCCACCTCCAGACTCGGTCATTGCACCACTCTGTGGTCTATTCATGCTGCTGCCACCTCCAGACTCGGTCATTAAGCCACTCTGTGGCCTACTCATGCTGCTTCCACCTCCAGGCTTACTCATTGTGCCACTTTGTGACCTATTCATGCTGCTGCAACCTCCAGACTCGGTCAGTGTGCCACTCGGTGTCCTACTCATGCTTCTGCCACCTCCAGACTCAGTCATTATGCCACTCTGTGGCCTAATCATGCTGCTGCCCCCTCCAGACTCTGTTGTTGTACCACTCTGTGGCCTACTCATGCTGCTGCCACCTCCAGACTCGGTCGTTGAGCCACTCTGTGGCCTACTCATGCTGCTGCCACCTCCAGACTCTGTCGTTGTGCCACTCTGTTGCCTACTCATGCTGCTGCCACCTCCACACTCGGTCATTGTGCCACTCTGTGGCATACTCATGCTGCTGCAACCCCCAGACTCTGTTTTCTTGCCACTCTGTGGCCTAATCATGCTGCTGCCACCTCCACACTCGGTCATTGTGCCACTGTTGCCTACTCATGCTGTTGCCACCTCCAGACTCGGTCATTGGGCCCCTCTGTGGCCTACTCATGCTGCTGCCACCTCCAGACTATGTCGTTGTGCCACTCTGTGGCCTACTCATGATGCTTCCACCTCTAGACTCAGTCGTTGTGCTACTCTGTGGCATACTCATGCTGCTGCCACCTCCAGACTCTGTTGTTGTGCCACTCTGTGGCCTACTTATGCTGTTGCCCCCTCTAGACTCGGTCATTGTACCACTCAGTGGCCTACTCATGCTTCTGCCAGCTCCAGACTCTGTTGTTGTGCCACTCTGTGGACTACTCATGCTGCTGCCACCTCCAAACTCGGTTGTAGCGCCACTCTGTGGCCATACTCATGCTGCTTCGACCTCCACAATCTGTTGTTGTGAAACTCTGTGGCCTACTCATGCTGCTCCTATCTCCAGACTCGGGCATTGTACCACTCTGTGGCCTACTCATGCTGCTGCCACCTCTAGACTCTGTTGTTGTGTCACTCTGGAGCAAACTCAAGCTGCTGCCTCCCCCAGACTCTGTTTTTTGCCACGTTTATGGCCTACTCATGCTGCTGCCACCTCCAGACTCGGTCATTGTACCACTCTGTGGTCTATTCATGCTGCTGCCACCTCCAGACTCGGTCATTGTGCCTTTCTGTGGGCTACTCATGCTGCTGCCACCTACAGACTCAGTCGTTGTGCCACTCGGTGGCCTACTCATGCTGCTGCCACCTCCAGACTCTGTTGTTGCGCCACTCTGTGGCCTATTCATGCTGCTGCCACCTCTAGACTCGGTCATTGTACCACTCTGTGGTCTATTCATGCTGCAACCTCCAGACTCGGTCAATGTGCCACTTTGTGGCCTACTCATGCTGCTGCCACCTCCAGACTCGGTCATTGTGCTACTCTGTGGTCTATTTATGCTGCTGCCACCTCCAGACTCAGTCATTGTGCCATTCGGTGGCCTACTCATGCTGCTGCCAGCTCCAGACTCGGTCATTGTCCCACTCTGTGGCCTATTCATGCTGCTGCCATCTCCAGACTTGGTCATTGTAACATTATGTGGCCTACTCATGCTGCTGCCACCTCTAGACTCTGTTGTTGTGTCACTCTGGGGCCAACTCAAGCTGCTGCCTCCCCCAGACTCCGTTGTTGTGCCACTCTGTGGCCTACTCATGCTGCTTCGACCTCCAGACTCTGTTGTTGTGCCACTCTGTGGCCTACTCATGCTGCTACCACCTCCAGACTCGGGCATTGTACCACTCTGTTGCCTACTCATGCTGCTGCCACCTCTAGACTTTTTCGTTGTGCCACTCTGTGGCCTAATCATGCTGCTGCCATCTCTAGACTCTGTTGTTGTGTCACTCTGGGGCCAACTCAAGCTGCTGCCTCCCCCAGACTCAGTTTTTTGCCACCTTTGTGGCCTACTCATGCTGCTGCCACCTCCAGACTCGGTCATTGTGCCTTTCTGTGGGCTACTCATGCTGCTGCCACCTACAGACTCTGTTGTTGTGCCACTCGGTGGCCTACTCATGCTGCTGCCACTTCCAGACTTAGTCATTGTGCCACTCTGTGGCCTACTCATGCTGCTTCGACCTTCAGACTCTGTTGTTGTGCCACTGTGTGGCCTACTCATGCTGCTGCCTCCTCCAGACTCGGTCATTGTGCCACTCTGTGGCCTACTCATGCTGCTGACACCTCCAGACTCGGTCATTGTGCCACTCTGTGGTCTATTCATGCTGCTGCCACCTCCAGACTCAGTCATTATGCCAATCTGTGGCCTACTTATGCTGCTGCCACCTCCAGACTCTGCTGTTGTGCCATTCTGTGGTCTACTCATGCTGCTTCCACCTCCAGATTCTGTTGTTCTGCCACTCTGTGGCCTACTCATGCTGCTGCCACCTCCAGACTCGGGCATTGTACCACTCTGTGGCCTACTCATGCTGCTGCCACCTCCAGACTCTGTCGATGTGCCACTCTGTGGCCTACTAATGCTGCTTCCACCTCCAGACTCTGTTGTTGTTCCACTCTGTGGCCTACTCATGCTGCTGACACCTCCAGACTCTGTCCTTGTGCCACTCTGTGGCCTACTCATGCTGCTGCCACCTCCAGACTCTGTCGATGTGCCACTCTGTGGCCTACTAATGCTGCTTCCACCTCCAGACTCTGTTGTTGTTCCACTCTGTGGCCTACTAATGCTGCTTCCACCTCCAGACTCTGTCCTTGTGCCACTCTGTGGCCTACTCATGCTGCTGCCACCTCCAGACTCTGTCGATGTGCCACTCTGTGGCCTACTAATGCTGCTTCCACCTCCAGACTCTGTTGTTGTTCCACTCTGTGGCCTACTCATGCTGCTGACACCTCCAGACTCTGTCCTTGTGCCACTCTGTGGCCTACTCATGCTGCTGCCACCTCCAGACTCGGTCATTATACCACTCTGTGGCCTTTTCATGCTGCTGCCTCCTCCACATTCAGTTATTGTGCCACTCTCAGGCCTATTCATGCTGCTGCCATCTCCAGACTCGGTCATTGTGCCACTCTGTGGCCTACACATGCTGCTACCACCTCCAGAGTCAGTCGTCTGCCACTCGGTGGCCTACTGATGCTGCTGCCACCTCCAGACTCTGTTGTTGTGCCACTCTGTGGCCTATTAATGCTGCTGCCACCTCCAGACTTGGTCATTGTACCACTCTGTGGTCTATTCATGCTGCTGCCACCTCCAGACTTTGTCATTGTACCACTCTGTGGTGTAATTATGCTGCTGCCACCTCCAGATTTGGTCATTGTGCCCAATTTTGGCCTACTCATGCTGCTGCCACCTCCAGACTATGTCGTTGTGCCCCTCTGTGGCCTACTCATGCTGCTGCCACTTCTAGACTCGGTCATTGTGCCCCTCTGTGGCCTACTCATGCTGCTGCCACCTCCAGACTATGTCGTTGTGCCACTCAGTGGCCTACTCATGCTCCTGCCACCTCCAGTCTCTGTTGTTGTGCCACTCTGTGGCCTACTCATGCTGCTGCCACCTCCAGACTTTGTCATTGTACCACTCTGTGGTCTATTCATGCTGCTGCCACCTCCAGATTTGGTCATTGTGCCCATCTGTGGCCTACTCATGCTGCTGCCACCTCCAGACTATGTCGTTGTGCCCATCTGTGGCCTACTCATGCTGCTGCCACTTCTAGACTCGGTCATTGTGCCCCTCTGTGGCCTACTCATCCTGCTGCCACCTCCAGACTCTGTCGTTGTGCCACTCTGTGGCCTACTCATGATGCTTCCCCCTCTCGACTCAGTTGTTGTGCCACTCGGTGGCATACTCATGCTGCTGCCACCTCCAGACTCTGTTGTTGTGTAACTCTGTGGCCTACTTATGCTGCTGCCACCTCCAGACTTGGTCATTGTACCAATATGTGGTCTATTCATGCTGCTGCCACCTCCAGACTCGGTCATTGTGCCACTCGGTGGCCTACTCATGCTGCTGCCCTTTACAGACTCTGTTGTTGTACCACTCTGTGGCCTACTCATGCTACTGCCACCTCCAGACTCGGTCGTTGCGCCCCTCTGTTGCATACTCATTCTTCTGCCACCTCCACACTCCGTCATTGTGCCCCTCTGTGGCCTACTTATGCTACTGCCACCTCCAGACTCGGACATTGTGCCCCTCTGTGGCTTACTTATGCTACTGCCACCTCCAGACTCGGTCATTGCGCCCCTCTGTTGCATACTCATGCTTCTGCCACCTCCAGACTCCGTCATTGTGCCCCTCTTTGGCCTACTTATGCTGCTGCCACCTCCAGACTCGAACATTGTGCCGCTCTGTGGTCTACTCATGCTGCTGCCACCCCCAGACTCTGTTGTTGTGCTACTCTGTGGCCTACTCATGCTTCTCCCACCTCCAGACATTGCTGTCATTGTGCCACTTTGTGGCCTATTCATGCTGCTGCCACCTCCAGACTCAGTCTTTGTGCCACTCTGTGGCCAACTCACGCTGCTGCCACCTCCAGACTCGGTCATTGTACCACTCTGTGGTCTATTCATACTGCTGCCATCTCCAGATTCAGTCATTTTGCCACTCTGTGGCCTAGTCATGCTGCTGCCACCTCCAGACTCGGTCATTGTCCCCCTCTGTGGCCTATTCATGCTGCTGCCACCTCTAGACTCGGTCATTGTGGCTCTCTGTGGTCTCCTTATACTGCTTACACCTCACCACTATGTCATAGGGCCACTCTGTGGACTTCTCATGCTGTTTTCACCCTTTCCCACTACATGACTGGTCCACTATTTTGGCTTTCGGCCTGGCTGACATCATCATTTATTTGACACTTCTTCTTCTTTTAAAAAAAATAATTCGCTCATCTTTTGTTATGTCTAGATATTAGGGAGCTTATTTTTCGTGGGACGATATGTAATTTTTTCATACCATTTTTAGTTGTGTATGACTTTTTGATTACTTTTTATTAAAACATTTTGGAAGAAAAAGTGATGAAAAAATGGTGAACTGGCCATTTATATATTTTGTTTTCATTTCGCCTTTTACCGTATGGGATAAGTTTGTTTTATATTTTTATAGTAAGGGCGTTTTCGCACGCAGCAATTCCCATTATGTTATTTTTTAATTCTTAATTTTTTTATTTTAGGGAAAGGAGTGTTTTGATTATTTTTTTTGTTAAGTCTCCAAGTGTACCACAACTTGCAATTATCAAATTGTCAACTATGCTGCTTGCTCTGCTCCGGAGCGGGCTCCAACTTTAAAGACTTAACATCCACCGTACATGTACAGTAGATCTCGGGAAGGGTTACAATACAAGGTATTAATTGCAAAGGAATCAAATTTTTTTTATATTTTAATCTATTCATAGACATTGGAATTTTTGCTAGAAAATCTTACTGATTTTTGTGGGTTACTCTGAAATTCTATTGGGCCTAGCATATCCTGAGCTAAATTTCAGGATGCCAACAGGTAAATAATGGATTATGCAGGTTTTATTTTACCTGCTCAATTTTAAATGTTTTTTCTTAGAGATAAAAGCTCAATAGGTATCTGTTATTAGAATGTATGGGCTCCGATGAGCCGAAGGTAATTATTCACGAAGTCGTGAGTGACTTCATTGAATAACTTCGATAATTGATTTTTAAAGTGAAAAAGCCACTTTAAAACTTTAAACCAAACTCGGCTTTGGTTCTGAGGTCTCCTGAATGCAACTTGTTTCTGCAAACCTGCATATACTCACCTATTTAGTAATAATGTATACTTTTATGCCCCTATTTAGTAATTATCCTAATTTAGGCCCCAGTCCCACCGAGTAGTAATTTCCATTTAGACCCCAACAGATATATTGCCCCTCCCAGTAGTGCCCTCTTTACATATAATTCCCCCAGTACTTTCCTCTTTACATTTAATGCCCCCCAGTAGTACCCTCTTTACATAAAATGCCCCCAGTAGTGCCATCTTCACATATAATGCCCCCACGCCCAAAGTGCCCTCATCATATATAAGTAGAAATCAAACAGCGGTGGCAGCATCTCCCATCATTTCATCTTTATTGAGGACTTCACAGCATACACAAAATTAGCAACATTTCGGCTGTGCCACAGCTTTTGTCAAGCATGAAATGATGGGAGATGCTGCCACCGCTGTTTGATTTCTACGTATTTTCTGGCTGATTGGATCCGCGGCTGGTGCTGAGCATCTTCCTGTAAGAAGTACGGACCATTGAGTGCTGTTCCTGCACACTTGATTCTCTCATCACATATAAGGTCCCCCAGTAGTGGCCTCTTTAAATATAGTGCTACTCAGTAGCGGCCTCTTTAGAATTAATGTTCTCTGGAAGTATAAAGTACCAATCCCTCCCCTATAGTAGGGTACACAAACCAAGAAAAAAGGAAAAAAACGAAACTACTCACCTCACTCCAGCTGTCTGCAATGCAGTCCTCTCCTGGCTGCTGTCCTGACTGCCTGCGTCATGGCATAGGTGGTGGCGAATGTCACCGTGATTTTTTTAGTTTGGACCCTGGCAGCGTGATGACATTATCACAATCATCCTGCACCGTAGCACTGCCGCACAGGCCTTAGGCCTAGTGGCCTTCAGTCTATGTGTCACGGCTGTATGTGAGCAACTAGAGCATACACAGAAAATAGAGCCACTGACCGGACCCAAACTAGGGAGGATAAAGGGTGACCCCTGTCAGACCCTCAAAGCTCTCCCTATGCTGCTAAGCACATACCCGGATCCCAATGGTGGAACGAGGCATGCCTGCATACCTAAGACTGATGACCACTGTAACCCCTACAATAGTGGAAGGGGCATGGCCACTGGTGCCCTGCTCAGTATATGGAGGGAACCGTGGTCGCCTCGGATCCGGTCAGAAAACAAACAGATACACTACAATGTCTGCACACTTAGCTGAAGGATCTGCAGCAGCAGAGAAGACGGATCCAAAGACAGGTGGCAATATCCGGAGTACTTGCTGCAGCAGAACACAGGTCCAGTGAAATGATAGCATACAAGTGAAGATACTCAAGCAAGAGCTACAACTCAAATGAGAAATATAATCCACACTCTACAAAGGAGGAGGGGTGATTTAAAGGCAGAGAAATCAAACATAGGAGGAACAGCTGGGAGGAAGGAAACAGAAAGTAATGACCTCATCCCAGGGGCGGAGAAACAGAGCAGTGAGAACTCCTCCAAGCCCTGGTAGTGACATCATCACAGGGGTGGAGAAACAGAGCTGTGAGAACGTCTCAAAGCTTTGGTAGTGACAGTACCCCCCCCTCTACGGGTGGACTCCGGACACCCAGGACCCACCTTCTCAGGATGAGCCCTATGAAATGCCCTGATGAGACGAGTGGCTTTAATGTCCGACACCGGAACCCACATCCTCTCCTCAGGACCATAACCCTTCCAATGAACGAGGTACTGAAGAGAACCGCGGACAATGCGAGAGTCCACAATTCTGGAAACCTCAAACTCCAGATTGCCATCAACCAAAATCGGAGGAGGAGGCAAAGAGGAGGGTACCGTGGGCTGGACATATGGTTTTACGAGAGATCTGTGAAATACATTATGTATCTTCCAAACCCGTGGAAGATCAAGACGGAAGACAACAGGATTGATGACTGACAAGATTTTATAAGGCCCAATAAACTTGGGACCCAATTTCCAGGAGGGAACCTTCAGTTTAATATTTCTTGTAGACAACCACACCAGATCACCCACATTCAGGTCCGGACCAGGCACACGTCTCTTATCAGCCACACGCTTATACTTCTCACTCATCTTTCTAAGATTACTCTGAATCTTTTGCCAAATGGTAGACAAAGACGAGGAAAATCTCTCCTCCTCAGGTAAACCAGAAGGAGCCCCTCCCGAGAATGTCCCAAACTGCGGATGGAACCCATATGCACCAAAGAATGGTGACTTATCAGAAGATTCCTGACGACGGTTGTTCAGAGCAAACTCAGCAAGAGGGAGAAATGAACACCAATCCTCCTGGTTCTCCGCCACAAAACAGCGCAAATATGTCTCCAGATTCTGATTGAGGCGCTCAGTCTGACCATTCGACTGCTGGTGAAAAGCAGAAGAGAAGGACAGCCGAACCCCCAGGCGAGAACAGAAAGCCTTCCAGAATCTGGACACAAACTGTGTGCCTCTATCGGAAACAATATCAGAGGGAATGCCATGCAATTTAACAATATGGTCGACAAAAGCTTGCGCCAACGTTTTAGCATTGGGTAAACCAGGGAAAGGTACGAAATGAGCCATCTTGCTAAAACGGTCCACCACCACCAGGATCACCGACTTCCCTGAGGAACGAGGAAGATCCGTGATAAAGTCCATGGACAGGTGTGTCCAAGGACGAGACGGTATGGGTAACGGGAGAAGGGAACCTGAAGGCCGTGAACGAGGGACCTTAGCGCGAGCGCACGTCTCACAAGCAGCCACAAAACCCTCCACCGACTTACGAAGAGCCGGCCACCAAAATCTCCGAGCAATGAGATCTACCGTGGCTCTACTCCCGGGGTGACCAGCAAGAACAGTATGATGATGCTCCTTGAAGAGTTTGTGACGTAGCTCAGGAGGCACAAACAACTTCCCAGAAGGACAACGGGCAGGTGCCTCAGTCTGGGCAGCCTGGACCTCGGCCTCCAAATCAGAATATAGAGCAGAAACAACTACCCCCTCCGCCAAAATGGGACCCGGGTCCTCAGAGTTTCCTCCTCCCGGAAAACAGCGAGAGAGAGCATCAGCCTTCACATTTTTGATCCCAGGGCGGAATGTAACGACAAAATTGAATCTGGAGAAGAACAGAGACCATCTGGCCTGTCTCGGATTCATACGCCTGGCCGACTCCAAGTATGCCAGATTCTTATGGTCGGTAAAAACGGTGATAGGGTGCCTGGCCCCCTCCAACCAATGGCGCCATTCCTCGAAAGCCAACTTGATGGCCAACAACTCCCTATCTCCCACATCATAGTTTTTCTCTGCCGGGGAGAGTTTTTTAGAGAAAAAGGCACAGGGTCACCATTTGGCAGGAGAAGGGCCCTGGGACAAAACCGCACCCACACCCACCTCGGAAGCATCCACCTCAACAATAAAAGGTAAGGAAACATCGGGATGCACCAAGACGGGAGCAGACGCAAAACTCTCTTTAATCTTAGAAAAAGCTGCAAGCGCCTCCTCCGACCAAGAGGAAAAATCCGCCCCCTTTTTTGTCATGTCAGTGAGGGGTTTGACAACAGAGGAATAATTCAAAATGAACTTTCTGTAATAGTTCGCAAAACCCAGAAAGCGCATCAATGCCTTCTGATTCTCAGGAAGCTCCCACTCAAGTACAGCACGGACCTTCTCCGGATCCATGCGAAAACCAGAAGCAGAGAGGAGAAAACCCAGAAATTGAATCTCTGATACCATAAAAACACATTTCTCCAGCTTGGCGTACAATTTATTTTCCCGCAGAATCTGCAGAACCTGAAAAAGATGATCCTGATGGGTCTGAACATCAGGGGAAAAAATCAAAATATCATCAAGATACACCAATACAAATTTCCCCATTAAATGGTAGAAAATACTGTTAACAAAATGCTGAAAGACGGCCGGAGCATTCATCAGGCCGAAAGGCATAACGAGATTCTCGAAATGCCCGTTAGGGGTATTAAAGGCCGTTTTCCATTCATCCCCTCTCTGACCCTGACCAGGTTGTACGCGCCTCTCAAATCCAATTTGGAAAAAACCTTGGCCCCAACAATTTGGTTGAAGAGGTCCGGGATCAGAGGAAGGGGATAGGAATCGTGATACGGTTCAGCTCCCTAAAATCTAGGCAAGGTCTCAGAGAGCCATCTTTCTTTTTAACAAAAAAAAAAACAGCGGCAACAGGTGATTTTGAGGGACGAATATGCCCCTTATCGAAACTCTCGGAGATATAGGTTCGCATTGCGATTCTTTCCGGTTGTGAGAGATTGTAGAGGCGTGCTTTTGGCAGCTTGGCGCCGGGAATGAGGTTAATGGGACAGTCAAACTTCCGGTGAGGAGGTAGCTCCTGAACACCGCTCTCGGAAAACACGTCCGAGAAATCAGAGAGAAATGATGGCACAGTTTTAGTAGACACCTCTGCAAAAGTCGCTGTGAGACAATTCTCTCTACAAAAGTCACTCCACTCATTTATTTGCCTTCCTTGCCAATCAATAGTGGGGTTATGTCTAGTGAGCCAGGGTAACCCCAAAACAAGAGGAGAAGGCAATCCGTTAAGGACAAAACAAGATATATCCTCCACATGAGTGTCACCCACAGCCAACCGGATATTGTGAACAATGCCCTTCAGAGATCTCTGTGAGAGTGGAGCAGAGTCAATAGCAAAAACAGGTATATCCTTTTCTAATGTGCAAACCTGAAAACCATGCATGGCTACAAATTGAGTGTCAATAAGATTGACGGCCGCTCCACTATCGGCAAAAATCTCACAAGAAATGACTTTGCTCTCTAGCGCCACCCTGGCAGACAGGAGAAAACGGGAAATGCAGGTCAGAGGAAAAGCATCAATTCCTACATCAACTTTGCCCAAAGTAGCAGATGAAGCAGAGTTTGATGATTTACCTTTTGAGGTTTTTCTCTTATTATCGCTCTTAGTACAGTTCAAGAATCTCCTAGACGGACAAACATTTGCCAAATGACCTATGCCCCCACAACAAAAACACACCATACTCTGAGGACTAAATCCTCTTTTATCAGGTTCAAGTCGACCTAGCTGCATGGGCTCCTCCTCAGAGGGGACCGAGACAGGATGAGGCCCTTGCACACTGAATGAGTCCGCACCACTGCCCCTAGACTGACAATGGCTGGACAGAGAGGTCTCGTTTCTTTCTCTTAGACGTCTGTCAAGGCGTACCGCCAATGACATGGCAGACTCTAAGGACGTTGGTCTCTCATGGAAAGCAAACGCATCTTTCAATCTCTCTGAGAGACCATGACAGAACTGACTCCGGAGTGCAGCATCATTCCAACCTGAATCAGCTGCCCATCTCCGAAATTCAGAACAATAAAGCTCTGCAGACAGTTTGTTCTGGCATAAAAAACGTAAGTTAGATTCGGCCAGCGCAACACGATCCAGGTCATCATATATCTGCCCCAGGGCCACAAAAAATCTTTCCACAGATCGAAGGGAGGGATCCCCTGATGGCAGCAAAAAAGTCCAAGTCTGAGCATTACCCCTGAGCATGGAGATGGCAATCCTCACCCTCTGCTCTTCATTACCAGAGGAATGGGGACACAAGCAAAAATGGAGTTTGCATGCCTCTCTGAAGCGAACAAAATTCTCACTGCCCCCGGAGAACGTTTCCAGAAGTGAGACCTTTGGCTCGCAACAGACTCCATGGGCCGGAGCAGAGCCCAATGCTTGAAGCTGAGTCATAGATTGACGGAGATCCGCTACCTCCAAAGAAAGACCCTGCATGCGGTCAACCAGGCCAGAAAGCGGATCCATGTCAAAAAAGACGGTTTTGGTGGATTATAATGTCACGGCTGTATGTGAGCAACTAGAGCATACACAGAAAATAGAGCCACTGACCGGACCCAAACTAGGAAGGATAAAGGGTGACCCCTGTCAGACCCTCAAAGCTCTCCCTATGCTGCTAAGCACATACCCGGATCCCAATGGTGGAACGAGGCATGCCCGCGTACCTAAGACTGATGACCACTGTAACCCCTACAATAGTGGAAGGGGCACGGCCACCGGTGCCCTGCTCAGTATATGGAGGGAACCGTGGTCGCCTCGGATCCGGTCAGAAAACAAACAGATACACTACAATGTCTGCACACTTAGCTGAAGGAGCTGCAGCAGCAGAGAAGACGGATCCAAAGACAGGTGGCAATATCCGGAGTACTTGCTGCAGCAGAACACAGGTCCAGTGAAATGATAGCATACAAGTGAAGATACTCAAGCAAGAGCTACAACTCAAATGAGAAATATAATCCACACTCTACAAAGGAGGAGGGGTGATTTAAAGGCAGAGAAATCAAACATAGGAGGAACAGCTGGGAGGAAGGAAACAGAAAGTAATGACCTCATCCCAGGGGAGGAGAAACAGAGCAGTGAGAACTCCTCCAAGCCCTGGTAGTGACATCATCACAGGGGTGGAGAAACAGAGCTGTGAGAACGTCTCAAAGCTCTGGTAGTGACACTATGAGGCTAAATGTCAGGGTCCCCGTGGACCAGTACCGATGATCCATAGTGCTGTACTGGTCCACAGCCTGGTGATTGGGGATCACTGCTTTACAGTACATCATTGTGCTACAATAAGAAAATCCTTATGGTTACCTAAAGAATTTACTGTTTTTTCCAATTTGCTTGTTTTCATCAAATATTGAATGTTCAAGGGTTTTCTACATGGTGGGCGACTTTTAAGAAATGCAATCATATTGGCAACTAAAGAATTTTTTTAAATATATACAGTATAAGCAGATAAATAAGTGCCCCCATACCATTTCCAGAGTAGGCACATGTATACATACATGGTTACATTATTCATAGCCAACATATGGCTACTAACACGACCCTTCCTCTCCCAGAACTAATCTCTATTAGAAGACTAGAGAGCACAATTCCTCTGCCGAATAGACTACAGTCTCTGTGGGAAAGTTACCCATCCGTATCAGAAAATACCTAATCTACAATTTCTTTGGTAACAGTAGACAAATTAATAAGTAGTATGAAATAGTCTAGATAACAACATCTCTAGCAAATAGAACTGGAATAAAAAGGAGTCATACTGTATGGATCATTACACCAGTCCACTACTGTTTTGAAGACTCAAGTCACGTCCGAAAAATCTGCATTAAAGCCATTGTTACAAATTCAATCCCATCTTTTTACTTTATAGTGTTCACTGCCTTCAGATTAATGGCTAAACCAGAGAATAAAAACATGTCCATTGTAGCATCAGCGCATTTTCATTTTCCAGGCTGAGCAACGTAGCTGGTAAATTAATTGGGCCTCTGCTCTCAGTTGAAATATATCACTGTATATTCATCAACACAGGGACATTGGACGCCTGGGACGTATCATTCATATGTTTCTGGTTTTGTGTAATAAACTTGCATCCAGTGTGGAGACCCATAAAAACAACAGTAATATATCATTTGTCTGACAACTCTGGAATATTGGTATACACAAGGAATAAAAAGTATTCTCCTATAGAGAAGCATACATCAAATTACATATGAACTATTGTAAGGTGAAATTTTTAGAAAATGGGTCCATTATAATTATAGTATGGGAATTAGCTCTGTTGCGGTAGGTAAACTGGGATCAAATGCAGTCAGAGACGATGACCTAGAAATCCATTTCAATCAGGGCTTTGCCTGTTCTTCATTTGGTTGCACACAATAAATGTATAGCTTTTACATTTAGGCCCCAAACACAAATTAATCGCTGCTCGTCTATGAGCTAACTAAACATATACAATTGCCTGACTATACAAGTGGCCTAGTTCCCCAAAAAAGATTACATTAATGTGTTTTACCTCACTGGACCAAATGTCCACTTTGAGTCTAGCAACCTCAGTAACAGTCTCCCCAGACAGGTTCTGCCTCGTCAGATGGCTCCTTGTTTCTAGTGCAGACTTTGCCCCTACATAGCCCAATAATAAGAAAACTTGGAAGTGGCCAGGAAGGGAAGGGGATGATAGGCCCCACTACCAACCTGCCTATCATTCCATAAAAAATCCAGGCCCAAAAACAGGTCTTATCAAAGTCCTTACAAAACTACTCTTTGCTAGGTATACTCAACTTTTCTGGATTCCTCATATCTCATCAATCTTTCCATGGAAGAGATATATCCTTCCTGGAGCCTAGTATGTATATGAGAGGAACCTTGGGGAAATAGATTCCTGGTCACTTTTCTTGTCACTGTCTCACAATAGTTAAAGGTATTGGCCACTTTCTGGCTACTGATGATCAACGTGTTTGTAAGATGTCTATATGGCACTTAATAATTTAGACTTTGTTGATATTCTATGTCATTTTCTATATTTCAAAAGGCATTCTCCCTTGTTGGCCAAGTCTTTTGTGCTGTCCATACAGAGGTCATGTCCATAAAATGGCTGCTGATGGAGGCAAATCAGTTAGTCTCCGCCATTAAAATAAAATACACCTGCACTAAATTCTTAACAGTGCAATTGCAGATGTGGTGTATTTGAGGGGAGGAGGCTGAGTGATGTGTCTGGAGTTATTTTTGCTTGGTCACATGACACTCCATCAGCTGCGATCTTATGGACTGGTCTCCTGTGAAGATTTACCCAAGGAGACATGACTTATGAAATATAGCAAACGGCACAGAACATCAACAAAGGCTATATTAGTGTCATATAATCATCTTACATATGTATTGGTCAAAAGTAGCTGAAAAGTGGCCAACCCTTTTAATGTTCATAGTACTTGAAATATTCATGAAATAAGCATCTTTGACTCATTAAAGGCGAATTACGGTTTCAACTCATGAAGGTTATTCTATCTGTAATGAAATATTGTATAAAGTATATACTTTCTGCATCAATTCTTCACAATGATCAAGATCTCTGCTTGCAGTCAATAAGAACCTTGATTGTTTGTTTGTTTTTTCCAGCAGTAAACAGCTGTCCCGGACTGCTACACTTGAATAGACAAAAGTTGTCGAGATGTGCCTCCACTGCCAGATCATGGGACCCTGGATATAACATTTGGTGATACCTTCCCAGTTACTGTGTTATATACTGTGTGGATAACTTACAAATTTTATATAAAAGCAGATATAACGATAATCTATGTGGGAAGTCCCATCAACCCCCAGGTTTTGCTACACAGAGAAAACGGTGTTCAATTTTAAAGGGAACTTATTGGTGTGGGCAGAATAAAGTAGTGACAGACACGCTGATCTCATCAGTAGTTTACCAGCACCCACTGTTTAATGCTTGTAGTGCATGGCAGAAAAGAGTCAAGCGCTGCTAGGAAAGAGTCCAGCTTATACATGAGCCCCCGTTCTCCTGCCCACTAGCTGCTGGTTGACAGTTTTCTATGGAATGGCTGCAGCCAATGGGGGAGGGGGGGATAGAGCTCATGAATAGGGTTGAGCGAACCTGAACTGCAAAATGTGCGTGGAAATGTGTATGTCCAGAACAATTTGGAACCATATAACTACAAGGATGTTGATAGGGACAAAATAATAAATATTTTATTAGGTATAATTAGGATTGTACATACAAGTTGTGTGAACTAAAAACATGCCATAGGCAGAGGAGTGTACATCGCATGAGGCCCAACAATGTAATGGTTAGTGAGGTGGGTGACACCACTAACAATGGCACTCAATGGAGGTACAGTCCTGTGACGAAGCACAAAGTACAGTGCTGGGCTAAATGCAATGTCCAGTGTTGGGCAATACAAGGTGCCACAGTCTTACAACTGGATAATAAAATCAGCTTTTCCATTATATATACGTTTTAATAGTGTTTAGGTGTGCTTTAATATCTTTTAAATCCCCATATGTGCATTCTTATAATAATGGTATCTACACGTTTTTAATTATTGCAAACCATTGGAAAAATCCTGTTTTGCATTGAATGGTTAATAAGGGCTGGGATGCTCCTTTCATCCCTCTGTGACTGTGCTGCTGAGATTAGCAATGTATGATGCTGGCAAAGAGGGGCATCTTGTGTGTTCACTTAGGAAGCATTTCATGTTGTGCCCAGGTCAGCATTTTTGGAGTCAGTACAGAGAGAATAAATAACTCTTCTTTCTCATCTCTCACCCCTGCTATGCCACGATATGTTGCCAGCCATTTTGTGTTCCTTCTTTGTGCTATATTTTATTATTCTTTTCACCTCTGCATCTGGAGAGGTCAAGCTCTAAAACATCTGTGCTCATCTACGCATGTTGTCCAAAGGCCTGCGAATACTGCCAAGCTGAGGGAACGGATATCTGGCTCAGATAAAGCACTCCAGCAAATTAGATAAATGATATATATTTTTAATACTAAGTGTGTGTTTGCAAGAACATTATGTCAAATGCATATCCACCTGACAGACTAATATTGCTGTGTGCTTTAGCGGTCTATCATCATACATTACGTAAAATGGCCTCTTGTGGATAAGAGGTTTGATCTGCAAGTTTGAATATGATATAAAAGTCCACCGATTGTAATGTACAGTGGATGCTGAACACGGGCTTTCAATCCCAATACAAGAATGAATGTGCATTTCGTTTTAAGTAATTAGGATTAACTTTATGAAATATGTCCGTGTGGAAAAAGGAGGTATAATATGTGATCTGCAAATACAATTTTAATAAAAGCTCCAGCTAGAAATAATAGTCCTACCTGCAAAATCTGAGCTTTGTGTGCCATTATTATTAACTGGGAAACACAACATTTATATGAACCAAGTAAGTGCTATTACCTGCCTCAAAGAAGTCCTGCTATCTAAGCCCGATATAGATGTATAGAGTGCTGCGGGAAAATAAGGATTCTCATGTCTTTTTGTTTCAGATTTGTCATGCTTGTTTTAGGGCTCCAAAAATATTTAACATAAAAAAGAGAAAAGTTTTTAAATGATCGTTTCATGGTAAAGCATAACTGTCATTTCAAATTTTTTAAATGTGTAGGGGAAGTGAATATTAGTATTTTTGTAATAAACTTTATCGGAGAATTCTGTTAACTTTTATTAGAAAATTGCCTGTAAAGAGTTCTCTTAGGAACCCTAACTATAATTGAGCGTTGTGAACAGGTGTGCACCTAGCCTTTCTGCTGCCTAAGGCAAAAACTCAAATGGCCCCCCCAATGCCAATTTCTTAACCTAATCCCTTTCTTCCAGCCTTACTGTTAAAGACATACTTGGAAGACATTACATACAGAGTTACAACATATAGGGTAATACAGCACCACATACTATGCCCACTGTGCTTCCCAATACTATACTGCAGAAACAGATAATCCCCCTTCTCCTGTCCCCCTCTTGCCCCTAACTGGTGCTGCCTGAGGCAATCGCCTCACCTCACCTCACCTCATTGGTGAAGGAAATTCTGTCTTTAGAGTCTACTGGATGCTGAAGATGGCTATCTACATGAAGTGGAGGCACCGTGAATATGACGGGTCTGTATAATTCAAGAAAAATTATATTTTGTATTGCAAGAAATGAGTCTAATTGTCGGAAGTAAAGCATTCTAGAATATAGGTGCAGCATAGGAGAAATCTAGAAGACATTAGTAAAAATTGTGATTAACAAACACAAGAGAGCTAAGTTATGGCTGGGCAGAGAGAATAGGAAAGGTATAGACAGACATGAAAGATGATCGCTGTAATATAGGTCACAACATGAGCGCTGTCTCACTTCAGCAATTGGAATTTATCATGCAGACTAAGTTAGAACAAGGCACTTACTAATGTATTGCAATTGTCCATATTGCCTCCTTTGCTGGCTTGTTTTATTTTTCCATCACATTATACACTGTTTGTATCCAGGGGTAAGAAACTCCCTACAATCCATCAGTGGTGGCCATGCTTGCACACTAGAGGAAAAAGCACCTCGGGAGTACGCATAGGCTGGCACCTTTTCCTATAGTGTGCAGGCATGACCACCACTACTGGATTTCAGAGTGGTCGTAACCAATGGAACCGAGCAGTGTATAATGTGATGGAAAAATCAAAGTGTATAGTACACAAAGTAAATCCTGAATATCAATTTAATAGGATGGTCTTGTGACTAGTACAATTCATTTCCCTTGTCAGTCTACTAAAGGGGAACGAAATGCCTGTAACCTAAAATGTATATAAAAAAAAAAAGCCATGTAATTAAAAATGATTGTAACAAAATAACTTTCTCTGTTGGTGGCATAAGTCGAGGGTAAACACGAATAGCACAGACTTAGGAAAGCTGCTTCTCTCTTAGCTATGGGAATTTCATCGCAACAATTGTGTATTTAATCACATTGTAAAGCTATTTCATCTTACATCTCTCATCTGTTGGCCTCCACAGCAGCAACAGGGTTGCTAAACATTTTCCATGTCCAATTGAACTTCCCATCATTTTTTTCCCCCAAAAGCCTGCTTTGATTATGTATGCAGCTGTGAGAAAAATGAGTCACAGGATAACAAAGAGAAATATGGGGAAAAGCGTTCTGCAGTCACATTATGAAGAACAAATATTAGCTGGGATTTTTGTGATTGTGCATACAAGTTATAGAAATTAGAAATAGAAAAAAAAAACATTTGTTCTGAACTGATACCATCAGAATCTTTTATTGTGAACTATTAAGCATTATTATTTCTGTATTAATGTGTCCTTAAATGTGATTTGATCTTCATTCAATGCCTCAGAAAAGTCAGGGGGAAAAAAGGAACAGGCACACAGATTGGTGCTGTTTTGGAGGTAAAAAGGTCACCCTTTATTAAGATCTTGGATAAACCCTCTACTACAAAAACTCAATTTAAATAATAGGAAGCTTTCTGATGATACATTCCCTTTAAATGGGGTTAATCCTTGAAAAATATTCATCATTTTTCAAACCAGCATCTGTATCTGAATACTTTTGTAATTGCATATAATAAAACATGTAAATTAGTCACTGAACTATTCAATAACACATACCTGTATAGTGCCAACAGCTGCTGTTCTTTTCTTTATTCCTCCATCCACTGAGGTGGTCGCACCCTCTCAGTTTAAATCTGCAACTGTCACCAGCCATATCCTCTATTAGAAGCTATGGCAGTTAGGGCTTTTTTTTTTTTACATGAGCAAGTTTTCGATTCAGATGTGATGCCTATAGTGAATGCATAGCATCCAGACTAAATCCTGAACTATTTATTTCAATGGGTCTGAGTACATGAGAATAATTTTTCATGCATCATCTTTGATTTCAGGAAAAATTGCAGTATGTTTTATATTGGGCGTTTTCCGCACAGTTCTGGCTTCATAGAAGTGAATGAGGCTTGCGTGAAAAATGGAAGGAATCTGGATGCAATGCTGTTTTAACAGGAATTTAACCACTTAAGGACCACAGGTTTATACCCCCCTAGTGACCAGGCCCTTTTTTACAAATCGGCACTCCACAACTTTAGCGGTTTATTGCTCGGTCATGCAACTTACCACCCAAATGAATTTTACCTCCTTTTCTTCTCACTAATAGAGCTTTTATTTGGTGGTATTTCATTGCTGCTGACATTTTTACTTTTTTGTTATTAATCAAAATTTACAGATTTTTTTGCAAAAAAATTACATTTTTCACTTTCAGTTGTAAAATTTAGCAAAAAAAAACGACATCCATATATTAATTTTTCTCTAAATTTATTGTTCTACATGTCTTTGATAAAAAAAAATGTTTGGGTAAAAAAAAATGGTTTGGGTAAAAGCTATAGCGTTTACAAACTATGGTACAAAAATGTGAATTTCCGCTTTTTGAAGCAGCTCTGACTTTCTGAGCACCTGTCATGTTTCCTGAGGTTCTACAATGCCCAGACAGTAGAAAACCCCCACAAATGACCCCATTTCGGAAAGTAGACACCCTAAGGTATTCGCTGATGGGCATAGTGAGTTCATAGAACTTTTTATTTTTTGTCCCAAATTAGCGGAAAATGATGATTTTTTTATTTTATTTTTTTCCTTACAAAGTCTCATATTCTACTAACTTGTGACAAAAAATAAAAACTTCTATGAACTCACTATGCCCATCACGAAATACCTTGGGGTGTCTTCTTTCCAAAATGGGGTCACTTGTGGGGTAGTTATACTGCCCTGACATTCTAGGGGCCCTTATGTGTGGTAAGTAGTTTGAAATCAAAATCTGTAAAAAATGGCGGGTGAAATCCGAAAGGTGCTCTTTGGAATGTGGGACCCTTTGCCCACCTAGGCTGCAAAAAAGTGTCACACATCTGGTATCCCCGTACTCAGGAGAAGTTGGGCAATGTGTTTTGGGGTGTCTTTACATATACCCATGCTGGGTGAGAGAAATATCTCGGCAAAAGACAACTTTTCCCATTTTTTTATACAAGGTTGGCATTTGACTGAGATATTTCTCTCACCCAGCATGGGTATATGTAAAATGACACCCCAAAACACATTCCCCAACTTCTCCTGAGTACGGCGATACCAGATGTGTGACACTTTTTTGCAGCCTAGATGCGCAAAGGGGCCCACTTTCCTTTTAGGAGGGCATTTTTAGACATTTGGATCCCAGACTTCTTCTCACGCTTTAGGGCCCCTAAAATTCCAGGGCAGTATAAATACCCCACATGTGACCCCATTTTGGAAAGAAGACACCCCAAGGTATTCAATGAGGGGCATGGCGAGTTCATAGAAATTTTTTTTTTTGCCACAAGTTAGCGGAAATTGTTTTTTTTTTTTTTCTCAAAGTCTCCCTTTCCGCTAACTTGGGACAAAAATTTCAATCTGTCATGGACTCAATATGCCCCTCAGAGAATACCTTGGGGTGTCTACTTTCTACAAAATGGGGTCACATGTGGGGTATTTATACTGCCCTGGCATTTTAGGGGCCCTAAAGCGTGAGAAGTCTGGAATATAAATGTCTAAAAAATTTTACGCATTTGGATTCCGTGAGGGGTATGGTGAGTTCATGTGAGATTTTATTTTTTGACACAAGTTAGTGGAATATGAGACTTTGTAAGAAAATAAATAAATAAAAAATTTCCGCTAACTTGGGCCAAAAAAATGTCTGAATGGAGACTTACAGGGGGGTGATTAATGACAGGGGGGTGATCAGGGAGTCTATATGGGGTGATCACCCCCCTGTCATTGATCACCATCCTGTAAGGCTCCATTCAGACGTCCGTATGTTTTTTACGGATCCACGGATACATGGATCGGATCCGCAAAACACATCTGAATGGAGCCTTACAGGGGGGTGATCAATGACAGGGGGGTGATCAATGACAGGGGGGTGATCAGGGAGTCTATATGGGGTGATCACCCCCCTGTCATTGATCACCCCCCTGTAAGGCTGCATTCAGATGTCCGTATGTGTTTTGTGGATCCGATCCATGTATCAGTGGATCCGTAAAAATCATACGGACGTCTGAATGGAGCCTTACAGGGGGGTGATCAATGACAGGGGGGTGATCAGGGAGTCTATATGGGGTGATCACCCCCGTCATTGATCACCCCCCTGTAAGGCTCCATTCAGACGTCCGTATGTGTTTTGCGGATCCGATCCATGTATCAGTGGATCCGTAAAAATCATACGGACGTCTGAATGGAGCCTTACAGGGGGGTGATCAATGACAGGGGGTTGATCAATGACAGGGGGGTGATCAGGGAGTCTATATGGGGTGAACACCCCCATCATTGATCACCCCCCTGTAAGGCTCCATTCAGACGTCCGTATGTGTTTTGCGGATCCGATCCATGTATCAGTGGATCCGTAAAAATCATACGGATGTCTGAATGGAGCCTTACAGGGGGGTGATCAATGACAGGGGGGTGATCAATGACAGGGGGGTGATCAATGACAGGGGGGTGATCAGGGAGTCTATATGGGGTGATCACCCCCCTGTCATTGATCACCCCCCTATAAGGCTCCATTCAGACGTCCGTATGTGTTTTGCGGATCCGATCCATGTATCAGTGGATCCGTAAAAATCATACGGACGTCTGAATGGAGCCTTACAGGGGGGTGATCAATGACAGGGGGGTGATCAATGACAGGGGGGTGATCAGGGAGTCTATATGGGGTGATCACCCCCGTCATTGATCACCCCCCTGTAAGGCTCCATTCAGACGTCCGTATGTGTTTTGCGGATCCGATCCATATATCAGTGGATCCGTAAAAGTCATACGGACGTCTGAATGGAGCCTTACAAGGGGGTGATCAATGACAGGGGGGTGATCAGAGAGTCTATATAGGGTGATCAGGGGTGATCAGTGGTTCATAAGGGGTTAATAAGTGACGGGGGGGGGGTGTAGTGTAGTGTACTGGTGTTTGGTGCTACTTTACTGAGCTGCCTGTGTCCTCTGGTGGTCGATCCAAGCAAAAGGGACCACCAGAGGACCAGGTAGCAGGTATATTAGACGCTGTTATCAAAACAGCGTCTAATATACCTGTTAGGGGTTAAAAAAATCGCATCTCCAGCCTTCCAGCGAATGATCGCCGCTGGCAGGCTGAAGATCCACTCGCTTACCTTCCGATCCTGTGAACGCGCGCGCCTGTCGCGCGTTCACAGGAAATCTCGGCTCACAAGAGATGACGCCAATCGGCGTTAGTGTAGCCTGGGAGAGCCGCCGCAATGACGCCTTTCGGAGTTAGCGTAGCGGCAAGAGGTTAATGATTTGAGAATAAATAAGCTTACGCAGGCCAAGTGAATAAATATATTTACTAAATACGATTAAATATAAACTAAAACAGACCAATCACATACAGAGTAGTAAAAGTAAATAATTATCACTGGCCTATACATACAATATGGGGGAGGGGACTTAGAGTCCAGCATTTTGTATTATATGGCCATCACCCCAGGGTGTTAAAGAAAGAAATAGTGTTCATTCTACCTGGATGATTTTCCTCTGTTGAGTGCTAATTAAATGTCTTATGTACAACAAAGCTTATACCCTTTTTCCATGTGCAACATGCATGTGTCAGAGATAACCATTCAGAAATGTTGCCTTATCAGCAACATGGGGGATCGATATATTTTCTAATTATCCCTAACCCACTACATTACAAGGAATATAATTATACAGAATATTAAAGGGGACAGAATTCAATGGAACAGAACCAATCAGTACTTAAAAAGAATCTTACAACACAAATGCGTTTTTCATTGATGGTTGCTAGGAGATTTAGATTGTTATTCTTCAGTTTTTCTTTGTGCAAAATGTGTGCAATTTGGACAGAAAAAACCCCAGAAAGACTGAACACAATTGAAGACAAAACTGATTCAAATTGCCCGAAGAACCATCAGTTTTTTCTCAACATATCCTGACTAGAGATGAGCGAACTTCTGTTTTAAGTTCGGCGTCTAAAGTTCGGGTTCCGGTTAGCGGAGGATCCCGATATGGATTCCGAATTCCGTTATGGTCCGTGGTAGCGGAATCAATATTGATTCCGCTACCACGGACCACAACGGAATTCGGAATCCATATCGGGATCCTCCGCTAACCGGAAGCCGAACTTTAGACGCCGAACTTAAAACAGAAGTTCGCTCATCTCTAATCCTGACACAATCAGTGAGAGAGTTGTAGCAGAAAAGCCGGATCCCTTAGCTGTGATAGCTAGAGAGCTGCAGCAGAAAGGACACACCCTGAGCTGCCAGCCTAAGATAAATCTAGCAGAACAATTGTAGGGGATCCATGTGAGGTACAGGGCTGGTCCTAGTAGTTAAAAATATCTTATTTTCATTTTACATCAGTAATGGCATACCCCCTTTTAAGTAATATTCAGACTCCACTGACCAGTCACAGCATAAATACCAGGAAATGTCCTGCTACAATTTGAGTTTCCTAAAAACAAAGGAGAAGAAATATCCTCATTTGCTGAAAGCAGAACTGTAGCTGTAAAACCACATTACAAGGAATATTAAATGTACCTTTAATAATTTATTGCTACTAAAGTGCATCAATCTTACTGATGTGCACCAAATGTTTAACAGTAATGTGAATGTGTTGGATAAAAGAAAAAACACAAAACTACATATCTAGATAATGGACATCAACTTACAGTATTTCGCCCACTACAGATATTCTTACATAAACTTGTTTGTCCTCTGTATCCTTCTATTAAGAGACATTTCACTGATGAGTCTTTCAATACTTCTATCATTATCCTGTTATTATGCACATGCAGTTTAAATGCAGAGCTTCCCTGGTTTCAAATGAATAGCATGCTTGATGTCAGTTTCTCTCTTTTTCACCATTCATTACATGTACGCTTGGTGTAATTAGACCCATTGTCATTATAACAGCATAATAATCTCATATATTCTAGCATTTGTCTATGTATACAAGTTACTAAAGATGAGCACATTTTTAAAAAATTTGATTCGACCGGATTGCCGAATTTTTCGAGAAAATTTGGTTCAATCCGAATTTATTTGCGGCAAATCGCGTAAAAAAACTGCTATTTCCTGGCTGCAGAGAGCCTTTATAATGGTGTAGAACACTGTGCCTTGCAGTAACACGCATAGGGACTCTGCTTTGGTAGTGAAATAATACTGTGAGTCCTTATGACAAACAGGTGACAGGCGTCGCTCTTAGAATCACTGCACACTCTGCATATCCTATCCCCTTAAGGAAGCTAACGCGAAACGTGCGTCGGGGTGTCTGGGACCTTCTCTGGTTAGTATACCACAACCTGCTTTTATCTTCTTGCCTCCACATGTTGGATATGCACTTGGCACTTTATATAGCATGCTGCTGATGTTTGTTATACCCTATCACTGTGAAGCTGTCGCTTATGGGGTGGTATAAGTACTACATGCTTGTAGGAGGATAGCAGTCATCAATATTTCCATTGAATATTGGGTCCCTATTTTTGTCCTGTGTATTTTTTCGCCTATGTCTATGTTATTATATGTATTAATAAAGGAGTTACTTATTTTCATACTACCATGTTTGTTGTGCACAATTAATTGGTGAGGCTTATAGTACAGCATTGTGCATGGCACTTTAGCTTTATAAACTATATCTTATAGGTATAGTGTGGAGGTGGCAGCAGCATCAGGATACCACAGAGTGACCCAATGACATAGTGAGGAGGTGACAGCAGCATCAGGAGACCACAGAGTGACTCGGTGACAGAGTGTGGAGGTGGGTGGCAATGTGAGTACTAGCTAAAGATGGTGGGTGAAAGAAGGAGCACTTTGCATCAATGTATGGCATCAGGCGTTTGGCAGTATCAGAATAGTAGCTGAGGCAGGTAGCCAGAAGAAACCGGTCTCTTTTGTCAAAGTGTTGGTGTGGCACCATGGATGATCTAGTTTGATGCATCAGGCATTAGTGGGTGAAAATCCTGGCTGATCCACGCCTGATTCATCTTGACAAAGGTCAGTCTCTCCACATTTTGGGTGGACAGGCGAGTTCTTCTTGGGGTAACTATGGTGCAACCCAGCAAATATGCAGAGGAGCAGGCGGAAAATACCGCTGTATGCAGCAGTTTTCGTTCTCCCACTTCTCAGTATATTTGCCGGATAGTGGCCGAATCGCTGACGGTCCCTATTATAGTGAATGGGGCCGGACGGTATCTTGGCAGCGCACAATAGTGCCCAGTATTCAGGGATCCGGCAGGCTGTTCCCGGCCTGAATAGCCTGCTGGATCTGTTTACAGCAAATGTGAAACAGGCCTTATACACTTCTTGTTTCCATGGTTTTCCATGGAAACGAGAAGTATATAAAGGTGTTTTTTCACTCTGCAATCCAGCAGTGGTGGCCGTGCTTGCCCACTATAGAAAAATGTGTTGGCCTATGCACCCTCCCATGGTCCCGGCCACTTGAGAGGCCGGCACTTTTTTCTATAGTGTATAAGCAGGGTTACCACTGCTGGATTGCAGGGTGGTCATAACCATAGAAAAGAGAAGTGTTTTAATATGATGGAAAAATCACAAAAATCAGCAAAAGAGGCAACATGGACAATCACAATACTCTGGTTTATGTTGACTTTGTCTACATAATGAATGCCACTTATTCAAGTGAGACAACCCTTTTAAAATTAAATATTTAATATCCAAGTCGTTTTATTTTTTTAATGATCAAATGGTCTTTATTTTTCAATTTTCTCATCATAATCTATAGCACAAGCAAAATATTCTGCTAAATTATCTGTAAACAGGGATTAATGTGGGAGCAGTAAAAGAAGATTTAACATGAAAAACATTAAACAGCTTTTTGAATTACATACAAGCAGTGATTTTGTTCATAGTGCCAGTGGTATTAATAAAAGTATAAAAATTAGATTCCTTAGTGGTTGATACCTTTTAACTTAAAAAGATGATGACAAAATTGCAAGCTTCCAAGACTACCAAGGTCTCTTCATCAGTCAGATTCAGATGCGATGCATATAGTGGATGCATAGCATCCAGACTAAATCCTGAACTATTTATTTCAATGGGTCTGAGTAGATGACAATAATTTTTCACGCATCATCTTTGATTTCAGGAAAAAATGCAGTATGTTCTATATTGGGCGTTTTTCGCACAGTTCTGGCTCCATAGAAGTGAATGAGGCTTGCGTGAAAAATGGAAGGAATCTGGATGCAATGCTGTTTGAACAGGAATTTGATGATTTGAGAATAAATAAGCTTAGGGTACTTTCACACTTGCGGCAGGACGGATACGACAGGCTGTTCACCCTGTCGGATCCATCCTTCCGCTATTTCGCTGTGCCGCCGGACCGCCGCTCCGTCCTCATTGACTATAATGGGGACGGGGCAGAGCTCCGGCGCAGTACGGCAGTTTGCGGTGAGAGGCCGCCGGACTAAAAAGTCGGACATGCAGGACTTTTAGTCCGGTGGCCCCGTCCCCATGATAGTCTGAGGACAGAGCGGCGGTCCGGCGGCACAGCGAAATAGCGGAAGGGTGGATCCGACAGGGTCAACAGCCTGTCGGATCCGTCCTGCCGCAAGTGTGAAAGTAGCCTTACGCAGGCCAAGTGAATAGATATATTTACTGAATGCGATTAAATATAAAGTTGCCTGAACTGCCTGCCTGCAAACGCATGTCTTTTTTTTCTGACTGATCAGGCATTTTTCAGGCTGTTCAGGATCCTGATCAATCTGAAAAATGCCTGATCAGTCAGAAAAATGCATTGCAATACTGGATCCGTTTTTCCGGTGTCATCAGGCAAAACGGATTCAGTATTAATTTTTTTCCCATTTTTAAAGGTCTGCGCATGCGCAGACCGGAATACCGGATCCGTCAATCAGGCAATTTGAATGCCGGATACATTCCTATGGAAAAAAAATCCTGGATCCGGCATTGAGGCAAGTGCTCAGATTTTTTGGCCGTAGATAAAACTGCAGCATGCTGCTGTATCATTTCCGGCCTGAAAAGTCAAAAAGACTGAACTGAAGACATCCTGATGCATCCTGAACAGATTACTCTCCATTCAGAATGCATTAGGATAAAACTGATCAGTTCTTTTCCAGTATAGAGCCCCTAGGCTGGTCTAATACCTTTTAAGGGCTAGCAAAAATAGAAGCATTGATATTACATAGCAAGCTTTTGAGACAACTCAGGTCCCTTCTTCAGGAATAATATCTGAAGAAACAGCAGTATATATACTGTACAAAAAGAACAGACATGGAATAATGAAAGGACGTTTGAAAACAACAGAATTTTATTATATGCACTTATATAGCGTTGACATTACCATCACCCTCCAACGGGGCTCATAATCTAAGTTCCCTATCAGCATGTCTTTGGAGTGTGGAAGGAAACCGGAATACCCGATGGAAACCCACGGAGACATACAAACTCCATGCAGATGTTGCCCATGGTCAGATTTGAACCTAGGAACCCAGCGCTGCAAGGCACCAGTGCTAACCACTGACTCACCATGCTGCCCATATCAAGAAAAGCTAGAGAATGAGTCCTTAATTGGCTTACAATTAAGGCTACCTTCACATTAGCATTTTTTGCGGATCCGTCATGGATCTGCAAAAACGCTTCCATTACAATATTACAACCGCATGATCCGTCATGAACGGATCCATTTGTATTATCTGTAACATAGCCAAGACGGATCCTTCATGAACTCCATTGAAAGTCAATGGGGGACGGATCCGTTTTCTATTGTGCCAGATTGTGCCAGAGAAAACGGATCCATCCCCATTGACATACATTGTGTGCCAGAACGGATCCGTTTGGCTCAGTTTCGTCAAGTGGACAGCAAAACGCTGCAGGCAGCGTTTTGGTGTCCGCCTCCAGAGCAGAATGGTGACTGAACAGAGGCAAACTGATGCATTCTGAGCGGGTGCTTTTCCATTCAGAATGCATTAAGGCAAAACTGCGCTGCTGTGATGGGGACCCGATGGCAGGGAAGGCAGCCTGATGCCTTCCTTAGGCATCGTGGCTGCCTTCCGTGACAGCCTGTGAGATCCTGCCCCCTGGATCTCACAGGCAAGCTGGCTGAAGTGTATTACAGTGTGTAATACACTTACAGCCAATGCATTACAATACAGAAGTATTGTGATGAACTGTAAAGGGGATCAGACACCCAGAAGTTGAAATCCCAGAGTGGGACAAAAAATAAAGTAAAAAAAGAAGTTAAAAAAATAAAGTTTTACAAAAAGATATTAAAGTTTTAAGAAAAAAAACAAGTCCTTTTTCCAAAATAAAGTAAAACATTATTTTTTTTAAATAGGGAAAAAAAATTAAAGTAGACATGGTAGGTATCGCCGCGTCAGTATCGACTGGCTCTATAAAAATATCACCTGACCTAACCCCTCAGGTGAACACCGTCAAAAAAATAAAATAAAAACTGTGCTAAAAACAAAACTTTTTTTTGTCACCTTACATCACAAAAAGTGCAAAACCAAGCGATCAAAAAGGAGTATGTCCCCCAAAATAGTACCAATCTAACCGTCACCTCATCCCGCAAAAAAATTAGCCCCTACCTAAGACAATCGCCCAAAAAATTAAAAATAAACTATGGCTCTCAGGCTATGGAGACACTAAATTTTTTTAATTTTTTTTCAAAAATGCTTTTATTGTGTTAAATGTAAAAAATAAATAAAAAAAAGTAGACATATTAGGTATCGCCATGTCCGTAACAATCTGCTCTATAAAAATACCACATGACCTAGCCCCTCAGGTGAACACCGTAAAAATGATAAAATAAAATTGGTGTTAAAAAAAGCCATTTTTTGTCACCTTACATCATCAAAAAGTCATATGCACCCAAAAATAGTGCCAATCAAACCGTCATCTCATCCCGCAAAAATGATAACCTACCTAAGACAATCCCACAAAAAATAAAAAAAAACTATGGATCTCAGACTATGGAGACACTAAAACATTTTTTTTGTTTTAAAAATGCTGTTATTGTGTAAAACTCAAATAAATAAAAAAAAGTATACATACGGATGTAACAGAGTTAACACACATGCTTTATGAGATATGTTATCTAAACTAAATGTGTTAAGCAAACAACTTCAATTGCTTTTCAATGGCTTTTGTTTCAAGATAACATGATGAGTTAACAAATTTGAGTTGAGTTTGTGTGTTAACCCTGCTACATCTGTACTAGGTATTTCCACATCTGTAAGTACCTGCTGTATAAAAATATCACATGACCTAAACCCTTAGATGAGCACAGTAAAAAATATAATAAAAAGTGTCAAAAATGCAATTTTTTGTCACCTTACATCACAAAAGGTGTAATACCAAGCGATCAAAAAGTAATAATAAATAGAACCAATCAAACCATCATCTCATACCGAAAAAAATGAGCCCCTACATAACTCACCAAAAAATATATATATATATTATATATATATATATATATATATATATATGGCTCTCAGAATATGAAGACACTAAAAAATATTTTAAAAAAATAACAGTTTATAATGTAAAACTGAAACAAACAACCCAAAAAAGTTGCCATATTTGGTATTGTCGCATCCGTAACAACCTGCTCTGTAAAAATACCACATGATCTAACCTGTCAAATGAACATTGTAAATAGCAAAAACAGCTCTTTTTTGTTATAGAGAACAAGATGCAAAGATAATCCGCACTCACCATTCATGTTCACGCTTCTTTATTGCAGGGCATGTTGCGGGGGCAGACTCACATGGAGTATCAATCCACAGCGACGGCCGTTTCGCGGTATGACCGCTTCCTCCGGCTGTTTGATCCACTCTGGGAATCAAGTGTGTGCTAGTTATAGCCTCATATGGGGGAGGGTCAACTGACCCATCACTCAAACACCCTTGAGGCTACACCTACTGCACACACCTAAAACACAGGTGCATTGATACATTAGTGCAAGTTTAAGTTTAAAAACAATACTGACACAAATGAAACAATAGTTACAAAAAGTGACACATAGTCTGCGAATAGTATTTACACATGGAAGGGTACATAAATATAAATGAAAGGGATGCAAAAGTTAATGCAATGATATATAAATACAAAAACGTATAAATATACGTACAGTGACTAAAGATAATCTAAGGTGTATACATAGGAGAATCATATTTATATAGCGTCCTATTCAATGAATGCTGCCAAATCATTGCGTTCGATTAAGCCTAAACAACCTGTGGCATCCGTTTTAATAATATACCGAGCTTCCTTCTGGAGCAGGGTGCGGTGTCTATCACCTCCCTGAACTGGTGGGGGGACATGTTCTAGGCCCGCAAATCGCAAGACATTTGCGTCTCCCCCATGTTGGCACCGTACATGCTCAGTTAGGCGAGTACGTCCCTTGCCTGTTTTGATTGAGTTAAGATGTTCTCGTACCCGCTCCATTAAGGATCTCTTGGTTTTTCCTATATAGAAGGATCCACATACACAAATTAACACATAGACTACGTGCGTCGTTCTGCAATTGATAAATTGATGCACACAGTGTTCCAGACCTCCAAAGAAAAAATGGCGGCCTCTAAACATGTATCCGCACAGGGAGCAGTCACCACAGCGATGGTTGCCAACCGGCTTACCGAGTGACAACCAATCGCGCGTTTTTTGCTCGCTGTAACGGCTACGCACCAGAATGTCCCTAAACGTGCGACATCGCTTAAAGGCTAATATGGGTTTTTGATCTGTGAATTCACCCAAATCATCCTCTGCCTTCAGGATTTCCCAGTTATTTAATATTGTTTTCTTAATATAGTCTGCCATAGGACTATGCTTGAACACGAACACAAATCTGTCCTTCTCTGCACCACTGTCCATCCCACTTTTTCTTTTCCTGCGTTTCATTAGTGATTGCTGTGTGTGGGTTTTAGCCCTCTCTAGGGCTGTATCTAACTGCTCTGGTGGATATCCGCGCTGGATCAATCTGTTCCTCAGTTCATCCGCCTGTCTCAGGAATATTGTATCCTGACTGTTAATACGTCTAAGTCTTAAAAACTGTCCATAAGGGACTGACTTGGTTACGCTACGTGGATGATAGCTCTCGTGGTGCAGCATGACTGAACCCTTGTCGAAGGTACCTAGATTGGTTACTGCGTCCTGTTTTATTCAGGTTTCCCACGTATCTCGGTGACACCAACGACTTCCTCCTGGCCCTTGATGGCTTTCAGTGGCAGGAGGGTTGGAGTTTGGTGTCCCTGGATGTGGTTAATCTTTACACCCGGATCCCACAACGTGGAGGTGTAAACGCAGTTCTTGAACTTATTGAACATTTGGGAAGGGACTGTCAGTTCAGTGAATTTGTAGAAGAATCACTTTTGTTCATTTTGGAAAACAATACGTTTCTCTTCAATGACCAGTGGTATAGGCAAATCTTTGGAACGGCCATGGGGACGCCTGTCTCATGTACCTTTGCGAATATATTCCTGGGCAGATTTGAAGATAGGTATATATTCTCAACGTCTAACCCCTTCCTCAGTCACATACGTCTGTTTTTGCGCTACGTGGATGATATCTTCATGGTGTGGTCGGGTACACAGGAGCAGTGCGAGCATTTTGTGGCACATCTTAACGACGCGAACGACATGAACATGATGTTCACCCTCAATTTTGGGGGGGCGACCATCGAGTTCTTGGACGTTCGTGTTGTTGTAGAAGATGGTGCCTTATATACCGAAAGGTATCGCAAACCCACTGCCACAAATACCCTGCTGCACCATGAGAGCTATCATCCACGTAGCGTAACCAAGTCAGTCCCTTATGGACAGTTTTTAAGACTTAGACGTATTAACAGTCAGGATACAATATTCCTAAAACAGGCGGATGAACTGAGGAACAGATTGATCCAGCGCGGATATCCACCAGAGCAGTTAGATACAGCCCTAGAGAGGGCTAAAACCCACACACAGCAATCACTAATGAAACGCAGGAAAAGAAAAAGTGGGATGGACAGTGGTGCAGAGAAGGACAGATTTGTGTTCGTGTTCAAGCATAGTCCTATGGCAGACTATATTAAGAAAACAATATTAAATAACTGGGAAATCCTAAAGGCAGAGGATGATTTGGGTGAATTCACAGATCAGAAACCCATATTAGCCTTTAAACGATGTCGCACGTTTAGGGACATTCTGGTGCGTAGCCGTTACAGCGAGCAAAAACCGCGCGATTGGTTGTCACTCGGTAAGCCGGTTGGCAACCATCGCTGTGGTGACTGCTCCCTGTGCGGATACATGTTTAGAGGCCGCCATTTTTTCTTTGGAGGTCTGGAACACTGTGTGCATCAATTTATCAATTGCAGAACGACGCACGTAGTCTATGTGTTAATTTGTGTATGTGGATCCTTCTATATAGGAAAAACCAAGAGATCCTTAATGGAGCGGGTACGAGAACATCGTAACTCAATCAAAACAGGCAAGGGACGTACTCGCCTAATTGAGCATGTACGGTGCCAACATGGGGGAGACGCAAATGTCTTGCGATTTGCGGGCCTAGAACATGTCCCCCCACCAGTTCAGGGAGGTGATAGACACGGCACCCTGCTCCAGAAGGAAGCTCGGTATATTATTAAAACGGATGCCACAGGTTGTTTAGGCTTAAACGAACGCAATGATTTGGCAGCATTCATTGAATAGGACGCTATATAAATATGATTCTCCTATGTATACACCTTAGATTATCTTTAGTCACTGTACGTATATTTATACGTTTTTGTATTTATATATCATTGCATTAACTTTTGCATCCCTTTCATTTATATTTATGTACCCTTCCATGTGTAAATACTATTCGCAGACTATGTGTCACTTTTTGTAACTATTGTTTCATTTGTGTCAGTATTGTTTTTAAACTTAAACTTGCACTAATGTATCAATGCACCTGTGTTTTAGGTGTGTGCAGTGGGTGTAGCCTCAAGGGTGTTTGAGTGATGGGTCAGTTGACCCTCCCCCATATGAGGCTATAACTAGCACACACTTGATTCCCAGAGTGGATCAAACAGCCGGAGGAAGCGGTCATACCGCGAAACGGCCGTCGCTGTGGATTGATACTCCATGTGAGTCTGCCCCCGCAACATGCCCTGCAATAAAGAAGCGTGAACATGAATGGTGAGTGCGGATTATCTTTGCATCTTGTTCTCTATTTCATTCTGTTAAAGCCATGCACCCCGATTTCTTGGACGGTCGGATTAGGCCAGGATTGCGTTCCTTCAATTCCCAGGTGGGAGGACGGTGCCCTCAGTACCTCTTGTTATGTGCTCTTTTTTGTTACCTTGCCTCACAAAAAGTGTAATATAGAGCAACCAAAAATCGTATGTACCCTAAAATAGTACCAACAAAACTGACACCTTATGCAACAGTTTCCAAAATGGGGTAATTTTTTGGGTGTTTCTACTCTAGGGGTGCATGGGGGGGGCTTCAAATGGGACATGGCAACTTTAAATTATCCCAGTGAAATCTGCCCTCCAAAAACCATATGGCGTTCCTTTCCTTCTGCGCCCTGCCGTGTGCCCGTACAGCAGTTTACAACCACATATGGGGTGTTTCTGTAAACTACAGAATCAGGGGAATAAATATTGAGTTTTGTTTGGCTGTTAACCCTTGCTTTGTTAGTGAAAAAAAATGGATAAAATGGAAAATCTGCCCAAAAAAGTAACATTCTGAAATTTCATCGGTGCAAATGAGCTAAATCAGCACACCAAGAGCGGAGATAATGGTGAAAATCGTACGGGACAAGTCCAGAGACACCCCTGGACCACGGGGATCAAACCTGGTCCATGGAGAGATGGAGAAGTTTTTCAAGAAAAGCTCTCAGAGACCACGCGTTGAATCCAAGATGGCGTGGGAGAGAGAAACAGCAGCGCGAGACGAACAGACAGACGCATCTGCAGATTCGGACGGAGGTAGGGAAAGCAAAGCAGAATCCCTACACACTGGAGAAAATCTCACAGTCTCTAGATCTTTTATAAGAGAGGCTTTAGGGTTGCATTAGCCCCTTTAACCTCTTCAGAACACATGACGTACCGGTACGGCATGTTGTCCTGGTATTTAAGGACACATGACGTATTGGTACGTCATGTGTATTTCCGATCACCGCTGCCCGGCGGGGAGTGATCGGAACAAGGTGCCTGCTCAAATCATTGAGCAGGCACCTTGGCTCAATGCCCAGGGGGGTCCTGTGACCCCCCGTGTCGGCGATCGCCACAAAACACAGGTCAATTCAGACCTGCGGTTTGCGGCTTTTATGTTGCGGCAGAGGCGGCGGCGGTGCCATCGGGTTCCCGTGGGGCTGTAGGGGGACCCGATGGCATGGAAGGCAGCGCGCTGCCTTCCGGTGATGAGCCTGTGAGATCCAGCCCCCTGGATCTCACAGACCGGAAGCTGTATGAATAATACTCACTGTATTACTCATACAGCCAATGCATTCCAATACAGAAGTATTGGAATGCATTGTAAAGGATTAGACCCCAAAAAGTTGAAGTCCCAAAGTGGGACAAAAAATAAAGTGAAAATAAAAGTTGAAAAAATAAAGTTTTCCCCCCAAAAAATTAAAAGTTTCAAGTAAAAATAAACAAAAACGCAATTTTCCCCAAATAAAGTTAAAAAAAATTGGTAAAAAATAAAAACTGTGCTAAATAAACCATTTTTTTGTCACCTTACATCACAAAAAGTACAACAGCTAGCAATCAAAAAGTCGTATGCCCACCAAAATAGTACCAATCTAACCGTAACCTCATCTCGCAAAAAATGAGCCCCTACCTGAGACAATCGCCCAAAAAAAAATAAAAAACTATTGCTCAGAATATGGAGACAATAACACATCATTTTTTTTGTTTTAAAAACGCTGTTATTGTGTAAAACTTACATAAATAAAAAACATATACATATTAGGTATCTCCGCATCCGTATCGACCGGTTCTATAAAAATATCACATGACCTAACCCCTCAGATGAACACCGTAAAAAATAAAATATAAAAACTGTGCTAAATAAACCATTTTGTCACCTTACATTAAAAAAAGTGTAATAGCAAGTGATCAAAAAGACATATGCACCCCAAAATAGTACCAATCAAACCGTCATCTCATCTCGCAAAAAATGAGACCCTACCTAAGATAATCCCCCAAAAACTGAAAAAACTATGGCTCTCAGAATATGGAGGCACTAAAACATGATTTTTTTTTTGTTTCAAAAAAGATATTTTGTAAAACTTACATAAATAAATAAAAAGTATACATATTAGGTATCGTTGCGTCCGTATCGACCGGCTCTATAAAAATATCACATGACCTAACCCCTCAGGTGAATACCGTAAAAAATAAAAATAAAAACGGTGTAAAAAAAGCTATTTTTTGTCACCTTACATCACAAAAAGTGTAATAGCAAGCGATCAAAAATTCCCACGCACCCCAAAATAGTGCCAATCAAACCGTCATCTCATCCCGCAAAAATCATACCCTACTCAAGATAATCGCCCAAAAACTGAAAAAACTATGGCTCTCAGACTATGGAAACACTAAAACATGATTTTTGGGTTTCAAAAATGAAATCAGTGTGTAAAACTTACATAAATAAAAAAAAAGTATACATATTAGGTATCGCCGCATCCGTAACAACCTGGTCTATAAAAATACCACATAATCTAACCTGCCAGATGAATGTTGTAAATAACAAAAAATAAAAACGGTGCCAAAACTGCTATTTCTTGTTACCTTGCCTCACAAAAAGTGTAATATAGAGCAACCAAAAATCATATGTACCCTAAAATAGTACCAACAAAACTTCCACCCTATCCCGTAGTTTCTAAAATGAGGTCAATTTTTTGGAGTTTCTACGCTAGGTGTGCATCAGGGGGTGTAAAAAAGACGGTCCAGCAAAATCTGCCTTTCAAAAACAGTTTGGCATTCCTTTCATTCTGAGCCCTGCCGTGTGCCCATACAGCGGTTTACAGCCACATATGGGGTGTTTCTGTAAACTACAGAATCAGAGCCATAAATATTGAGTTTTGTTTGGCTGTTAACTCTTGCTTTATAACTGGAAAAAAATTATCAAAATGGAAAATCTGCCAAAAAAGAGAAATTTAGAAATTGTATCTCTATTTTCCATTAATTCTTGTGGAACACCTAAAGGATTAACAAAGTTTGTAAAATCAGTTTTGAATACCTTGAGGGGTGTAGTGTCTAGAATGGGGTCTTTATGTGGTTTCTATTATGTAAGCCTCACAAAGTGACTTCAGTCCTGAACTGGTCCTTGAAAAGCGGGTTTTTGAAAATTTCCGAAAAATTTCAAGATTTGCTTCTAAACCTCTAAGCATTGTAACATCCTCAAAAAATAAAATGTCATTCCCAAAATGATCCAAACATGAAGTAGACATATGGGGAATGTAAAGTAATAACTATTTTTGTAGGTATTACTATGTATTATAGAAGTAGAGAAATTGAAATTTGTAAATTTTGAATTTTTTTTGGCAAATTTGGTATTTTTTTATAAATAAAAAATATTTTTTTTGACTCCATTTTACCAGTGTCATGAAGTACAATATGTGATGAAAAAACAATCTCAGAATGGCCTGGATAAGTCAAAGCGTTTTAAAGTTATCACCACTTAAAGTGACACTGATCAGATTTGCAAAAAATGGCCTGGTCCTTAAGGTAAAAATGAACCCGATCCATAAGGGGTTAAAACATGACTTGCAAGATATTAAAAGCAACCAAAAACAATTGAGACAGAGAGGGGAGGTACTTGAGGCTGGTCATGAAGAGTCAATTGCTTTTAACACCGCTGCATACCACAGTTTTGAACATGCAGAAGCCCTCATAAATCATCTGTATAACCTGGTCGAAGACCAAGATAACAGGGGACGGAGACACAACATCCGAATTAAGGGCATTCCAGAGACTGTATTGTCTGATTCTATCATGCCTGCGCTGAAAGAGCTGTTTCAAAAGCTATTAGGCCTCGAGACTACAGATGACCTCACTATGGACCAGGCTCATAGGGTGCTTCGCCCACCTCCCAGGCCGCAAGAACCCCCACGGGACATAATTTGTAAACTAGTCAGCTTTAGCACCAAAGAAAAATTGCTTAAAGCGGCGCGAGAAAAACATCCACTTGACTGCTTCGGAACTACCGTTTCTTTGTTCTAAGATCTATCTCCAATGACATTACAGAAAAGAAGAGCGCTCAAACCTCTCCTGGGAATTTTACAGCAGAAATCTATTACCTATCGATAGGTCCACCCATTTGGATTACTGATTAATAATCCAGGGCGCAAGTTAGTGGCCAGATCCCCCTCTGACCTACTCCAGGTCTACAACACTCTAGAAATTGATCCGCTGGATATACCGGACTGGTACATCGTTAAAAACTTGACCGACTTACCAGCTATACCCGTGTTGGAACCCTGGACCCCAAGTGCTTCCTCCAGATCCCAACGCCTGAGGCAGAAAATGATGAAGACAACCCCGAGGAGGTTTTCCTTGGATCCGGACTGATCCCCACATGAAGATCACCCGATACCTTCTCCTCAACCACTTGATGGATCCTTCATTCCTGGACCACAAGTAGATCTCCAATTGAAGTCCCCATAAGACCTAGGGACAATTTCCAAGACATAGAATCGTTCTTACTAGTTACAGCCATAGTTGACATCTAGAATATCTTTTTCTTACCTTCTGAGTTCTTACTTTCTGAGCGCTGAGTTCATTCCTAAAAATCTCATCATTATTACCATAACTAATAGTATGTTTTAACTTTGTCTTTATTTCTTATCCTTTTCCTTCACACCCCGTTCTCTCTTTCTTAATTATGACCTTATCTCATATCTTCCCCCCTCCCCTCCCATAACCTTGTCCTATCGACCTATCCTGTGTCCCTCACTTGGAGTTCAACTATAAACCTACGCTTACTACTTCCCTCTTCTATAGCTATTATCTTTCTACTCGTTGGCATTGTTAGGCTGCCTATTGCTGTCCATTTCTCTACCCCCTACATTTCCACCCTGATTGGGTGGTTCCCTTTATTTCTCTAACTCAGTATACACTCATAAAAATGTTGTACTTAGTAATGGTTATCACATTATGTACTAATGTTCGTATTGGTTTCTTAATTTTATTTCCCACCATGACTTCCCCCTCCCCCTCCCCATTCCTGCAGCATACTAGATATACCAAGCAAGCCTGGAATCACTTAATTGATGGATTACTCATCTATACCATATCCACATGGCCACCCTGAAGATCTGTTCCTTTAACGTCAGAGGCCTCAATTCTCCGGCTAAACGAAGTCAGATAATAAATCTGGTACGCAAACAGCAGGTGAGTGTAGCCATGCTACAAGAAACTCACTTTAAAAAAGACCATACACCACGTCTGAACCATCTCTGTTTTAACCAATGGTTTCACGGTGTATCGCCTTCTTCTGCATCCAAGGGAGTGTCTATTGCGATCCACAAAAACTTCCCACTAAATGTTCTCTCCTCCTTGATCGACCCAGAGGGAAGATACATTTTTATTAAAGGTATGCTAGGCAATCAAACATTTACATTTGGGAATATATATGCTCCAAATACTGCACAATCCAAATGGATTTGTAGTACTTTGGAGTATCTGCGAAACTTTGCGGAGGGATCAGTTATCATAGGAGGTGACTTAAACCTGGCACTATATCCACAACTAGACTCCTCAACCGGCTTATCCTCCACATGCAGAACAGCTCTGGCGAGAGTCAGGTCCATATTGGAATCGCTCGGGCTAATGGATGGTTGGAGAGCTTTACACCCCAATACTAAGGATTACACTTTTTACTCGGTGGCACACCGTTTGTACCAACGCCTAGATTACCTGTTCTTACCCATTCAGCTTTTATCCTCCTGCAGAAAAGCACAAATAGGCTCCCTATTGCTTTCAGATCACGCACCAGTGTTCTTGGAGGTGATCCTCAGACAGCTCCCCAAACCTGTGTCTAATTGGCGGTTGAACGAGTCTTTGCTCGATTCTCCGGACCATACTAAGAAGATTACAGAGCTGCTTGAGGAATACTTCAAACTCCACAACACTCCTGACGTGAAATATGGGTCTATCTGGGAAGCACACAAAACGGTAGTTAGGGGCCACTTAATAGGACTAGGATCTTACATTAAAAAGCAAAAAGAACAACAAATATTGGCCCTGTCTAGGCAAATCCAGAAATTTGAAAATATGCATAAGAAACTAATATCTGAGAAGATCCTGAGCCAACTCACAATGCTAAGATCTACCCTTAAGAACATCCTAAACGCCCGCACAGCCAAACTATTTTTATCCGCTAAATATAAATATTATGCACATGGCGACAAAGCCTCAAAGTTTATGCTCTCACAGATTAAAAAACGGAAAACCAAATCCTATATTCATATGATCCGGTCTTCCTCTTCAACCCCTCTAAGAAACACAGAAGAAATAGCTTCCCAGTTTAAAGACTTTTATGAAAGTCTATATAATATCACTCCTCCCCCTTCATTGACAAACGCAGACGACAAGATAACTGGTTAGCTACTCAGTCTGCCCTCTCTCTCAGAAGAACAGTCCAAGCTTTTACTTAAACCATTTACAATTCAGGAATTAAACGAAGTACTTAAAAATACCCCCCTCCATAAGAATCCAGGCCCGGACGGCTTACCGTTGATATATTATCGTACATTTCGCACTACCCTACTGCCTAGGTTTCTAGACCTGTGCAACGAGGCATTAAAAGGAGAGCCTTTGCCGTCCCAGATGTTGATGGCACATATCACAATTATACCCAAAGAGGGAAAGGACAATTCTCTCTGCGCAAACTACAGACCCATATCACTCCTTAACACTGATCTCAAAATGTTTGCCAAACTCATAGCCCTTCGGTTAAAACCGATTCTACCCCATCTTATCCGCAGCGAGCAGGTTGGATTTTTGGCTGGGAGAGAGGGCACAATGAATACCACTAGACTGATACATATTATAAATTACGCTTGTAGTCATCGAGTGCCTTTAATATTACTAGGCACCGACGCCGAAAAGGCGTTCGACCGCATCGACTGGTTGTTCATGAAAAGGGCTCTTAACAAATTTGGAATACCGGAACAATTTATTGCTACCATCATGGCAATGTATAATAAACCCACAGGAAGGGTTCTGATAAATAGCACATTATCCCCGCCCCCTGCAGATCAATAATGGGACCCATCAAGGATGCCCCTTGTCACCCCTACTATTTGTTCCTACAGTAGAATGTCTGTTTCAGGCGATTAGACAAGATGATAGAATAAAGGGTATTGATCTGAAAGGGGTACAAAACCACCTTGCCGCATTTGCAGATAATCTTTTGGTAATAATAACAAACCCAGACACAGCATTCCCCGCCATACAAAATATATTTGACCTCTTTGGGAAAATATCTAATTTCCTGATCAATCCAACCAAATCTCAAGTTCTCAATGTGACCCTAGACTTACAATCTCAAAATAGATTGCAACTAATCACGCCTTACCAATGGTCCAACATTTCTCTAAAATTCCTGGGGATTTGGTTAACAGCAGACCCAAAATATTTATACAAAGCAAACTTTCAGGAACTACCCAAAGCCATAAGTCAAACCATTAATACATGGGACATCCAATTCTCATCTTGGTTCGGTAGACGCTCTTTAATTAAAACGGTATTATTGCCTAAGATTCTGTATTACCTACAGACCTTACCAAGACCCCTTCCTCGAACTTTCTTTACACAATTGCAAACTATCTTCTCCAAATTCCTGTGGCATAAGAAAAAGCCTAGACTTAAAAAACACTACACCACGTTACCTTCTCTACAGGGTGGGATGGGAATGCCGGATATACATAGTATTACATAGCTATTCAAGGAGTACGGTGCTTAGAATGGCTTCGCCACTCAGAAACTCGCCTGGACATATAAGCTGAACAAGCAAATAACTGCATCCCATTAAGGTCCCTCCTTTTATCGGACAAACATACGTCCCATACAAAACTTTTTAGCTTCCTAACAAAAAACACGGTCAATATATGGAACCACAACCTTAAACACGTTCTGATTTCTATCCCACTTTCTCCTTTATTACAACTAAGAGACATATTATGGGACGCGTCACCTCAATTCCTTCAGACCCTCCTGGGATCTCTCAGACGTCTCACCACTCCAATCATTGATTTGCTAGACTTGGGAACAGTCCACTCAGTTGTCCTCCCTGTCCTACCTTAATTTGACACATATTAAAGCTTACCTTAAAACATTACTACTAGTGAATATAACAACTCCAACTCATTTTGAGACAAGAGTACTACATTTGAAAGAACCTACTAAAAAGATAACTACTATATGAGCTGAAATACTTCAACAAAATAAGCCAGAGAGTTTATCTTTTATGATAAAGTGGGAGAGTGACCTACAGTTCACACTGACGCAAACTTACCTCAACAGGTGTCTCGCACTCACTCCAAAGATCTCCCCATGCGTCCGCCTACAGGAGAACTATTACAAGATACTTACACGTTGGTACTACACCCTGGAGGTTTTACACAAAATATACCCAGATGTCAGTCACTTGTGCTAGCGTTGTAAACAGGAAACCGGAACATTTATACACATATGGTGGTAATGTGTCTACATAGCCTCCTTTTGGGAGACAATATGCTCTATCATAAGTGAGATTTGTAAGGCTAAAATTCAGCCCACACAACAACTTTGCCTACTTAACCTGATGGATCCGATACCACTCCCTAGACATACAAAAAAATTGATTACTTCCTTGTTGGCCTCAGCTACGATACTCATCGCTTCTAAATGTAGATGCGACTCACCTCCTACATTAGCCATGTGGTATAATAAATGTGATGATATCTACAGAATGGAGCAGATAGCTGGTTGGGAAACTAGATGTACCCCAGCTTTTCAGAAGACCTGGAATCCTTGAGTGGCATTTAGAGGCTTCGAAAATATACAACTCACAAACACTAAACATATACCTATGGTCGACTGAATCCTCCAGATGGTATATATTCCAGGATTGACGGACAATCCTACTGAAAATCCCATTTCCCTCCCCCCCTCATACCTTACCCAGTTTTTTCTCTTTATTTTAAATGATAATACAATATTTTCATCATATGTAAAAAATACTATTGTATTTTTGATCTTTAAAAATGTTACTTTTTATTGAAACATGAAACACAAAACGATACATTTAAGTGAGCTATATTCCTCAATAAAAAGTGTTTTGAAACTAAAGGGTTACCAAAGTTTGTAATATCAGTTTTGATTACCCTGAGGGGTGTATTTTCCAAAATTGGGTCAGTTTTTTGGAATTTCTACTCTAGGGAAGCATCAGGGGGGGATTCAAATGAGACATGGCATCTAAAAACCCGTCCAGCAAAATCTGCCTTCCAAAAACCATATTGCACTCCTTTTCTTCTGCGCCCTGCCGTGTGCCCTTACATCAGTTTACGACCACATGTGGGGTGTTTCTGTAAACCACAGAATCAGGGTAATAAATATTGAGTTTTGTTTGGCTCTTAACCATTGCTTTGTTAGCAGAAAAAATTGATTAAAATAGAAAATCTACCACAAAAGTGAAATTCTGAAATTTCATCTACATTTTCCTTTAATTCTTGTGGAACACCTAAAGGGTTACCAAAGTTTGTAAAAATCAATTTTGAATACCTTGAGGGGTGTATTTTCCAAAATGGGGTAAGTTCTTTGGAGTTTCTACTCTAGGGGTGCATCAGGGGGCTTCAAATGGGACATGGCAACTTAATATTATCCCAGTAAAATCTGCCTTCCAAAAAACATATGGCGTTCCTTTCCTTCTGCGCCCTGCCGTGTGCCCGTACAGCAGTTTATGACCACATAGGGTGATAAAGAGTCAGGGTAATAAATATTGAGTTTTGCTGTTAACCCTCGATGTGTTAAAGAACTAAATTTATCAAAATGGAAAATCTGCCAAAAAATTCTTGTGGAAAACCTAAAGAGTTAAAAAATTTTGTAAAATCTGTTTTGAATACCATTTATAGATGGTTTCTATTATGTAAGTCTCACAAAGTGACTTCAGACTTGAACTGGTCCTTAAAATGTGAGTTTTGGAAATATTCTGAAAAATTTCAAGATTTGCTTCTAAACTTCTAAGCCTTCTAACATCCCAAAAAAAAAAAGAAAATGTAATTTACAAAATGATCCAAACATGAAGTAGACATATGGGAAATGTAAACTAATAACTATTTTAGGAGGTATCAGTATCGGTTTTAAAAGCAGAGAAATAGAAATTTTGGAAATTGCTAATTTTTCATAAATTGTGGTCTTTTTATTTTTTTTATAAATAAAAATGAAATATTTTGACTCGAATTTACCACTGTTATGAAGTACAATATGTGATGAGAAAACAATCTCAGAATGGCCTGGGTAAGTAAAAGCCTTTTAAAATTATCACCACATAAAGTGACATATGTCAGATTTACTAAAAGTGGCAGGGTCATTAAGGGGTTAATAATGTTCACATTTAACCCCTTGAGAGCCGGGCTCATTTTCTCCTTAAGAACCTGGCCATTTTTTGCAAATTTGACATGTGTCACTTTATGTGGTGATAACTTTAAAACTCTTTACTTATCGAGGCCATTCTGAGATTGTTTTCTCGTCACGTATTGTACTTCATGAGTCATAAAATTGAGTCAAAAAATGTTATTTTTATTTATGAAAAATTCCAAATTTACACAAAATTTTAAAAAATTAGCTAATTTCCAAAATTCTATTTCTCTACTTTTATAATAGATAATAATACCTCCAAAAATAGTTATTACTTTACATTCCCCATATGTCTACTTCATGTTTGGATCATTTTGTGAATGCCATTTTATTTTTTAGGGACGTTAGAAGGCTTAGAAGTTTAGAAGCAAATCTTGAAATTTTTCAGAAAATTTCTAAAATCTACTTTTTTAGGACCAGCTCAGGTCTGAAGTCACTTTGTGAGGCTTACATAATAGAAACCACCCAAAAATGACCCCATTTTACAAACTACACCCCTCAAGGTATTCAAAACAGATTTTTACTAACTTTGTTAACCCTTTAGGTGTTCCACAAGAATTAATGGAAAATAGAGATAAAATTTCTAAATTTCACTTTTTTGGCAGATTTTCCATTTGAGTCCATTTTTTCCAGTTACAAAGCAAGGGTTAACAGCCAAACAAAACTCAATATTTATGGCCCAGATTCTGTAGTTTACAGAAACACCCCATATGTGGTCATAAACTGCTGTACGGGCACACGGCAGGGCGCTGAAGGAAAAGAATGCCATACTGTTTTTGGAAGGCAGATTTTGCTGGACTGGTTTTTTGACACCATGTCCCATTTGAAGCCCCCCTGATGCACCCCTAGATTAGAAACTCTAATAAATTTATCCCATTTTAGAAACTACTTTTGTTGGTACTATTTTAGGATACATATGATTTTTGGTTGCTCTATATTACACTTTTTGTGAGGCAAGGTAACAAGAAATAGCTGTTTTGGCATCGTTTTTATTTTTTGTTATTTACAACATTCATCTGACAGGTTAGATCATGTGGTATTTTTAGAAAGCAGGTTGTCACAGACGCGACAATACCAAATATGACTACGACTTTTTTTGGTTGTTTGTTTCAATTTTACATAACAAACCCTTTTTAAAAAAAAAAATGATTCTGTAGTGTTTCCACATTCTGAAAGCCAAAGTTTTATAAATTTTGTGGGCGACTGTCTTTTGGGCTAATTGTTTTCAGAATGAGATTACGGTTTGATTGGCACTATTTTGGAGTGCGTATGACTTTTTGATCGCTTGCTATTACACTTTTTGTGATGTAAAGTGACAAAAAATAGCTTTTTTTACACCGTTTTTTCTTTTTTTTACCGTATTCACCTGAAGGGTGATATTATGTGATATTATGTGATATTTTTATAGAGAAGGTTATTACAGACGCGGCAATACCTAATATGTATACTTTTTTTATTTATGTAAGTTTTACACAATAATATCATTTTTGATACAAAAAAAAATCATGTTTTAGTGTCTCCATATTCTGAGAGCCATAGTTTTTTCAGTTTTTGGGCGATTATCTTAGGTAGGGTCTCATTTTTTGTGGGATGATATGACGGTTTGATTGCCACTATTTTTGGGTGCATACAACTTTTTGATCACTTGCTATTACACTTTTTGTGATGTAAGGTGACTTTTACACCGTTTTTTTTTTGTTACGGTGTTCATCTGAGGGGTTAGGTCATGTGATATTTTTATAGAGCAGGTTATTACGGATGCGACAATACCTAATATGTATACTTTTTTAAGTTTACTTAAGTTTTACACAATAACAGCTTTTTCAAAACAAAAAAAATGATGTTTTAGTGTCTCCATATTCTGAGCCATAGTTTTTTGTCTTAGGTAGGGGCTCATTTTTTGCAGGATGAGGTGACTGTTAGATTTGTACTATTTTGGTAGGCATACACCTTTTTGATCGCTTGCTGTTGTACTTTTAGTGATGTAAGGTGACAAAAAATTGTTTATTTAGCACAGTTTTTTTTTTTTACGGTGTTCATCTGAGGGGTTAGGTCATGTGATATGTTTATATAAGATACGGACGCGGCGATACCTAATATGTCTACTTTTCTTTTTTTCCCTATTTTTTACCAATTTATATTTTTTACTTTATTTGGGGAAAATGACGTTGTTGTTTTTTCTTGAAACTTTTTATTTTTTGGGGGGGAAACTTTATTTTTTCAACTTTTTTTTCACTTTATTTTCTGTCCCACTTTGGGACTTCAACTTTTGGGGGTCTGATCCCCTTTACAATGCATTCCAATACTTCTGTATTGGAATGCATTGGCTGTATGAGTAATGAGTAATTACTCATACAGCTTCCTGCCTGTGAGATCCAGGGGGCTGGATCTCACAGGCTCTCCACCGGAAGGCAGCCATGATGCCTAAGGAAGGCATCGCGCTGCCTTCCATGCCATCGGGTCCCCATTACAGCAGCACAGGTACCCATAAACTATATTGACCTGCGTTTTGCAACGATCGCCGTAAATAACTCATGAAAGAATAAAGTTACATTAAAACCAAGCACACCATTGTTTTTCTTGTCAAATTCCCAATAAGTTTGATGTGTTACATGATCCTCTTCCTATTGAAAAAAACTAAAGTTGGATTCAAAATGGCCGACTTGGCCGGAACTGGCTGCCGGAACTGGCTGCCGGATCCAGCAATCCAGATGCAAGCTGGTGGCATTTGTCAGACGGATCCGGATCCGTCTGACAAATGCATTGAAATACCGGATCCGTCTCTCCGGTGTCATCCGGAAAAACTGATCCGGTATTTATTTTTTTCACAGATTTAAAGGTCGGCGCATGTGCAGACCAGAAGAACGGATCAATCAATGCGGCAATTTTAATGCCTGATTCGGCACTACTACATCTTAATGGAAATTAATGCCAGATCCGGCATTCCGGCAAGTGTTCAGGATTTTTGGCCGCAGAGAAAAATGCAGCATGCTGCGGTATTTTCTCCAGCCAAAAAGAGGGACTGAACTGATGCATACTGAACAGAATGCTCTCCATTCAGAATGCATTAGGATAAAACTCTGGTTTTTTTCCAGTATTGAACCCCTGTGATGGAACTCAATACCGGAAAAGAAAAACGCTAGTGTGAAAGTACCCTTAGCCATTCTGCAGTGAATTTACATTGTCATACAGACATTGTTGCGCTGTATTAATAGCAAAAAAAAGTATGTGTTATTAGCCATTCTGCGGCAAATTTACATTGTGATTCAGTGGTGAAATTCGTTTTTGATACAGCCTTTTTGGGGAAAATTGATGGGTGATTGTAGACTTCCTTTTGCTGTATGGACCGAATTATGTTGATTAGCCATTCAGTGGAGAATTTTTTTTGTGAAACAGCCTTTTTTGGGAAAATTGATGGGTGATCGTAGACTTCCTTTTGGTGTATGGACCAAATTACGTCGATTAGCCATTCAGTGGGGAAATTTTTGCATGAAACAGCCTTTTTTGGGAAAATTGATGGGTGATTTTAAACTTCCTTTTTCTGTATGGACCGAATTACGTTGATTAGCCATTCAGTGGTGACTTTTTTTGTGAAACAGCCTATTTTGGGAAAATCGGTCGGTAGCTGTAACTACGGTCAAGGACAATATATGTCCTTTACGGCCCACTGGGTAAATGTGGTTCCTGGCCAGCCACACCAGCAACTTGGCCAGATGATTCCACTTCCGCCTCTACATTCTCACGCCGTTGGTCCTGCGACAATGTCCGCCTCTGCCTCCTCATCCTCCACCGTGTCCTCAGCCTCCACTGCATGGACAATTCACAGTGCTCCTCCAGCATACCACATGTGCAGGGCCTGGCAGTGTAAGGCTGTTCTACACCTTGTTTGCCTGGGCAAATGGAGTCACACAGGGGAGGAACTGCTCCGTGTCCTTCATCAAGAAATCGAATCCTGGCTTTCTCCGCGACAACTCAAAATAGGAACCATGGTAACCGACAACGGGAATAACATGGTGTCGGTGGTGCGTCAAGGAGGGCTGAGCCATGCACCCTGCTAGCTAATGGTAGCCTTGTATATAGTGATCAGTTATAGAGGTATCTGGTGGCAGAGAGATTCTGACCAGTGTATCCTTGTGACCCACTGTCACTAATCTGTCCAACAATTGTCAGCGGTAACACCATCCTGCATCTAAGTGGAGGAATGAATGGTTACCCTAAAAAGGGATCCATACAAGATAACTGTGCACACAATCATACCCTGTGAAAGCTAGCACACTACTCCGAAAACATCCCAGATCCGACTGGGACACTGACAATTTTAATAATTTTTCATTTTTGTTGTGTGTGTTTTTCAAATAAATAATAAAGTACAAAAATTTTAATATCTAGTTAGGGACCCCTACAGGGATTTTAGGTCTTGCTAGACCTATGTTGTATTTATGCACCCTGCATGGCACACATGTTCAATCTGGTTGTCAAGCGGTTCCTGAAGTCTACCACCCGTCTGCAAGACATCCTAAAAATGGCCAGGAAACTTTGCATGCACTTCTGCCACTTGTACACTGCAAAGCACACCCTCCTTGAGCTGCAGCGGCAGAACAGCATCCCCCAACATAAGCTGATATACGATGTTTCTACCCATTTGAATTCCACCCTCCATATGTTGGACCGACTATACGAATAGAAAAAAGGCCATAAACGATTTCTTGATGATCTATGTGGATAGGAGTACTCGCCTGTGTAACTTTGATGTCAGCCAGTGGCGGCTCATGCATGACACCTGCCGTTTGCTCAGGCCCTTTGAGGAGGCCACGTTATTTGTCAGTCGACAGGACTACAGGAAGGACAATATCATTCCACTGCTTCGTGTCCTGGAACAGATGCTGGTAAATATGGCTGGTCAGGGGACTGGAGACGTGGCGCCTAGATCTCACAGCCACATGAGCCCTGTGGGGGCTGAACTGGAGGAGGAGGACATTGGAGCAGAAGCAATGTGTAGCAAAATGGGTGGTTTTTATACACAGGTGAGCAGGAGCAGCCAGAGGAGCTCCAGGGCAATGAGGAAGAGGAGGCAGAGGACCCAGACACCGTGGCACTATGCAGTGGAGATGAAAGCAGGGAGTCCCTCCGAGTCACGTGCACAAATGGCCCAATGCATGTTTGCTTGCTTGCGTAGTGACAGCCAAATTGTCACCATTCAACAGAGGGAAGACTTCTGGCTCTCCACCTTGTTGGACCCTCGCTACCGGTCCAAAATGGGGGCCTTTTTTATACCCGCTGAGAGGGAGGACAAATTGAACTACTATAGAGACATCCTATGTATTTAGTTGGCCGCTGCTTATCTGCGCCACCATCCATTCTCTCGCAGGTCTGCCCGAGGGGCCCTCTGAGCTCACATTCCATTGCCATGGCTTCTGGGGAGGGGTGGGGTGGCAGGAGCAGTACCAGCTCCATCAGCAGCAGCCTGAGTCTAGAGTCGATGATGAGCAGCATTCTTCACCTGCATAGTGAAGAAACTACTCACCAGCAGGTAGACATAGAGCAGGACCTGAACCAGCAGGTGGTGACGTACTTGGACAGTACCCTGCCACCCCTTATTGAAGTTCCGCTGGAATAATGGGCAGCCAAACTGGATTTGTGACCACAATTGGCAGGGTTTGCCCCGGAAAAGCTGTCTCACCCAGCCAGTAGTGTGGCATGAGAGCGGGTGTTTAGCGTGGCGGGGGCCATAGTTAGCCCAAGAAGAACTCGCCTGTCCACCAAAAATGTGAAGAGACTGACCTTTGTCAAGATGAATTGGGTGTGGATCAGCCAGGATTTCCACCCACCAATGCCTGATGCATCAGACTAGATCATCCATGGTGTCACACCAACACTTTGACAAAAGAGACCGGTCTCTTCTGGCTACCTTCCTCAGCTACTATTCTAATGCAAAGTGCTCTTTCTTTCACCCACCATATTCATCTGGTACTGGTATTGCCATCCACCTCCACACTATGTCGCCTTGCCACTCTGTGGCCTCCTTATGCTGCTGCCACCTCTACACTATGTCACCTTGCCACTCTGGTCTCCTGATGCTGCTGCAACCTTCACACTGTCATTGTGCCACTCTGTGGCCTCCTCCTGATGCTGCCGCCACCTCCACACTCTGTCATTTTGCCACTCTGTGGCCTTCTGATGCTGCTGCTGCCACCTCCACACTGTCATTGTGCCACTCTGTGGCCTCATCATGCTGCTTCCACCTCACCACTATGTCATATGGCCACTCTGTGGACTTCTCATGCTGTTCCCATCCTCCCCACTTCATGACTGTAAAGTTCGGGTTCGTACCGAACTTTAGGGTTTTTTGTACCCGGACCCGAACCCGAACATTTTCGTAAAAGTTTGGGCTCGACTTTGGTGTTTGGCGATTTAATGGCGCTTTAATGGCGCTTTTTGAAAGGCTGCAGGGCAGCCAATCAACAAGCGTTTAGCTAGTGTGCCCTTAGAAGCCATCACAGCCATGCCAACTAATGGCATGGCTGTGATTGGCCGGTGCAGCATGTGACCCAGCCTCTATATAAGCTGGAGTCACGTAGCGCTACACATCACTCAGCTCTTACTAGTGTAGGGATAGGATGCTGCTGCTGTGAGGCAGAGGATAGGAAAGAATCTGATATCAGAACTTGTTGTTAACTCTGCGATCTACAGTGATTATTTTTTTTGTGTGGGTGCAATGCAACATTTTTGTACCCTGCCCTGCGCCCAGTGACACAGAAAAAGAAGTTTTATCCATCTGTTAGTTAGGTGGGCATCAGCAGCCATTTTGTGCAAGTGCAGTGCACCAGCACTGCATATGTGCCAGGGACAATAATTTAATCCTGTTCTGTTCAGTGGGCAACATATACCCATTTTTTAAGTGCACCTGCACTGCATATGTGCCAGGGGAAGGGAAAATAATATAGGTAATCCGTCTGTCAGTTCAGGGACCTAGGGGGTGACATATTCAAAAAAAATTCTGTAAAGTACCCCTGTGTTGCATATGTGAGTGTAATCAATTCAGTAAATCCATCTGTTAGATTTTGGGGGGACAAATAAAATTTATTTTTTTTGCTAAAAAGTACATTTGAGCGCTGCACTACATTTGTGATAGTGAAAGAAAATCAGTTAAATCCATCTGTTTCATTGTGGGTGTAAAAATCATATCTTTCTTTCAATAAAGTATCTTTGCGGCCTGCAATGCAAATCTGATAGTGAAATATAATCAGTAAAAACAACTGGGACATTGTGGGTGAAAAAAAACAATTTTTTTTGGCCATAAAGTACCTTTTCGGCCTGCACTGCATTTGTGATAATGAAAGAAAGTCAGTTAAATCCATCTGTTTCATTTGTGGGTGAAAAAAATCATATCTTCTTTTCCATAAAGTACCTTTGTGGCTTGCACTGCAAATCTGATAGTGAAATATAATCAGTAAATCTATCTTTTTCACTGTGGTTGAAAAAATCAGCATCTTTTTTTCCATAAAGTACCTTTGCGGCCTGCACTGCAAATCTGATAGTGAAATATAATCAGTAAATCCATCTGTTTCACTGTGGGTGAAAAAATCTTTTTTTTCCCCCATAAAGTACCTTTGCAGCCTGTGCTGCAAATCTGATAGTGAAATATAATGAGTAAATCCATCTGTTTCACTGTGGGTGAAAAAAAAAATCATATTTTTGTTTGCCAGAAAGTACCTTTGCGGCCTGCACTGCAAATCTGATAGTGAAATATAATCAGTAAATACATCTGTTTCACTGTGGGTGAAAAAATCATAATTTTTTTCCCCATAAAGTACCTTTGCGGCCTGTGCTGCAAATCTGATAGTGAAATATAATCAGTAAATCCATCTTTTTCACTGTGGGTGAAAAAATCATATTTTATTTGCCAGAAAGTACCTTTGCGGCCTGCACTGCAAATCTGATAGTGAAATATAATCAGTAAATACAACTTTGACATTGTGGTTGAAAAAAAATCTTTTTTTGGGCCATAAAGTAACTTTGCGGCCTGCGCTGCATATATGACAGCCAAGCAAATAAATACAGTAAATCAATCTGCAGGATTGTGGGGGGACATTTCGAAGGTTATCAGGCCAGTCATTCACAAGTGGCTCGGAGGGGGGTTCCTGCACCAACATAGGCTAAGTACACAATTGTACAGCAAGGGCACATGTGCAATACACCATTTTTACACCCCGGACAATTTAAGAAAGATAATTTATCTGTCTGCTCATTCTGTGGCTTTTCTTCCTACAGCAATTTTTTGGTGGTCGCAATGCAACATCCAAAATAAATATTAATAATTTAATACTTAATCCGTCTGTTAGTTAGGTGGGCGACAAACCAATTTTTGTGTGAAGTACACCTGCATATGTGCCAGGGACAATAATATAATTAATCCGTCTGTGAGTTCAGGGGTTCACATATTTGCATTGTTGGCTGTTTTATACCCCTGCTCTACATAGCAGACAGTGAAATAATTTTAAAAAATGTGTCTGTTACATTGTTGGGTGACGTTAACCCTTTTTTGCTGTTTTATACTCATGCTCTACATAGCAGACAGGGAAATCATTTTAAAAAATTCATCTGTTACATTGTTGGGTGACATTAACCCATTTTTGCAGTTGAAAAACCCCTGCTCTGCATTGCTGACAGAGAACTACATTTTGTAAAAACATCTGTTACTTCGGTGGGTGACTGCAAAAAATGAGGAGAGCATCAAATAAGGGACATGGCCCTGGTCGTGGTGCTGCTGGTGTTGGTGGAGCTCCTGTTGCAGGGAGAGGATGTGGTCGATCTGTGCCAGCTACATGCACAAGTGAAACACCTTCCTCAGATGTGAGAAAGCGACAGAACCTTCAGCGTTATTTGGTAGGCCTGAATGCCGCTCTACGAATGGTGAGGCCAGAACAAGTACAGGCGATAGTAGATTGGGTGGCTGACAGTGCCTCCAGTTCCTTCACATTGTCTCCCACCCAGTCCCCTGCTGAAAGATCAGAGTTGGCACCTGCAGCCCATGGCCATCAGTCTTTCACTTCACCCCCTAGTAAATCAGCCAAGCAGTCTGAGCCCCAAGTCATGCAGCAGTCTCTTCTGCTTTTGATGACTCTGCTAGCAGGGTTTCCCAGGGCCATCCACATAGCCCTGCCCCAGAAGTGGAAGAGATTGAGTGCACCGATGCCCAACCACTTATGTTTCAGGATGAGTACATGAGAGGACCACCGCAGCACGTCTCGGATGATGACGAAGCACAGGTGCCAACTGCTGTGGCTTTCTGCAGTGTGCAGACCGACAAGGAGGGCAGGGGTGAAGACTGGGTGGAAGATGATGTGGAGGACGATGAGGTCCTCGACCCTACATGGAATCAAGGTCATGTGAGTGACCTGTGTAGAGCTACCAGCACAGCAAAAGAGGGAGCAGGGTGCAAAAGCGGAGTGGCCGTCCCCTAGACAATACACCTGCTACTGCCCACCGCAGCAAGGGACCGAGCACACCAAAGCCAGCTCCAAGGAGTTCCCTGGCGTGGCAGTTCTTCAGACAATGTGCTGACGACAAGACACGAGTGGTTTGCACGCTGTGCAATCAGAACCCTGAAGACAACCTGCATGACCAGGCATCTAAGTGCAAAGCAGGAGCTGCAGTGGAGTAGACACCTCAAAAACCAAGAAAGGTCTCTGGCTCCTCCTGCTTCCTCTTCTGCTACATTCTCGGCCTTTTCATCCCCCTCTGGAGTGACAGTGGCACTTGCCACCCCGCAAACAGAGGATGTGCCAGCAACACCACCACCTCAGTCACCAAGCATCTCCACAATCTCCCATGGAAGCGTTCAGCTGTCTATCTCCCAAACACTGGAGCGAAAGATGAAGTACCCCCCTACCCACTCCCGATCCCTGGCCCTGAATGCCAGCATTTCCAAATTCCTGGCCTTTGAAATGCTGTCATTCTGTCTGGTGGACACGGACAGTTTTAAGAATCTGATGGTGGGGGCTGTCCCACAGTACGTTGTGCCCAGCCGCCACTACTTTTCCAGGCGAGCCATCCCTTCCCTGCACAACCAAGTGGGGGACAATATCAGGTGTGCACAGTGCAACGCCATTTGTGGCAAGGTCCACCTAACTACGGATACGTGGACCAGTAAGCACGGTCAGGGACATTATATCTCCCTAACAGCACACTGGGTAAATCAGTGGCGGCTAGGCCTGGGACGGATAGCAGTTTGGCGCATGTCCTCCTATTGCCTCCTATTGCTTCCTCCTCCTACTCTGCTTCCTCATCCTCTACCGCCTCCTCATCCGGTCAGCGTAGCACCTTCACCACCAACTTCAGGACAGCAAGGGGGAAACGACAGCAGGCAGTTTTGAAACTTATCTGTTTGGGGACAAACCCCACACCGCGCAGGAGCTGTGGACGGGCATGGAACAACAGACCGATGAGTGGTTGGTGCCAGTGAGCCTCAAGCTCGGCCTGGTGGTGTGCGATAATGGGCGAAATCTCGTAGCAGCTCTGGGCCTAGCTGAATTTAATTTAATAACTTGTCCCACATTTCCACCCAATCAGATTTCAGCCATTAACCTCCCTTGGATGTGGTATCCCTTTCTCAGGCTCCCTCTCCGGCATGGAACCCTGATTCCCCGTTACCCGTGATCATCATGGTAGGCGCATAAAATAACATTGAAAGTTGATAGGGAAGATATCCAATTGGATCGCGATCAGGCAGAAGTTATCTAGAAATAGAAAGAAAATGTCTCAAAATACGTTGCCTTCCTTCGATGCGCTGCAGGTCCTGTAGTGATATGGGCCAATTCACTTTATATAGCGTTTTGAGTGTAGGACCGCGCTGCTTCACTCTCCATCAAGGGGTATCCTCTCACAATGGGATTCTTCCGCACTTTCTAAATGCGGTGACATTTGACTCTTCACAACCGCTTTTACCCTCCTGGTAGTTGGTATAACCTTTAAAGGGATGTCCGTAATAGTGAAGTACTGCCACAAGAGGTTAAAGATGTACAATTTATTATACTCACAAGAGAAATAGTATAAAAAGCCTTAAAACATCGCTGTATAGCCTTATGTTCATACCCGACCTGGGTTTCGCTTGACGCTTCGATTATTTGATGCGATTTTTTTTATGTGATCTTTAATGCGATTTTTTTATGCAATGTTTCAAGTGATTGTTTAATGATTTTAACCTGTTGAGGAAAAGGGCAGAGTTTCATTGGATATATTAGACAGCCCAGCGAAACCCGAGTTGGGTATGAACATAAGGCTATACAGCGATGTTTTAAGGCTTTTAATACTATTTCTCTTGTGAGTGCTCTTAACCAAATTGTGCTGCCCTTTGCAGCCCTCTAGACCTTTCCATTACTTTTTTAGAGCCATTTTAGTGCTCCAAACTTCAATGGGGTTCGGGGTCAAGGTCGGATCCCGAACTCGAACTTTTTTGCGAAGTTCGGCTGAACCCGTCAAACCCGAACTTCCAGGTGTTCGCTCAACTCTACTTGTGTGTCATGATAACACTTTTTCTTTTAGCAAAAAAAACTCACTTTTGATATAAAGCCGGTGAAACTTTTTTTAACAAGTCTTTACCAATGCCCTTTGAAGGTACAAGTGCTTGTAGTGGTGAATGCTTCTGGAATATTGTGCCCTAGTGAGACACCATACAGTAGCACGAGTGCCTGTAGATTTGTTGTATGAAGCCATATGGACTCCATTTGCAGCCCTATAGACTTTGTAGACACACAAGTCACTAATTATGTGGCTTCTATAACCAATTGGTCAGTGGTAATTTAAACAATTAGATCTCATGCACTTGGCCATATTTAGTATCAGCATACAGAATATCACTTTCATTTTCCTATTATGTTGTCAAAACCATGCATATACTTCAAGGGTAACAGTATAAGTGATAGGAAATAGTGACTAATAATTACTGGTGGTATCACACTTATGTTAATGCTTTCACAAAATAAATATATTTTTAGATCTATTTTGCAGATTGACAGAACTTTTTAAACACTTTTTTTTTTGACTGTCAGCTTATTTTCAAAGAATCGAAAGCTAAAGAAGCTTGATAAAGCAAAGAAAGCAACAAAAGTGCATGCCTTATAAATCCCAGGTTATATCAGCCAATGATACCAAAGCTTTAAAAACAGATGACCAAAAAAACTATATAACATTTTAAAACACTGATTACCATGCTCAATGTTATAAGGCTACTTTCACACTAGCCTTTCTATTTTCCAGTATTGAGATCCTTCATAGGGTTCAATGGGGACAAAATGTAACTGAACAGAACGGAGTGCTCCAAAATGCATTTCGTTCCGTTCTCACACCGGAGAGCAAACCGCAGCATGCTGCGGTTTGCTTTCCGTCTTGGGATGCTTTCTCTGACATAATCAGATTCCTTCATCAGGGATACATATCAAGGCACGTATCCCTGATGAAGGAATCTGATTATTCCGAAAAGCGTTGTAGGAAGTGTGGACTCAGGAGGCACCCATAGAGCGTGTGACATCACACTGAGTACCCGTCTTCTTGATTACAGCGGAGCTTCTCCCTGCACGTGCGTGCTACCGGCCGGAGCCACAAGTTGAGGTTCGAAGAAGCCAAAACTTTTGGATCAGTTCCTATATATCTCTTTGGAGGAGATCAAAGAAAATAAAAAAGAATCACCCTACAGCTTGAAAGGCAAGTGTATAATAATACAGTATTGCTTGATACTCAATTAGTCAGCGCGGGTTCACGTTTTTGAACCATTTATATATGCAGATTATAGGGAGTACTGGCAGTCTACCCAGTAATTTTTGTACCCAGCAGTGACAAAATTGAATCTTGTGGTTCGCGAGGATGGTAGTGCCAGGATCATCTAACTCTTTGTATATGTTTTTTAAAATTTAATTATGTATGTTGATTTATGATCTATTGCACTTGCACTTTATATATACCGGTATATATCTTATCTGTTCACTGTTACAACTGCTTGAGAAAGGCTCTAATCTTGAGCCGAAACATAGCATATCCACATGGGTGAATAAACACTTAATTTTTATTGATTTTGGAGTGCTTCCTCATTGCTATTTTGTATATTGGGCAATTGCCTAGTCTCCCCTCAGGTGTGCACCCATTGTGCTATATTTATTTTGGATTAAGTGCTGCCAGATTTTTGCGATAGATAGATAGCAGAAGTACTGCAGTAGCAAGGGGGGCTAGGACTCACCTGACAGTACACAAAAACTATTGATTACTGTGGGTGTACTGGCAGGCGAGGTATGGGCCGCATTAAATATCTGTCGCACATTATGGGCTGGCCCTCATTCCCCGGCCTGTGCCAGCAGGTGTGATGACATCACTGCATTGAGCCTGTTAGGGAGAACGGGATGTGCTCCATTCATTGGGGTAACAGTGCTAGGTGAGTATACTGTTTTTCATTTTATTAACATCACAGGGGCTTCATTAAAGTAAGGGGACAGCACTAATGTAAGGGGGGCACTAAGGGGTAAATACTACTGTATAGGGGACTCTAAGGCAGCATAACAACTGTGTGGGGGCACTGTGGGGGCATTATTACTGTGAAGGGAACACTAAAGGGGGCATTCTAGTGAAGAGGGGCACTAAGGGGGAACATATATGCTGCATATATCTGCTTGTAGGGGTATGAATGGGAATACAGAGCATAGGTGGTATAGCATAAAGTAAACTCTTGAGTCCTCCTCCTGTCCAGCATTAGTATGTATTTTATTTTTATATTTTTACATGACTGAGTGGGCGAAGGGTTGTATGGCGAACATGGACAGTCTTTACTCGCCATAGGAGGGGAGGGGAAGGGAATTGCTTGCGGGCCCTGATCAAAAATTTGCCAAGGGGACCCAGCATTGGATAGATAGATAGATAGATAGATAGATAGATAGATAGATAGATAGATACTTATCAACATTGAAACTACAACACCAAGAAGGATGTCTATGAACTAGCAGGTGTTGCTAAGATCTGCAGAAGTACAGATGATCAATTTTTAAAGCACCTAGCTCCAATCTGTGTCATGTGGGAGGGGTATAAAAGCCAGATTTAAAACAAAGTTTTTAGACACATGAAACTAAAAAAATTGGATCAAGTCATGTGTAGGGATGAGCGAACCCGAACTGTATAGTTCGGGTTCTTACCGAATTTTGGGGTGTCCGTGACACGGACCCGAACATTTTCGTAAAAGTCCGGGTTCGGTGTTCGGCGCTTTCTTGGCGCTTTTTGAAAGGCTGCAAAGCAGCCAATCAACAAGCGTCATACTACTTGGCCCAAGAGGCCATCACAGCCATGCCTACTATTGGCATGGCTGTGATTGGCCAGTGCACCATGTGACCCAGCCTCTATTTAAGCTGGAGTCACGTAGCGCCGCACGTCACTCTGCTATGATCAGTATAGGGAGAGGTTGCAGCTGCGACGTTAGGGCGAGATTAGGCAGATTAACTCCTCCAAAAGACTTCATTCTGTGATCGATCTGCAGCTGTGGATCATTGAAGTGCTATTATTGACTTGCTCACTTTTTTGAGGCTGCCCAGAGCGTTTTTAGATCACTTTTTTTCTGAGGTGATCGGCGGCCATTTTGTGACTTGTGGTGCGCCAGCACGAGCTATCACCAAGTGTATTTAACCATCGATAGTGTGGTTATTTTGTGCTATATCCTACATCAGCTGCAGGCTGAGCCTGTGTCACCGAAGTGCATTTAACCATCAACAGTCTGGTTATTTTTTGGCCATATACTACATTAGCTGCAGGCTGAGCCTGTGTCACCCAAGTGCATTTAACCATCAACAGTCTGGTTATTTTTTGGCCGTATACTACATCTGGTGCAGGCTGAGCCTGTGTCACCCAAGTGCATTTAACCATCAACAGTGTGGTTATTTTTTGGCCATATATTACATCAGGGGCAAGTTGAGCCTGTCACCCAGCGCCTAAAAAATAGACCTGACATTTCTATTCAACCAAATCTGCACAGTTTTAGCTGGTCAAGTTATTTGTAGTGACCGTAAAAGCAGACTTTTTGTTCTGGGTTGAAAAAGCATTCCCAAATTTGCCATTCTGAAAATAACTAGTTTGTGGTATTTTAGGCCTACTTGAAATCTATCCCAAAAAGAAAATCTTACATTGAAGGTATTGATAGTGTGATTCAGAAAAACCTAAGACACACGCTAGCGTGCTGATAGAAGTGTCATTCTGTGATTAAACCTATAACTGTCACACAGCGCAAAAAAAAACAACAGGTCTCACATCTCTATTCAACCAAATCTGCACAGTTTTAGCTGGTCAAGTTATTTGTAGTGACCGTAAAAGCAGACTTTTTGTTCTGGGTTGAAAAAGCATTCCCAAATTTGCCATTCTCAAAATTGTTGTGAACGGGAACAATGAGGAAAACATCTAATAAGGGACGCGGACGTGGACATGGTCGTGGTGGTGTTAGTGTACCCTCTGGTGCTGGGAGAGGACGTGGCCGTTCTGCCACAGCCACACGTCCTAGTGAACCAACTACCTCAGGTCCCAGTAGCCAGCAGAATTTACAGCGATATTTGGTGGGGCCCAATGCCGTTCTAAGGATGGTAAGGCCTGATCAGGTGCAGGCATTAGTCAATTGGGTGGCCGACAGTGGATCCAGCACGTTCACATTATCTCCCACCCAGTCTTCTGCGCAGAGCGCACAGATGGCGCATGAAAACCAAGCCCAACGGTCTGTCACATCACCCCCATGCATATCAGGGAAACTGTCTGAGCCTCAAGTTATGCAGCAGTCTCTTATGCTGTTTGAAGACTCTGCTGCCAGGGTTTCCCAAGGGCATCCACCTAGCCCTTCCCCAGGGGTGGAAGAGATAGAATGCACTAACGCACAACCACTTATTTTTCCTGATGATGAGGACATGGGAATACCACCTCAGCACGTCTCTGATGATGACGAAACACAGGTGCCAACTGCTGCGTCTTTCTGCAGTGTGCAGACTGAACAGGAGGTCAAGGGTCAAGACTGGGTGGAAGACGATGCAGGGGACGATGAGGTCCTAGACCCCACATGGAATGAAGGTCGTGCCACTGACTTTCACAGTTCGGAGGAAGAGGCAGTGGTGAGACCGAGCCAACAGCGTAGCAAAAGAGGGAGCAGTGGGCAAAATCAGAACACCCGCCGCCAAGAGACTTCGCCTGCTACTGACCGCCGCCATCTGGGACAGAGCACCCCAAAGGCAGCTTCAAGGAGTTCCCTGGCATGGCACTTCTTCAAACAATGTGCTGACGACAAGACCCGAGTGGTTTGCACGCTGTGCCATCAGAGCCTGAAGCGAGGCATTAACGTTCTGAACCTTAGCACAACCTGCATGACCAGGCACCTGCATGCAAAGCATGAACTGCAGTGGAGTAAACACCTTAAAAACAAGGAAGTCACTCAGGCTCCCCCTGCTGCCCCTTCTGCTGCTGCCGCCTCGGCCTCTTCTGCTGCTGCCTCGGCCTCTTCCTCTGCCTCTGGAGGAACGTTGGCACCTGCCGCCCAGCAAACATGGGATGTACCACCAACACCACCACCTGCGTCACCAAGCATCTCAACCATGTCACACGGCAGCGTTCAGCTCTCCATCTCACAAACATTTGAGAGAAAGCGTAAATTCCCACCTAGCCACCCTCGATCCCTGGCCCTGAATGCCAGCATTTCTAAACTACTGGCCTATGAAATGCTGTCACTTAGGCTGGTGGACACACACAGCTTCAAACAGCTCATGTCACTTGCTGTCCCACAGTATGTTGTTCCCAGCCGCCACTACTTCTCCAAGAGAGCCGTGCCTTCCCTGCACAAACAAGTGTCCGATAAAATCAAGTGTGCACTGCGCAACGCCATCTGTGGCAAGGTCCACCTAACCACAGATACGTGGACCAGTAAGCACGGCCAGGGACGCTATATCTCCCTAACTGCACACTGGGTAAATGTAGTGGCGGCTGGGCCCCAGGCGGAGAGCTCTTTGGCGCACGTCCTTCCGCCGCCAAGGATCGCAGGGCAACATTCTTTGCCTCCTGTCTCCTCCTCCTCCTACTCAGCTTCCTCCTCCTCTTCTTCCACCTGCTCATCCAGTCAGCCACACACCTTCACCACCAACTTCAGCACAGCCCGGGGTAAACGTCAGCAGGCCATTCTGAAACTCATATGTTTGGGGGACAGGCCCCACACCGCACAGGAGTTGTGGCGGGGTATAGAACAACAGACCAATGAGTGGTTGCTGCCGGTGAGCCTCAAGCCCGGCCTGGTGGTGTGCGATAATGGGCGAAATCTCGTTGCAGCTCTGGGACTAGCCGGTTTGACGCATATCCCTTGCCTGGCGCATGTGCTGAAATTGGTGGTGCAGAAGTTCATTCGCAACTACCCCGACATGTCAGAGCTGCTGCATAAAGTGCGGGCCGTCTGTTCGCGCTTCCGGCGTTCACACCCTGCCGCTGCTCGCCTGTCTGCGCTACAGCGTAACTTCGGCCTTCCCGCTCACCGCCTCATATGCGACGTACCCACCAGGTGGAACTCCACCTTGCATATGCTGGACAGACTGTGCGAGCAGCAGCAGGCCATAGTGGAGTTTCAGCTGCAGCACGCACGGGTCAGTCGCACTGCGGATCAGACACACTTCACCACCAATGACTGGGCCTCCATGCAAGACCTGTGTGCCCTGTTTCGAGTACTCCACCAACATGGCCAGTGGCGATGACGCCATTATCAGCGTTACAATACCACTTCTATGTCTCCTTGAGAAAACACTTAGGGCGATGATGGAAGAGGAGGTGGCCCAGGAGGAAGAGGAGGAAGAGGGGTCATTTTTAGCACTTTCAGGCCAGTCTCTTCAAAGTGACTCAGAGGGAGGTTTTTTGCAACACCAGAGGCCAGGTACAAATGTGGCCAGACAGGGCCCACTACTGGAGGACGAGGAGGACGAGGATGAGGAGGAGGAGGTGGAGGAGGATGAGGATGAAGCATGTTCACAGCGGGGTGGCACCCAAAGCAGCTCAGGCCCATCACTGGTGCGTGGCTGGGGGGAAACACAGGACGATGACGATACGCCTCCCACAGAGGACAGCTTGTCCTTACCTCTGGGCAGCCTGGCACACATGAGCGACTACATGCTGCAGTGCCTGCGCAATGACAGCAGAGTTGCCCACATTTTAACGTGTGCGGACTACTGGGTTGCCACCTTGCTGGATCCCCGGTACAAAGACAATGTGCCCACCTTACTTCCTACACTGGAGCGTGATAGGAAGATGCGCGAGTACAAACGCACGTTGGTAGACGCGCTACTGAGAGCATTCCCAAATGTCACAGGGGAACAAGTGGAAGCCCAAGGCGAAGGCAGAGGAGGAGCAAGAGGTCGCCAACGCAGCTGTGTCATGGCCAGCTCCTCTGAGGGCAGGGTTAGCATGGCAGAGATGTGGAAAAGTTTTGTCACCACGCCACAGCTAAGTGCACCACCACCTGATACGGAACGTGTTAGCAGGAGGCAACATTTCACTAACATGGTGGAACAGTACCTGTGCACACCCCTCCACGTACTGACTGATGGTTCGGCCCCATTCAACTTCTGGGTCTCCAAATTGTCCACGTGGCCAGAGCTAGCCTTTTATGCCTTGGAGGTGCTGGCCTGCCCGGCGGCCAACGTTTTGTCTGAACGTGTATTCGGGGGCGTCATTACAGACAAACGCAGCCGCCTGTCTACAGCCAATGTGGACAAGCTGACGTTCATAAAAATGAACCAGGCATGGATCCCACAGGACCTGTCCATCCCTTGTGCAGATTAGATATTAACTACCTCCCCTTAACAATATATTATTCTACTCCAGGGCACTTCCTCATTCAATACTATTTTTAATTTCATTTTACCATTATATTGCGGGGCAACCCAAAGTTGAATGAACCTCTCCTCTGTCTGGGTGCCGGGGCCTAAATGTGTGACAGTGGCCTGTTCCAGTGGTGGGTGACGTGAAGCCTGATTCTCTGCTATGACATGAAGACTTATTCTGTGCTGACATGAAGCCAGATTCTCTGTTACGCGACCTCTCTCCTCTGCCTGGGTGCCTGGGCCTAAATATGTGACAGTGGCCTGTTCCAGTGGTGGGTGACGTGAAGCCTGATTCTCTGCTATGACATGAAGACAGATTCTGTGCTGACATCAGGCCAGATTCTCTGTTACGGGACCTCTCTCCTCTTCCTGGGTGCCTGGGCCTAAATGTGTGACAGTGGCCTGTTCCAGTGGTGGGTGACGTGAAGCCTGATTCTCTGCTATGACATGAAGACAGATTCTGCGCTGACATCAGGCCAGATTCTCTGTTACGGGACCGCTCTCCTCTGTCTGGGTGCCGGGGCCTAAATGTGTGACAGTGGCCTGTTCCAGTGGTGGGTGACGTGAAGCCTGATTCTCTGCTATGACATGAATACAGATTCTGCGCTGACATAAGGCCAGATTCTCTGTTACGGGACCTCTCTCCTCTGTCTGGGTGCCGGGGCCTAAATATGTGACAGTGGCTTGTTCCAGTGGTGGGTGACGTGAAGCCTGATTCTTTGCTATGACATGAAGACAGATTCTGCGCTGACATCAGGCCAGATTCTCTGTTACGGGACCTCTCTCCTCTGCCTGGGTACCTGGGCCTAAATGTGTGACAGTGGCCTGTTCCAGTGGTGGGTGACGTGAAGCCTGATTCTCTGCTATGACATGAATACAGATTCTGCGCTGACATAAGGCCAGATTCTCTGTTACGGGACCTCTCTCCTCTGCATGGGTGCCTGGGCGTAAATATGTGACAGTGGCCTGTTCCAGTGGTGGGTGACGTGAAGCCTGATTCTCTGCTATGACATGAATACAGATTCTGCGCTGACATAAGGCCAGATTCTCTGTTACGGGACCTCTCTCCTCTGTCTGGGTGCCGGGGCCTAAATATGTGACAGTGGCTTGTTCCAGTGGTGGGTGACGTGAAGCCTGATTCTTTGCTATGACATGAAGACAGATTCTGTGCTGACATAAGGCCAGATTCTCTGTTACGGGACCGCTCTCCTCTGTCTGGGTGCCGGGGCCTAAATGTGTGACAGTGGCCTGTTCCAGTGGTGGGTGACGTGAAGCCTGATTCTCTGCTATGACATGAAGACTGATTCTGCGCTGACATAAGGCCAGATTCTCTGTTACGGGACCTCTCTCCTCTGACTGGGTGCCTGGGCCTAAATGTGTGACAGTGGCCTGTTCCAGTGGTGGGTGACGTGAAGCTTGATTCTCTGCTATGACATGAAGACAGATTCTGCGCTGACATGAAGCCAGATTCTCTGCTATGGCATGAAGAGACTGATTCTCTGCTGACGTGAAGCCAGATTCTCTGCTATGGGACCTCTGTCCAATTGATATTGGTTAATTTTTATTTTATTTTTATTTTAATTTATTTCCCTATCCACGTTTGTTTGCAGGGGATTTACCTACATGTTGCTGCCTTTTGCAGCCCTCTAGCTCTTTCCTGGGCTGTTTTACAGCCTTTTTAGTGCCGAAAAGTTCGGGTCCCTATTGACTTCAATGGGGTTCGGGTTCGGGACGAAGTTCGGATCGGGTTCGGATCCCGAACCCGAACATTTCCGGGAAGTTCGGCCGAACTTCTCGAACCCGAACATCCAGGTGTTCGCTCAACTCTAGTCATGTGGAATGATTGTTCAATTCCTCTTGTTCACTGATGTATCAGTTATCGCCACCTGTAAACTGAGAGGTACAGAATCCTTGAACTGAGAGAACTTGATTTATCACTTTGGCAGATTGCTATGCTCCTAGGCCAAGATGTCAGGATAACGTTGTGTGTCCTGGTGGTTTGGAGCACAATGACATACTAGAATCATAGCAAGAGTTGCACAGAGGCGAACCTCTCCATGTATGGATCATTGATGTTAAGGATCAGTGAGTTTGGACTCACTTTGCCAAGTAACTGGTTTGGCTTGGGTCTAAACCCTAAGGGCATAGCTGCCAGCAGTGGATCTTTATGATTTGCATGACCAAGTGCATTCAGCATTGGCAGAACATTCTTTAGACAACCATTAACCCCTTTGCGACTTTTGCTTTACATGTTTGGCAGAAGTCGGCACTTTAAAGATGGTGCACACTTGCACGTGAAGCAGGCACCATAGCAGCTGGGTTTTAGCTGTTTAAAACAGCAGAGGCCTGGTGTGGATGTATGCAATCAGCCATAAGGCTGATTGCATACATTTAACCCCTCAGATGCTCTGGTCAAATGTGACCACTACATCTGTGTGTGGCAGGTGCGGGAGCCGGGCGCTCCCACGCCCGTAACAGCGTTCCCTGGCTAAGACAGGAGAAGCTGTAATATCTCAGAGATGGATCAGAGCCTTAAGCAGGCTCCAATATCCATCACTGGTATATACCGATACAGGCAAGCAGGTGGCAGCACTGTATTGGTATATAATAAATGGTGTATCTAGCCATCACAGAACCCAATGGGCAATCTAATTATTGCCAGTTATAGTCACTCAGGGTGACTTAAAAAAAAAGTTTAAATAAAAGTAAATAGAAGTTTTTAAAAATAAATACATTGAAAAAAATATATATGTATAGCCGCGTCCAAAAACACCCGTACTATTAAAATAACAATATTTATCCCATATGGCGAATGACGCAACGGAAATAAATTCTAAATGGCTAATTCACAATTTTTTGTCACTTCACCTTCTCAAAAAATGTAATAAAAAGTGATCAAAAGGTCACAATTCAAAATGGTATCACTGAAATGTACAGATTGCCCAGAAAAAATGAGCCATTACACAGCTCCATACACATAACTACAAAAAAGAATATGGCGATGAAAAGAAACTACGTTTTTTCAAGGCTTTTTTTTTTTTTCTTAAAAACTTAAGTAAAATTTAATTGTTTCAAAATTGCTTTTCTTTCCAATTCCATTTGGAACTTTTTTCCAGCTTCCCACTACATCATATGCAATATTACATAGTGCCATTAGAAAGTATAATTTGTCTCACAAAAAAACTATGTGAATGGAAAATTCTAAAAAGTTATGGCTCTGTGAAGGCAGGGAGTGAAAAACTAAGATGGAAAAATGGAGAATCGCAATGTTCTCTAAGGGTTAATAACTTCATTGATAGCCTGCCAAGAAGTGTAAGTGCGTTTATTTCTGTACCTGGAATTCATACTCAATACCGAATTAATCAGGATGTTTTGAATATTTTGGAGAAGCCTTTTTACGTCTGTCTTTGATATCCCCCGCACTGCTGAAGGATGCGCCTAATTTATGGCGAGGCGCACATGTTGTCTTATATTATGCATATCCTCCGGCGGTCCATGCACCTAAACAGAAATTTATGGCAGCTCTGCCATAGATTTCTGTCTTTATTTACACCATTAAACGGGTATAAATATACAGTCGTGGCCAAAAGTTTTAAGAATTACATAAATATTGGAAATTGGAAAAGTTGCTGCTTAAGTTTTTATAATAGCAATTTGCATATACTCCAGAATGTTATGAAGAGTGATCAGATGAATTGCATAGTCCTTCTTTGCCATGAAAATTAACTTAATCCCAAAAAAACCTTTCCACTGCATTTCATTGCTGTCATTAAAGGACCTGCTGAGATCATTTCAGTAATCGTCTTGTTAATTCAGGTGAGAATGTTGACGAGTAGAGATGAGCGAACTTCTGTTTTAAGTTCGGCGTCTAAAGTTCGGCTTCCGGTTAGCGGAGGATCCCGATATGGATTCCGAATTCCGTTGTGGTCCGTGGTAGCGGAATCAATAATGGCCATTATTGATTCCGCTACCACGGACCACAACGGAATTCGGAATCCATATCGGGATCCTCCGCTAACCGGAAGCCGAACTTTAGACGAACTTTAGACGCCGGACTTAAAACAGAAGTTTGCTCATCTCTATTGACGAGCACAAGGCTGGAGATCCTTATGTCAGGCTGATTGGGTTAAAATGGCAGACTTGACATGTTAAAAGGAGGGTGATGCTTGAAATCATTGTTCTTCCATTGTTAACCATGGTGACCTGCAAAGAAACGTGTGCAGCCATCATTGCGTTGCATAAAAATGGCTTCACAGGCAAGGATATTGTGACTACTAAGATTGCACCTCAATCAACAATTTATAAAATCATCAAGAACTTCAAGAAAAGAGGTTCAATTCTTGTTAAGAAGGCTTCAGGGCCTCCAGCAAGCGCCAGGATCGTCTCCTAAAGAGGATTCAGCTACGGGATCGGAGTGCCACCAGTGCAGACCTTGCTCAGGAATGGCAGCAGGCAGGTGTGAGCGCATCTGCACGCACAGTGAGTCGAAGACTTTTGGAAGATGGCCTGGTGTCAAGAAGGCCAGCAAAGAAGCCACTTCTCTCCAAAAAAAACATCAGGGACAGATTGATTTTCTGCAGAAAGTATGGTGAATGGACTGCTGAGGACTGGGGCAAAGTCATATTCTCCGATGAAGCCTCTTTCCGATTGTTTGGGGCATCTGGAAAAAGGCTTGTCCGGAGAAGAAAAGTTGAGCACTACCATCAGTCCTGTGTCATGCCAACAGTAAAGCATCCTGAGACCATTCATGTGTGGGGTTGCTTCTCATCCAAGGGAGTGGGCTCACTCACAATTTTGTCCAAAAACACAGCCATGAATAAAGAATGGTACCAAAACACCCTCCAACAGCAACTTCTTCCAACAATCCAACAACAGTTTGGTGAAGAACAATGCATTTTCCAGCACGATGGAGCACCATGCCATAAGGCAAAAGTGATAACTAAGTGGCTCGGGGACCAAAACGTTGACATTTTGGGTCCATGGCCTGGAAACTCCCCAGATCTTAATCCCATTGAGAACTTGTGATCAATCCTCAAGAGGTGGGTGGACAAACAAAAACCCACTAATTCTGACAAACTCCAAGAAGTGATTATGAAAGAATGGGTAGCTATCAGTCAGGAATTGGCCCAGAAGTTGATTGAGAGCATGCCCAGTCGAATTGCAGAGGTCCTGAAAAAGAAGGGCCAACACTGCAAATACTGACTCTTTGCATAAATGTCATGTAATTGTTGATAAAAGCCTTTGAAATGTATGAAGTGCGTGTAATTATATTTCACTACATCACAGAAACAACTGAAACAAAGATCTAAAAGCAGTTTAGCAGCAAACTTTGTGAAAACTAATATTTGTGTCATTCTCAAAACTTTTGGCCACGACTGGAGATAAATGTTCTGGGCCCGCTGTCCCCTCCCTACCCTTAACACACCTCATTCTCAGGGAAGTGGCAAGGGCGGCTTAGAAGAATCCCTTGCACCTAACTTTAGGCACAATGCTGTTTAAACAGGTCCCAAACACAAGGTCAGCCACTTTTTTTTATGTCAGAAGACTGACTTGGGGGGAATTGTAACGGTCGCGTACACACACACAGGGGGAAGGGAAGTGACCACTGCGCTCCACCCTTACCCCTGGCCCTGCCTACTTGCCTCGCGAGTCCTAATGACAGGGGACAACTGGACGGCAATCCCTAACTTGGAGTAAGTGCAGGGATGACAGACAGACAAACAACAGGACGTGAACGGACCGAGTCAATACCAGGAAAGCTGCAAAGTACAAATGGAGCAAGCAGAGAATTGTCAGGAGAAGCCGGGGTCATAAATACCAGGAGAGCAGAGAAGTACAAGAGGAGTCCTAAGAGAGTAGTCAGGTGGGAGCCGAGGTCACAATACCAGGACGGATGCGCAGTACAGGAGGATCAGGCAAAAGGATGGTCAAGGAACAGGATCAGGTAAGTATTCAGCAGTCCAACAAATACCAGGAACCTAGAAATTAACAGGCAACCTGTAGCCAGCAGGCTGCCTGTATTTATAGTGGGGAGTGAGGGTCATGTGACGTGGCCAGCGTCACATGACCAACAGACCAACCAGTCGAGCACCGAGTGATCAGCTCGGCGCTCAAGGCAGACTTAGGAGCAAGGAGCCACCCAGCTAGTAAAGCCGCCCTGGGAATGAGGTCAAACACAGAACCTCATTCCAAAAGCTAAGCAACAGTTCTGCGGGCAATGGGGGACCGAGTGCACCTTCGGAACCCCGTGACAGTACCCCCCCTTTTACGAGGGGCCACCGGACCCAAGACTTCAGGCGATGGCTTTTCAGGGTGTTCTAAATGAAATTTACGAACAAGTCTAGGAGCATGAACCTCCCTGGCAGGTACCCAAGATCTCTCTTCAGGTCCATACCCCTTCCAGTGAATCAGGTACTGCAAGGAATTACGCACCTTCCTGTCATCCACTATTTTAGACACCACATACTCGACAGCATCATTAACGAGAACTGGCGGAGGCGAGGCTTTTGATGGTACTACCGGTTCAAAATATTTTTTAAGCAGAGATTTATGGAACACATTATGAATGTGGAATGACTCAGGCAGCTCCAACCTAAAAGATACCGGGTTAATCACTTCCGTGATCTTATATGGTCCAATAAAACGAGGAGCAAATTTTTTAGAAGTTACCTTGAGAGATAGATTCTTGGAGGACAACCATACTTTATCCCCAACCTGAAAGTTTACCCCCCTTGAACGTCTCCTATCGGCCTTGAGTTTTTGAGAACATTGAGCCTTTTCTAGGTTCGATTGAACCCGGGCCCAAACTGTGCACAGTTCGGAGGAGAGTTTATCAGCTTCAGGGTTAGAGGAGGAGATGGACGACCCAGAATGAAAACGGGGATGAAAACCATGGTTACAAAAGAAAGGGGAGACCCCAGCAGAAGAATTGACACGGTTATTCAGAGCAAATTCAGCCAATGGAAGGAATTTGACCCATAATTGCTGGTCATCAGCAACATACAACCTCAGGAATTGTTCCACAGACTGATTAAGGCGTTCAGTCTGCCCATTACTCTCAGGATGGTAGGCGGAAGAAAAAGACAACGAAATTTTACATCTTTGACAGAAGGCTCTCCAGAATTTGGACACAAACTGCACACCCCTGTCCGAAACAATATTTTCCGGGATACCATGCAATCGAACAATTTCTTTCACAAAAATAGACGCCAGGGTTTTGGCATTCGGGAGTTTAGACAGGGGAATGAAATGGACCATCTTGCTAAACCTATCCACCACTACCCACACTACAGTCTTACCCTCCGCCAGCAGTAGGTCAGTTATAAAGTCCATCGAGATATGGGACCAGGGTCTACTGGGAATGAGTAGGGGTCGTAGGTTACCAGCAGGGCGAGTCCTAGGTGTCTTGGACCTGGCACAAACCTCACAGGCTGACACATAGGACTTGACATCCCTAGTTAGAGTGGGCCACCAATAAGATCTAGAAACCAGATCCTTAGTGCCCTCAACACCCGGATGTCCACAAAAGGCAGAATCGTGACACTCACCCAACAGCTGGAGACGAAATTGTACGGGAACAAACAACTTATCTGTTGTGGTGGATACCGGTGCCAGATGTTGTTCCGACCTAATGCGAGCCGAGATATCCTGGGTAAGAGCTGCTAAGAAGATTTTTGCTGGTAGGATGGATTCAGGTGGTACCTCAGTAGGTTGAAAAGCCTGGAAGCTCCGAGATAATGCGTCCGCCTTCACATTTTTACTTCCCGGCCTGAACGTGATGGAAAAATCAAAACGAGTAAAAAACAGGGCCCATCTGGCTTGACGGGGATTCAACCTCTTAGCAGACTCGAGAAACATAAGGTTTTTATGGTCAGTGACAACAGTTACACAATGCCTTGCCCCCTCCAGAAAATGCCTCCACTCCTCAAATGCCCATTTAATGGCCAGCAGCTCCCTATTCCCTATGTCGTAGTTTCTCTCCGTGGGAGAGAATTTCCTGGAGAAGAAGGCACATGGTCTCAGATTAGTGAGGCTGGCAGGACCTTGTGAAAGGACTGCTCCTGCGCCGTCCTCGGACGCATCCACCTCCACAATAAAAGGTTTCTCCTGATCAGGCTGGATCAGAATGGGAGCGCTACTGAATGCCTTTTTTAATTTTTCAAATGAAGAAATGGCCTCAGTAGACCAATTCTCCAAATCCGCCCCTTTCTTAGTAAGGTCGGTCAACGGTTTAGCAATTACGGAAAAATTCATAATAAATTTACGATAGTAATTGGCGAAACCTAAGAACCGTTGTAAGGCCTTTAAGGATGAAGGTCTTACCCATTCCTTAATTGCTAGTACCTTACCAGGATCCATCTTGAAGGCGTGAGGAGTCAGAACATGCCCTAGAAACAGAATCTCCTGCACACCAAAGACACATTTCTCTTGTTTAGCGGATAGCTGATTCTCCCTCAACACCTCTAATACTTGTCTAACATGAGACACATGGGATTCGAAGTCAGGAGAGAATATCAAAATGTCGTCAAGATAGACAATAACAAATTTACCTAAGAATGTCATTCATGAAGTTTTGGAACACAGCTGGGGCATTGCTGAGTCTAAAAGGCATCACCTGATATTCAAAGTGTCCTACCGGAGTATTGAACGCCGTCTTCCATTCGTCTCCCTCCTTGATTCGGATTAGATTGTATGCCCCTTTCAGGTCAATTTTGGAAAACCAGGTTGGCCCCAGGACCTGGTTAAATAAATCCGGAATCAATGGGAGGGAGTATCTATTCTGGACAGTGATTTTATTTAATCTCCGGTAATCGATACATGGCCTAAGACCACCATCTTTTTTCTTAACAAAGAAACCCCCCCCCCCCCATAGGAGAGACAGAAGGTCTAATATGCCCTTTACCAAGGCTCTCCTTAATATAATCTTCCATGGCCTTGCGTTCGGGCATAGAAAGATTATAAATTCGTCCTTTAGGAAACTTGGCCCCCTCTACTAGCTCTATGGTACAATCATAAGGTCTATGGGGGGGTAGAACCTCTGGGGTTGGTGATGAGAATACATCAGAATATTCTCTAACAACAGAGGGTAAAGTATCAGACTTTACTGAGACCCCAGCCTGTACCACGGACAGGCACGAGTCACACTTAGGCCCCCATCTCACCAACTCCCCATTGGACCAATCTATAGTTATGTAGTCGGAGCCAAGGCAACCCTAGTACCACCTCAGCAGGTAGGTTCTCCAGGACTAGAAGCGAACATCTCTCTGAGTGGCACACACCCACGGTTAGAGAAATCTCCGAGGTACATAAGCTCACCGTACCACCAATAAGAGGAGTAGCATCAATAGCCATGACATGGATAGGAGTTGGTAAGGCAAACATAGGAATACCCAATCTAACAGCATACTCAGAGTCAATAAAGCTAGCCGCTGAGCCAGAATCAATAAAGGCCTTACCCGCCCATTTATCTACTCCCAGAGAAATCGTAATGGGTACCGAAAGCTTACATTTAGAAAATTCAGGGTGTACCTGGTCTTTAGATTGCCTTGCCTTAGGAGACTTGACAAAGAGGACCTTCTTAGGATACTGGTTGATCCAATGGTCAGAATCTCCACAGTAAAAGCATTCTCCACGTCTGCGGCGAAGATTCCTTCGGGTCATGCCAACCTGCATGGGTTCCTCCGTGGAGACCTCAGCATTGTCTCTGGGATAGGCCTCTGGCTGGACCACCATCTGGGAAGAGAACTGTTGTTCCTGTCGTCTCTCTCTAACCCGTCGGTCAAGTCGGACAACAAGGGTCATCATCTCCTCTAAGGTCTCTGGAAGTTGATAACTGACCAGAAGATCCTTTAATTTATCAGACAGACCTGACCTGAACTGACTCTTCAGGGCTGGTTCGTTCCATCCTGAGGGGATACACCACCTTCTGAATTGGGTGCAATAATCCTCCGCTGGTAAATTGCCCTGAACCAGTGCCTTTAGAGCCGTCTCGGCTACTAGAGCCCTGTCTGGTTCATCATAGAGGGTACCTAGGGCCTGAAAGAACCCCTCCACAGAATATAAACAACTGGCGCCAGCAGGTAAAGAGAACGCCCAGTCCTGGGGATCACCCTGTAATCGGGGAAATGATAATGCCCACGCGTTGACTCTCGGGGCCAGAGGACACGGGGCGCAAACGGAAGTAAAGTTTACAACTCTCCTTAAAAGAGAGAAACTTCTTCCGGTCTCCAGAAAAGGTTTCTGGGAGCTTAATCTGGGGCTCAAAATGCGGACTGGAGGCCTGAGGAGTGGAAGAGCCTTGCCCTAACTCAAAAGAGCTGAGTTTTTCCCCTAACTCCTGCACCATCTGTGTCAGATTAGAGACATAGTCAGTCAGGGTCACCAGAGGATTCATAATACAGTGGTTATTGGGTCTGTTAATCTGTAACGGTCGCGTACACACACACACACAGGGGGAAGGGAAGTGACCACTGCGCTCCACCCTTACCCCTGGCCCTGCCTACTTGCCTCGCGAGTCCTAATGACAGGGGACAACTGGACGGCAATCCCTAACTTGGAGTAAGTGCAGGGATGACAGACAGACAAACAACAGGACGTGAACGGACTGAGTCAATACCAGGAAAGCTGCAAAGTACAAATGGAGCAAGCAGAGAATTGTCAGGAGAAGCCGGGGTCATAAATACCAGGAGAGCAGAGAAGTACAAGAGGAGTCCTAAGAGAGTAGTCAGGTGGGAGCCGAGGTCACAATACCAGGACGGATGCGCAGTACAGGAGGATCAGGCAAAAGGATGGTCAAGGAACAGGATCAGGTAAGTATTCAGCAGTCCAACAAATACCAGGAACCTAGAAATTAACAGGCAACCTGTAGCCAGCAGGCTGCCTGTATTTATAGTGGGGAGTGAGGGTCATGTGACGTGGCCAGCGTCACATGACCGACAGACCAACCAGTCGAGCACCGAGTGATCAGCTCGGCGCTCAAGGCAGACTTAGGAGCAAGGAGCCACCCAGCTAGTAAAGCTGCCCTGGGAATGAGGTCAAACACAGAACCTCATTCCAAAAGCTAAGCAACAGTTCTGCGGGCAATGGGGGACCGAGTGCACCTTCGGAACCCTGTGACAGGAATGATAATTCCCCCCATTATTTTTATTTTTGTCATTTGCATATCATTAACATCTATCAACCCAGTGATTTCCATAGTTCCACAACTTTTCTTTGGTGTTGCAAATTCAATGTTGGGAAGTGTAGATAGATTAGATAGATTAGATAGATTAGATAGATAGATAGATAGATAGATAGATAGATAGATAGATAGAACCACCATTCTGTCAGAGAGAAGCGTCTACAGACAATTTCCCTCTCCAGTATCTTTAGCATTTCTTCTAATTAAAATAATGACCAAATACTTTCCAGGGGTCATAAACTTGGAATTGCTTATTATTTGGAAAGTCTGATGTTATTAATTAAAAACAGCATTGATCGGCATTAGCAAGAATCCATCATAAAATGTAGACTTTACTGCCTGTGGATATCTGGCCACCCATGACACATAAGCTGCAATGAACAATTATTTGCTCTGTATTACTTGGATTGATGGATTTTCTAAATATATTGCATATATAGCTTGGACTACTTGGTGTCGTAACGTGGAATTATGTTACAGGAGTTTTGCCAAGTTCATAAGTTATCCCACATCGACAGAATAGGGGATAACTAGTAGGTCGCCGATCCTGAGAATGGGGGTCTAGTTCCCCATGTTGATGGAGTGGCAGGTCGTGCATGCACACTGCCACTTCATTCATTCTCCGTGGGAGCGCCGCGGACTGCCAAGTACAGTACTTGGCAATCTCGGGTGCTCCCATAGAGAATCAATGGAGCTGTTGTGTGCATGCATGACCTACCACTCCATCAGAATGAGGAACGAGAGCCCTGTTTTCTAGATCAGTGGGACCCCAGCAATCAGCTAATTATCCCCATCCTAACTAATAAACTTGGTACAATCCCTTTAAATCACTGGAGCTTTTGAATCTCATTATATCACTAAAAAAATAGCTGCTCTCACTCATATATATCTGTGTTACTGCAGCAATCAAATTCAGATAGTAGATAGGAACATTTACACTGCACAAAAAAGAAATACTGCAAAAAAGTGGACCCAGCCCGAGTCATACATAGTTGACATCTTTTCCTACTTGCCTGCCTTTGACCTGAACGTTTATTCAGCTGCAGCCACAAGCCAGACTGTGGAACGCAGGGACTAAATTAAATTATTCACCCAACATATTCAGTTACATTCAGTATTAACACATTCTTTTACAGTATTAAAACAAAAAAGTTAAGTGAATCATTGCACCAATCATACCAGGCTGATTGTACTTATATATAGGTTATCATGGAAGTGTGCAAAATTACACTTCTCGTTAATATGAGTGACTCCCCTCTGTTCTGCCATTTGTTGGATGGGTGCCTAAGGAAATATTTTAAATTTAAAGGGAATCTGTCAGCATGATTATGCACTATTAACTAAAGTAATACATGAGTAGTTCTGCAGATAAGGCCTTGTTCACAAGTCAGTTATTTGATAAGTTATTTAAGTTATTTCCATCAGTTATTGTGAGCCAAAACCAGATGCGGATCAAAAACAGAGAACAGGTGCAAATCTTTTCATTATACCTTATCTCTGTGTAGCCTCCACTCCTGGTTTTGGCTCTCAATAACTGATAGAAATAACTGATCAAATAACTGAAGTGTGAACTCAGCCTAAGGAGTCCAGATCACTATTATGTATTTTCCCACTATCAGCACTCAAAGCTGCTCTGAAATACACAGTCAGGACTGCTGTGCCATGAGGACTCCTGTGCACATGCAGAGTGGTCCTGACAATGTATTTCAGCACAGCTATTAGCACTGACAGTGGAGAACAGGGGCGGTAGGAAAATAAAAAAATAGTCATCTGGACTCCATGTCTGCAGTACTGCTCATGTATTACTGCAGTTATTAGTACAAAATAGTGATGTCATTTCAAGTGTGCTATTTGCATTTGGAATCTGTTGCTGTCAACTTTCAAGATGAGATCCAAAGAGCTGTCACTATCAGTGAAGCAAGCCAACATTAGGCTGAAAAAACAAAACAAACCCATCAGAGAGATAGCAAAAAAAATTTGGCGTGGCCAAAACAACTGTGTGGAACATTCTTAAAAAGAAGAAACGCACCGGTAAGCTCAGCAACACCAAAAGACCCAGAAGACCACGGAAAACAACTGTGGTGGATGACTGAAGAATTATTTCCCTGGTGAAGAAAACACCCTTCACAACAGTTGGCCAGATCAAGAACACTCTCCAGGAGGTAGGTGTATGCGTGTCAAAGTCAACAATCAAGAGAAGACTTCACCAGAGTGAATACAGAGGGTTCACCACAAGATGTAAAACATTGGTGAGCCTCAAAAACAGGAAGGCCAGATTAGAGTTTGCCAAACGACATCTAAAAAAGCCTTCACAGTTCTGGAACAACATCCTATGGACACATGAGACCAAGATCAACTTGTACCAGAGTGATGGGAAGAGAAGAGTATGGAGAAGGAAAGGAACTGCTCATGATCCTAAGCACACCACCTCATCAGTGAAGCACGGTGGTGGTAGTGTCATGGCGTGGGCATGTATGGCTGCCAATGGAACTGGTTCTCTTGTATTTATTGATGTGACTGCTGACAAAAGCAGCAGGATTAATTCTGAATTGTTTCGGGCAATATTATCTGCTCATATTCAGCCAAATGCTTCAGAACTTATTGGACGGCGCTTCACAGTGCAGATGGACAATTACCCAAAGCATACTGCAAAAGCAACCAAAGAGTTCTTCAAGGGAAAGAAGTGGAATGTTATGCAATGGCCAAGTCAATCACCTGACCTAAATCCGATTGAGCATGCATTTCACTTGCTGAAGACAAAACTGAAGAGAAAATGCCCCAAGAACAAGCAGGAACTGAAGACAGTTGCAGTAGAGGCCTGGCAGAGCATCACCAGGGATGAAACCCAGCGTCTGGTGATGTCTATGCGTTCCAGACTTCAGGCTGTAATTGACTGCAAAGTATTTTCAACAAAGTATTATAAAGTGAAATTTTGATTTATAATTATTATTATGTCCCATTACTTTTGGTCCCTTAACAAGTGGGAGGCACATATGCAAACTGTTGTAATTCCTACACCGTTCACCTGATTTGGATGTAAATGCCCTCAAATTAAAGCTGACAGTCTGCAGTTAAAGCACATCATGTTTATTTCATTTGAAATTCATTGTGGTGGTGTATAGAGCCAAACTTTTTAGAATTGTGTTGATGTCCCAATATTTATGGACCTGACTGTATGTGTAATATTCCTGTGCATAAGTAGACTCATGTTACCTCTGTCTGTGTCTAGAATGTGTACATTGTATATACAGCATTATCATCATTATTCTAATCCATAAATTGCACTGCCGCCATTTTGTCTTGACTGTGGTTGCTTGTTCTTGTGATCATCAGGGGCCCCAGCAGTCATGCCCACACCAATTCATACCTATAGCTGAGAGCTTATTTTTTTGTGAGGGGGGCTTTAATATAGGCTGAAGCATGTCCTGTTTAGGGTAGCCAGTAGCATATCTTTTCTGAAAGTAGACACCTGGAATGTTGTGATAATGCAACCCAAAACTTTACAATCATGGGTATCATCATGCAATTTTTCATACACGTGCATTGTTTGGTAAAATTATATACAAATTCATGTTGATGGCTAAGACTTTGACCCAAGCAGAGTAACTCATGCTCAACCTACCTTCAAATCATACATAGTTCCTACGTGTCATTTATGCCTATGTTGACAAGCATATATTTTCACATATTTGCAATGCACCAGCCTGCAGGGGAGGAAGCATGTAGGCTGGAGTTGGAGAAGATGGAAAATTGGTTGTGGGGGCAATGGAAGTGGTTGTAGTCTTCACAATAGCTAATCCTTCTCTCCAGCTCTCTCTGGGGCTCAGTAAATTCAGTGATTGTAAGAGTACAGCTTTTCTTCCCTTCGGGGCACTTCTTGGCTTTGGGGCTTCTGCCTGGTTTTAGGTGGGTGCCCTTGGTGTAATTGGATTTTAAGGTGTAAGGCAGGAGAGCTGGAGCCAGAGTCAAGACCAGGCCCGTTTGGTTGTAGTAAATAAATTCTCTTTCTTTACTGAGAAGATGATGAGAGTTGTCCTCTAGGCCTGCTCAACAAGGACTCTTTAACCAGGGGGCAGGACCAGCCAATCACCCCGACAATGGCACTAAGACTGCCAGTCTTAACTATTTGGTGTCTATACACAACCATTTGGGATTTACAATGCAAAGTACATTTACCATTAAAGTACTTTGACACAACATTAAAGGGGTTCTGCAGTTTGTTTAAACTGATGATCTATCCTCTGGATAGATCATCAGCATCTGATCGGTGGGGGTCCGACACCCGCCGATCAGCTGTTTGAGAACACAGCCGCGCTCCAGGAGCGCCGCTGCCTTCTCACTGTTTACCGCAGGCCCAGTGACGTCACAACTAGTATCAACTGGCCTGGGCGCGGCTAAGCGCTGTTCACTTGAATGGAGCTTAGCCCCGTCCAGGCCAGTGATACTAGTCGTGACGTCACTGGGCCTGCGGTAAACAGTGAGAAGGCTGCGGCACTACTGCCAGCGCCGATGCCTTCTCAAACAGCTGATCGGCGAGGATAGATAATCAGTTTAAACAAACTGCAGAACCCTTTTAACTCTTTAGCAGTGAACCACTACAAAATTAACCCTTCAGCCGCAATCCACTGGGTCAGTGCATATTTACTATAAATAAATAGACTAGAATCTCCATTATGCAGATGCCAGTGAACCTTTTGAGCCATGCAGTCTACAAGTGGCACAATAAGGCATGTGAGTTATTATTTAAAAAAATGCTCAGCTTTCAATTTTTTTTATAGGAGAAAACAAGAGCCCCAAGCCCCCTTCCTGATTGGTAAGAGGGGTCCCTATATCCCCCTAGGGGTCAGTGCAGGCTGTACAGTGGAGTAAGGGTGTGTCTTTCTGAGGCCACTTGAAACTGCACCCCTCTTTTACAGACACAGAATTAAAAGGTAAAATGTCTTATGTTACTCCCCAAAAATTGGAGCCTGGTATCATTTGCAATCTAAGTAACTGTACTTTAATATAATACAAAACATATAGCCTTCATATTCTACCTGCTGCAACCTTTTAAGTTCGTAACATTTTACTGTACATACATCCTTGGTAGTGAAAGAGGTAACATTTTGCCTCTATCTTAACATTATACGCCTCATTTATCCAAACTATCTTACCTTTGCAATCTAACCGCAGACCAGTCTGTATTGCAGATAGCAACCACTCCGATTTCAGCTTTCAGGATTTAAATTTCTCTGTAAAAGTGAAAGCTGCACTGTGATTCGTTGCTACAAGGCCAGATTTTCTGTTGCACAGTTCTGGTAAATGACGTTGATGATGTTAACTGACTGGTCAATATCTGATGTTTTTGGGTTCTATTCCTATTTCTGTTAAAGGTAATCTGTCAGCTCTGAAACACCCGCCAAAATAGAGTAAGTGGTGTATAGTACGATGCCAAGTTCAATTATGTAAATGTGATCTTCATACTCACCTGCATTCTGACCAGGGATGAGCGAAGCAAGTTTCGGATCCTAGATCCAAGGTTGCTTCACTGAAAACTTTGGTTTAATGCTGTACTGAGTAGAATAAATAGTAGGGATGATGGTTATCACAGACAAGCATTAGAGTTAAAGCAGCGATTGGTAGAGACAGGTTATCCAGAAGAGTTGCTAAATAAGGATATGAAGAGAGTAGAGGAGGGTTTCTCTCAGGACGATCTGCTTACTAAGAGTGGTCATAGGAGCAAGGAGATGAAGGACAAAAATGGAGGCGCCAGGTTTGCATTCTTCTTCAAATATAGCCCCATGGCAGAACGTATTCGTTCAGTAATTTTTAAGAATTAGGACATTTTATGAAGGGGTGCAACCCTAAGCGAACTCACCGAACATAAGCCACTTATATCCTTTAGCAGAAGCCATACGATCAAGGATAAACTTGTGAGAAGCAGGTTCTATCCCATTAAAGGCAATAACTGGCTCAGGGATAATATACCAAAGGGCAATTTTACATGTGGCAGTTGTTCACTATGTAAACATAATTCCCCAAAAAAGTGTATTGAATTTGCGGGCATCCAATATAGAATCAGAAGTTTTATCAACTGCAGGAGCACATATGTAGTTTACCTCTGCTGCTCTGCAGCTGCGGTAGATTCTATATTGGAAAGACGATCAGGTGCATGTTTGAACTATTGAGAGAGCACTTCAACTCCATAAAGACAGGAAACGGTTCATAGACCATATGAGGAGTGTTCACGCAGGTAATGTGGATTGTATCTCTTTCACTGGGCTAGAGATTGTGTCCGCCCCCCTGCAGGGGGAAGCAAGGTGGATCCTGCGCACTCAAGCATTAGCTGAGCTTGGATTGAATGACAGAAATGACTTAAGCTCATTCTTATAGATTGATGTTATATGCGATACTATAGCTTTGTATTGAAATGTATGTAACTTCTGCTGACGTCTTTATATATTACGTTATATGTCTTTTACTAACCTTTTATGCAGGCGCAATATTGTTGTCTATTGCCATGACAACACGCAGCGCCGATGCTTAAAAGGGCGGCACAAGTGTACGTAATGCTGTACAGAGATCTGTCTCCATACAGCATTAAAATGTATGGCCTCCAATGTGGTGAGTTATTCCTGAGGTCTCAGACTTTGGTGAAAAGCTTCGGGATTGGATTTTTCAACTGAAAAAACATTTTAAAACTTGGTACCATGGTTCCGCGGTACCATTCAGTACCGTAGCCAACTTCGGATACCTGTTTTAAAATGGTTTTTAAGTTTAATCATCAAATACCGAAGTTATTCACTCGCGAGACTTCGGGAATAACTCACTTCGCCTCATCGGAGGCCATACATTTTAATGCTGTACAGAAATAGATCTGTACATTAAACCGAAGTTTTGACCGAATTGACTACAGATCTAGGATCTGAAGCTTGCTTCGCTAAACACTGATTTCTGACATTGCTGGTTGGTGGGGGCACAGTAAAACACATTGAGAGGACTCCCATTCTCATACACATATTGGAGAGGACGCAAAGAGGCAATGCATTTTACTGCTGAATCGTTGTATAAGAAGTCCGCACTGCTGCTCACTCTTTTGAGGCTCCTCTTTTTTCGGTGCAGAGCAAATATCTGGCATGGAAACGGACCATCAAGCTCCACAGATAGGTATCTCTCCTCTACCCAACCTTCCTGTAGGTAATCAAGGAATCGCAACCATAGTGAAGCACTGACTTTCTCCGTACATTAAAAATGTTTTATTATACTCACAAGAAGAAACGTGATTAAAACATATGTATAAAATCACATAGGTGCACAATCACAGGTATCGCCCGATCCGGGTCTCGCTTGTGTGCTTCTTCTGGAGCGTTTTACTGCTGGTTTGTAGGAGCACAGCTTTGGAATGCATGTGAGTATGAAGACAAAAATTGCATAACCAGACTCAGCGTCACATTATACACTGCTTACTCTAGTTTGGGGGGTGTTTTGGAGCTGATAGATTACCTTAGAAAAAGGAACGGAATTCAAAACCATTAGATATTAACCAGTCAGTTAATATCTTGGACGTGTGGTGGAGCTGATAGGTTCCCTTTAATGAATCCCTTTCCATTACTTCATATTTCTCCAGTAACTAGAGAACATGGGCAAAAACAAATGTGGCTAAATAAGCTGTTCAATCAGTGTGGAGACGTGAGCAACACTTGAAGGATATAATGTGTACAACTCATTATTGAAGCCCGGGAAGCAATTTGATTTTTTGATTATAGAAATAGCTGAAGAGATAAATGAGGAAAGCTGCCTGGCCATTTAATTATGACAAAATCACTAACGAGTAAAGAGACAGAAACTAGCTAATCTGTCCTCCACAAAAATACATTCGCCAGTTCCTAATTGAGTGCAGAGTGATTGGACACTTACTTCATGCAAACAGAAATCTGAAAACTATTGTAAAGAACCTGGGACTCTAATTATATCATCAGGATTGGTTCCCTTAGCAATCCATAATATTCAACGCGCTGAAGATAACAGTTCTGAGGAACACAATTTGTGTTCATAATGAAAGGCATCCGATAACAAATTGTATTTATTTTGCAGGAGAAATAGCTAGATAAATGCAACTTGGCACATTACCCACCTAAAGGATCATGTGTACTATATGAAAACCTGGCACCACAGCTTGAGGGCAATACGGTTCTCTGTTTAGTGGCTGCTTAACTGTTAGTGTCTCATCCATGCCGAGTCCTTGACTTGGTGCAAATCTTTCACAAATGGTGCTCAGCCTGACACTACAAGGACTGCAGGTCTCCTTTATTCCATCTGTATCTCACAGATGGTACACAGTTTGGAGAAAGACTTATCTTGTCTCTTTCCCATCATAACGCTAAGCAGCATATGAGCCTGTGAAGAAAGAGGTTGGATGTACGGCAAGAGAAGTACCTCACCGAATTACCCATTGATAGCTTAAGTACTTACAAATAAAACACAGGAGAGAAAATGAGGTTTTGCTTCTTTGACAAGTCATACACTGGGGTGTTAAAGCTCATGAAGCGATATGGTTTGGCTTCACCTAGAGACAGGTTATTGTGAGGTTAATCCGGTTTATTCCAAAAAAGCTAATGCAATACTCTCAGACAATATGCTGTATAATTTCATGAAAGGAGAACAGATCAGTCTGGGTTGCTCGTTGAAATCAAAACTGTGATTTGTATAATATAGGTAGAGTGAATGTATACCTCTAGGTAATACTCCTTCTGGGGGAGGAGTTTGGGAAGGAGTGTGTGTATATATAGAGACAGACTCATTAGCTGGCCTAATTCATTAGCTGCAAGTACTACCTTCAAGTACTACATTAAGTACTAGTAAAGATATATTGCAGGAGATAGTCAGGAGGTAGGCTGGAAGGTGGAAACAATACAAAAAAAAAAAAGGTAAGATTTGTTTGATTTGTTTGATTTAAAGTGACAATTTTTTTTTTTTTTCTCCTCTTTAAAATGGCAGACTTGCTTCAGTGCAGGAATTGTTGTGCATTTATTTCATGTTCCACTCTTTGGAGATTCGGATGCTGTCAGATCTGTAGACAGTTCTCCTTACTGCAGCAGGAAATTGCATTTTTGAAAGCTGAAATATTTAAATTATCTGTTAAACAAACTCCAGCTAGGACTGCTTCAATGCCACTGCCACAGAGGACCCCCAGAAATGGCAGATGGGTTACTGTAGGTTCTGGAAGTCTTAGAGTGGTGGATAGAAGACATGTCCCACAGTCGGTGGTTCTCCATAATTCATTTGCAGCACTCTCAGAATGTAAGGACAACATGGATATGGACTCAAGCACAGAGGGTGAGAAACCATCGACTCCTATGTCTAATGTATGCAACAAAAAAGATAAAGTAAAGTCTCAAAGGAAGCAGCTGTTGCTGGGTGATTCAATCATAAGAAGTGTGGAGCTTAAAGAAAATGGTTTTGTGAGATGTCTCCCTGGGGCTACTGCTAGAAGAGATAGAAGACGTATTATTAATATTGTTAAGCAAGCAAAGCAGGAAGGGGACGTGGATGTTCTTGTCCATCTAGGGACAAATGACCTGGCTTGCAATGAAGTGTCAGAGGTGAAAAAATCTTTTATCACACTTGGTAATGACGTACAGGATTTTGCATCCACCATTTCATTTTCGGAAGTTCTGCCTCTGCATAATGTTCAGAATGATAGGCAGAGGCGCATAAAGGAGTTCAACATATGGCTTGGTAAATGGTGTTAAGAGCAAGGATTTGGCTTTGTTTCTCATGATAGCTCTACTTGGAATAGAAAGGAACTGTACAAAAAAGATGGTTTGCATCTTTCTCTCAAAGGAACAAATGTACTTAGTGAACAACTCCAAGAATTTGCGAAAGAGTATTTACACTAGGAAGGGGGGGCAAAAGAGTGAAAATAAAAGAGTCCAATTGCCCCCTGAAACAATGCCAGAACAGGTCAGAAGCACAGAGGTTAAGAAATGATAAGCTCAGAGTCCTGTCTACAAATGCTCGCAGTTTAGGTAAAAAAATCAATGAACTTGGGTCAATAATGGCATCTGAGAATGTAGATTTAGTGGCTGTTACGGAGACATGGTTTAATGAAAGAAATGACTGGGACATAACCATACCAGGGTACTCTTTATACAGAAGAGACAGAGAAGGCAAGAAAGGAGGAGGAGTGGCCCTGTATGTGAAAGATAGCATTAAATCTAACCTTATACAAGTTGGTGAGGCCAACATAGAGTCAGTTTGGGTTACGTTGCAGTTTGCTAACCATGCAGTAACTCGTGTAGGTGTGATATATAGACCACCTGGTCAAGTTAAAGAACTAGATGATCTACTAGTTGAAGAAATAGCTAAAATGACAATGAAAGGAAAAGTTATCATTATGGGAGATTTCAATCTTCCAGATATAAACTGGAAAACCAAAATAGCAAGTTCTACCAGGAGTACAGATATTCTAAATTCCCTACTGGGGTAATCTCTACAACAAGTGGTTGAGGAGCCAACCCGGAGGGAGGCCATTTTGGATTTGGTATTCACAAATGGGGATTCGGTATATGATGTCATTGTAGGCGAAACCTTGGGATCTAGTGATCACCAGTCAGTGTGGTTTAATATAAGAACTGTGAAAGAGTCCCACCACACAAAAACAAAAGTTTTAGATTTTAGAAAAACAGACTTTTCAAAAATGAAATTAGTCATAAATGAGTCCTTATCAGACTGGAACGGATTACATGGAGTCCAGGAGAAATGGGACTACTTAAAAGGTGCATTATTGAAGGCAACAGAAAATTGCATTAGACTTGTCAGTAAAAGCAAAAAAAGGAGGAGACCACTGTGGTACTCAGCAGAAGTGGCCCAAATCATTAAAAATAAAAAGCTAGCATTTTGTAATTATAAAAAAACCCAGAGCAATGAAGATAAGGAAATCTACAAGATTAGGCAGAGAGAGGCCAAGCAAGTTATAAGAACTTCTAAAGCGCAGGCAGAAGAAAAACTAGCTCAGTCTATGAAAAAATGGGATAAAACATTCTTCAGATATATAAATGAAAAAAGGAAATTAAAACAAGGAATAACTAAATTAAAAACAAAGGACGGAAGGTATGTAGAAGAGAATAAAGGGCTAGCCGACTGCCTTAATGAATACTTCTGTTCAGTTTTTACAAAAGAAAAAGGAGAAGGACCTCCACTAGAAAGAATGACTAATAAATCGTTTGATGCGTGTATCTTTACAGAGGAAGATGTTCTAAGTTTGCTGTCTAAGGTGAAGACCAATAAGTCACAGGGGCCTGATGAGATACACCCAAAATTATTAAAAGAGCTTAGTGGTGAGCTGGCAAAACCGTTAACAGATTTATTTAACCAATCATTAGTAACAGGAGTCGTCCCGGAAGATTGGAAATTGGCAAATGTCGTGCCCATTCACAAGAAAGGTAGTAGGGAGGAATCGAGCAACTATAGACCAGTGAGTCTGACATCAATAGTAGGCAAATTAATGGAAACCCTATTAAAGGATAGGATTGTGGAACATCTAAAATCCCATGGATTGCAAGATGAAAAACAACATGGGTTTACTTCAGGGAGATCATGTCAAACAAATCTTATAGATTTTTTTGACTGGGTGAATAAAATAATAGACGGTGGAGGTGCAGTAGACATCGCATATCTAGATTTTAGTAAGGCTTTTAACACTGTCCCACATAGAAGATTATCAATAAACTGCAGTCATTGAGCATGGACTCCCATATTGTTGAGTGGATTAGGCAGTGGCTGAGTGACAGACAACAGAGGGTTGTAGTCAATGGAGAACATTCAAAACAAGGTCATGTTACCAGTGGGGTTCCACAGGGATCTGTACTGGGACCGATTTTGTTTAATATCTTCATAAGTGATATTGCAAAAGGCCTCGATGGTAAGGTTTGTCTTTTTGCTGATGACACAAAGATATGTAACAGGGTTGATATTCCTGGAGGGAAACGCCAAATGGAAAAGGATTTAGGAAAACTAGAAGAATGGTCAGAACTCTGGAAACTGAAATTTAATGTGGATAAGTGCAAGATAATGCACCTGGGGCGTAAAAACCCAAGGGCAGAATATAGAATATTTGACACAGTCCTGACCGCAGTATCTGAGGAAAGGGATTTAGGAGTAATTATTTCAGAAGACTTAAAGGTGGGAAGACAATGTAATAGAGCAGCATGAAATGCCAGCAGAATGCTTGGATGTATAGGGAGAGGTATAAGCAGTAGAAAGAGTGAAGTGCTTATGCCGCTGTACAGAACACTGGTGAGACCTCACTTGGAGTATTGTGCGCAGTACTGGAGGCCATATCTCCAGAAGGATATAGATACTCTAGAGAGAGTTCAGAGAAGAGCTACTAAACTAGTACATGGATTGCAGGATAAAACTTACCAGGAAAGGTTAAAGGACCTTAATATGTATAGCTTGGAAGAAAGAAGAGACAGAGGGGATATGATAGAAACTTTTAAATGCATAAAGGGAATCAACTCTGTAAAGGAGGAGAGCATATTTAAAAGAAGAAAAACTACCACAAGAGGACACAGTTTTAAATTAGAGGGGCAAAGGTTTAAAAGTAATATAAGGAAGTATTACTTTAGTGGATGCATGGAATAGCCTTCCTGCATAAGTGGTAGCTGCAAATACAGTGAAGGGGTTTAAGCATGCATGGGATAGGCATAAGGCCATCCTTCGAAAAGATAAGGGCCGGGGGCTATCCATAGTATTCAGTATATTGGGCAGACTAGATGGGCCAAATGGTTCTTATCTGCCGACACATTCTATGTTTCTATGTTTCTATGATCTGATTCCTGTATGCTGCACAGAAATCCACAAATCCAGATTCTACATAATTAGAAATAACTCTCCAGGTTTCCGATTACTTATGCTCATTTGCCTTTATACAGTCAGGTCCATTAATATTGGGACATGGACACAATTGTAACATTTTTGGCTCTATACACCACCACAATGGATTTAAAATGAACCGAACAAGATGTGCTTTACCTGCAGACTGTCAGCTTTAATTTGAGGGTATTTACATCCAAATCAGGTGAACGGTGTAGGAATTACAACAGTTTGCATATGTGCCTCCCACTTGTTAAGGGACCAAAAGTAATCGGACAATTGGCTTCTCGGCTGTTCCATGGCCAGGTGTCTGTTATTCCCTCATTATCCCAATTACAATGAGCAGATAAAAGGTTCAGAGTTCATTTCAAGTGCGCTATTTGCATTTGGAATCTGTTGCAGTCAACTCTCAAGATAAGATCCTAAGAGCTGTCACTATCAGTGAAGCAAGCCATCATTAGGCTGAAAAACACAACAAACCCATCAGAGACATAGCAAAAACATTAAGAGTGGCTAAAACAACTGTTCGGTGCATTTCTTCTTTTTAAGAATGTTCCAGTGAGCTCAGCAACACCAAAAGACCCTGAAGACCACGGAAAACCACTGTGGTGGATGACCGAAGAATTCTTTCCCTGGTGAAGAAAACACCCTTCACAACAGTTGGCCAGATCAAGAACACTCTCCAGGAGGTAGGTGCATGTATGTCAAAGTCAACCATCAAGAGAAGACTTCTCCAGAGTGAATACAGAGGGTTCACCACAAGATGTAAACCATTGGTGAGCCTCAAAAACAGGAAGGCCAGATTAGAGTTTGCCAAACAACATCTAAAAAAGCCTTCACAGTTCTGGAACATCATCCTATGGACAGATGAGACCAAAATCAACTTGTACCAGAGTGATGGGAAGAGAAGAGTATGGAGAAGGAAAGGAACTGCTCATGATCCTAAGCATACCACCTCATCAGTGAAACATGGTGGTGGTAGTGTCATGGCGTGGGCATTTATGGCTGCCAATGGAACTGGTTCTCTTGTATTTATTGATGATGTGACTGCTGACAAAAGCAGCAGAATGAATTCTGAAGTGTTTAGGACAATATTATCTGATTATATTCAGCCAAATGCTTCAGAACTCATTGGACGGCGCTTCACAGTGCAGATGGACAATAACCCAAAGCATACTGAAAAAGCAACCAAAGAGATTTTTAAGGGAAAGAAGTGGAATGTTCTGCAATGGCCAAGTCAATCACCGGACCTGAATCCGATCGAGCATGCATTTCACTTGCTGAAGACAAAACTGAAGGGAAAATGCCCCAAGAACAAGCAGGAACTGAAGACAGTTGCAGTAGAGGCCTGGCAGAGCATCACCAGGGATGAAACCCAGCGTCTGGTGATGTCTATGCGTTCCAGACTTCAGGCTATAATTGACTGCAAAGGATTTGCAACCAAGTTCTAAAAAGTGAAAGTTTGATTTATGATTATTATTCTGTCCCATTTCTTTTGGCCCCTCAACAAGTGGGAGGCACATATGCAAACTGTTGTAATTCCTGCACCGTTCACCTGATTTGGATGTAAATACTCTCAAATTAACGCTGACAGTCTGCAGGTAAAGCACATCTTGTTCATTTCCATTGTGGTGGTGTATAGAGCCAAAAATGTTAGAATTGTGTCCATGTCCCAATATTTATGGACCTGACTGTAGATGAGTAGCAGCTAGGTGACTATTTTCACACTATTGGTATACTACTGTATCTCTACTTTATATGCAAGCAGCGTTTTTGTGTGCGGCATGGGAAACTAAACAAACCGGATCTGGCACCAAAAACCATATAAGTCAATGGTGTTGGATCCATTTTTTTCGGACACAAAAAATACAGATATGGCGCCAATTGACTTAAAATGGTTTTAGTGCCGGATCCGGTTTCATCAGGTTCGGGGTTTAAGTGAATCACCTAATGGATACTGTTCTTACGGAATCAATTGCGTAATTCAATGCCGACTTGCCGCAAAATACAAGTGTATGTGTAGTGTCCCACTAGGTAAAGGTGGGCACTGCACAAAAGGGGTTAATGTGTTTTTATTACCTGTAATGTTATGTGTATGCATTTCCCTGTGTTAGCTGGGTGTCAGGCCTGTCAGGGTGTAGTTTAGCCTCCCAGACGTTAGAGGGAGCTAGAGAGCCCTAGATATATATAGGAAGGCCCAGACAGGGGAGTGGTAGTTCATTCCAGGGGACTAGAGGAGTTACTTCGTCCACCTGAAGCTCCTGAGGCTAGGATTAGCTCAGTAGAGACACCCCAGTTGCAGGACAGCACCTCCTGGGAGAAACCTGCAGTTACCCTCAAGCCGAGTAAGGACAATACCAGGTCAGATAAGTACCCTGATGGGCAGAGGTTCTAGAAAGTAAAGCAAGCGCTAATACTGGAGGAAGGATTTATATACCAAGGATTAAAGCCAGCATTTAGGCATCCGGGCCTTGGGATCCAGCCAGCTAGAATAGCTGAAGGGAATAGAGCAGCATTGTACTGTAAAGCATCAACCGTTGTGCCCTCCAAGTATCTTGCATGATTAATTCCTGCCACTATTTAAAGCCTACCTGCTTGTGAAGTATTGTTCAAGGGACTGCATTATCATCACTATCAACTGTAACTGTATGTACAAAGTTGGACCAAGTAACTGTATGTACAAAGTTGGACCAAGTAAAGCAACGTTTGGTTTATCCACTGAGTACTCAGTTATTCCTCCTATAAATCGGTGTGCCACCGTTACAGGCACTGGCGTCACGAATCCAACAGGGACCTTGCCCCAGGCACTCAAAATACCTGTAACATCCAGGGCACCTCATCCACCATCAGGCCTGGTCCCTATATACAGAGTGTGCCCCAGAGGAACTGTGTCTACCTCTCCTTCACTGCCGCATGCCTGCCCAGGGTTCTCCAATACAGTGAGCAACCCTCGATTGCCCAAAACCGTGACCTCGCTTCGCTATACCCTGCAGGTCTGGCGTGCTGCATAAATTGGCGTCACGAACAGGATTTACGGAACATTCCTGCGCCATTGCAGATATAAAACTGTGTGCTGAAAAATTGCCTTAAAGTGACAAGCCCTAATTGTTTTATTGAAAATTGCTGGGCCCAAGAACTGTCCTAAGTAGCGGTGTGAAGATAGCGTTTTCTGGACTGTTTGCTGCTTGTTTAACCCACCGCTTGCTGTCAGTGAATAGACAGCCATTTTGCCACTTAAACCTGAGGTGGATTATAAGTGCGCCCGGTGAACTGTTTGGCGCGAAAAAGAGGACTTTGGCGCGAAAAGAACCAGGCGGAGTCATCACCCAGCCGGCAAGGAGGAAGAACGCCGCCCTGTCTGGAGAAAAAGGTGCCGCCTACCTGAGTCCCGGAGCTACGAGAGGCCTCGCCCACCTGCTGACGCTGTACGCAGGACGTCCGACGCCCGTAGCCGCGCATCTCGCGAGACTTGGAGCGAGCACCACCGGAGTGAGTACCAACTTAAAACTGTTGCCGGCTCTGCTATTTACCTTACCAGAATGTTCCCGACCCCTGCCAGGGCACCGGAGGGAGCCCCGTTAGCGACAAAAGACTTTTCTGAAAAAAAAAAAAAAAAAGTTATTATCATTGCCGCTCCGGTCCGCTCTGCTACATTTAAAGGGCCATACCCACCTAGCAACGCCATGTCCACACCTGAGGAAATCGGACAGGTGGCCCCAGTCGTGCCTTTTGGAGTATCCCCAGCCGACCCTAGGGCCCCTGCCGCCGCGGCACCGCCAAGCATGATACCGCTAACTATGCCGTACTATTTTGGGGCCCCCTGGTTCCCACGTTATTCAGGGGAAGTCCATAAGTTAAAGGACTTTAGGGAACAGATACTGGCCTTGTTCCGGCTTTACCCCATAAATGCCGAACAGCAAATGGAGATCCTCCTAGCTCAGTTGGAAGGGGCCGCCCGCAGGGAAGTCATGTCGTGGCCCCGCTCTGAGAAAAGTAGCCTGGAACAGATCTTTGATCGCTTGGTCACCACGTTTGATGCCAGAACGGTGTCAGAAGTTAAAATGCGTTTCTTCAGCAGAAAGCAGCAGCCTGGAGAGTCGCTCCGCGATTTTGCCCTGTCCTTACAAGAGACACTGAGAGCGGTAGTCCAAGTGGATCCTAAAGAAGCTGAGGACCAGGACCGGACTCTCAGAGAGCAATTCATTGCAGGCGTAAGTAATGAGCATTTAAAGGGCCAGCTACGCACCCCCACTGTGCCTTTCTGGACTTTAAAGAATTGGCCATCAGTATATTGGGCCAGAACCCGGCTCCAGGGCCGGCAGCCTCCTATGAACCCCAGGCTTGTCAGCCCAAGACTGTGAATGTGGGGTCTGCAGGGGTCAGTCAGGCCACCCAAGCTCCAGTCACGGAAGTAGTGGCAGCCCTCATGGAGCAAGTGAACCATCTTACTCTAAGTCTAGAGAAGGTGTGCAAAAAGATAGAGGAATGGGAGAGACCATTGTTACTGGAAGATGAAAGTCCTTTTCCTCCAAGGCTCCCACCTGCATATGGGGACGTATACCCAAAAGAGCCTGATGGGCGACCAAGGTACCGGCCCAGGAGCAGAAAGCAGCCTGTCTGCCATCACTGCAAGAAATATGGACATACTGAATCAATGTGCTGGCAGTTAAACGGGCAACCCCTGAGGCAGAGGACCGCCCCTCGGGAGGTAGAACAGTAGGTCCAAAGGATCCAAGCTGGATGCCTAAGTATGTAGGATCCTGTCCAAAAATTAATATACAGTCATGTGAAAAAATTAGGACACCCTTTGAAAGCATGTGGTTTTTTGTAACATTTTTAATAAATGGTTATTTCATCTCCGTTTCAACAATACAGGGAGATTAAAGTAATCCGACTAAACAAAGAAAACTGAAGAAAAGTCTTTTCAAGATCTTCTGTAAATGTCATTCTACAAAAATGCCTATTCTAACTGAGGAAAAAGATAGGACACCCTTGCCCCTAATAGCGAGTGTTACCTCCTTTGGCTGAAATAACTGCAGTGAGACGGTTCTTGTAGCCATCTACCAGTCTTCGACATCGGTCTGAGGAAATTTTACCCCACTCCTCAATGCAGAACTTTTTCAGCTGTGAGATGTTTGAGGGGTTTCTTGCACGTACAGCCCTTTTCAAGTCACCCCACAGCATCTCAATGGGATTCAAATCTGGACTTTGACTTGGCCATTCCAGGACTCTCCATTTCTTCTTTTTCAGCCAATCTTTGGTTGATTTACTAGTATGTTTTGGGTCATTGTCATGTTGCATGGTCCAGTTCCGCTTCAGCTTTAATTTTCTAACTGATGGTCTCACATGTTCTTCAAGCACCTTCTGATACACAGTAGAATTCATCGTGGATTCTATGATGGTGAGCTGACCAGGTCCTGCTGCAGCAAAGCAGCCCCAAACCATGACACTTCCACCTCCATGCTTCACAGTTGGTATGAGGTTCTTTTCTTGGAATGCTGTGTTTGGTTTACGCCAAACATGTCCTCTGCTGTTGTGTCCAAATAATTCAATTTTGGACTCATCTGTCCAAAGAACATTATTCCAGAAGTCCTGGTCTTTGTCAACTTTATCGCTGGCAAATGTCAGTCTGGCCTCGATGTTTCTCTTGGAAAGCAAAGGTTTCCTCCTTGCACACCTCCCATGCAAGTTAAACTTGTACAGTCTCTTTCTGATTGTAGAGGCATGTACTTCTACATCAACAGTAGCCAGAGCCTGCTGTAGTTCTCGAGATGACACTTTAGGGTTTTTGGATACCTCTTTTAGCATCTTGCGGTCTGCTCTTGGGGTGAACTTGCTGGGGCGACCAGTCCTGGGCATGTTGGCAGTTGTTTTGAAAGCCCTCCACTTGTAGACTATCTTCCGGACAGTGGAATGGCTGATTTCAAAATCTTTTGAGATCTTTTTAAATCCCTTCCCAGACTCATAGGCTGCTACAATCTTTTTTCTGAAGTCCTCTGACAGCTCTTTTGCTCTCACCATGGTGCTCACTCTCACTTCAACAGTCAGGAGCACACCAAACTAAATGTCTGAGGTTTAAATAGGGCAAGCCTCATTCAACATGCAGAGTAACGATCTACTAATTATGTGCACCTGGTGTGATATACCTGTGTGAGATCTGAGCCAATTTAAGAGGGAATACATGTGAGGGTGTCCTATCTTTTTCCTCAGTTAGAATAGGCATTTTTGTAGAATGACATTTACAGAAGATCTTGAAAAGACTTTTCTTCAGTTTTCTTTGTTTAGTTGGATTACTTTAATCTCTCTGTATTGTTGAAACGGAGATGAAATAACCATTTATTAAAAATGTTACAAAAAACCACATGCTTTCAAAGGGTGTCCTAATTTTTTCACATGACTGTATGCATCAACGGGATACCCTTTGAAGCCCTCTTGGACACTGGGTCACAGGTCACCACCATTCAACGGCCTGCTTTTGACAAGTTCTGGGATACAAGTCTTCTCACCCAGCCACCAGAGTCCTGGCTAGATATCATTGCCAGCAACGGTAAGCCAGTGAAAGTGCATGGGTATTGGGAACCTACCCTTCAAGTGGGAGAAGCCACCCTGCCACAGCAAGGCGTGATTGTGGTACAAGCAGGAGATAAAGGAGGACACCCTGTGATCTTAGGGACTAACGTTCTGAAAAATTGTTACTCTGAAGTGCTTGACGCACTGAATCAAACTATATCTTCAGCCTCACCTGCTTCCAGAAGAGTTATCCAAAAGACTATTAGTGTGCTGTGTGCTCAACAAAAGTTTGCCAATAAGAAAGGAGAAATTTGCACTGTCCGGATCCGGGATAACCGACCGGTAATTTTGCCTCCAAACTCCCAGATCATCCTGTGGTGCCGTGCGGTGTTAGGGATCCAGGGCCAGGACTATCAAGCCCTAGTGGAACCTATTCCTTTTGAAAATCATCCCTTCGTACGGACAGCCAAGAGCATGGTGACTGTGTCTCAAGGTAAAGTGCCTGTCCGCTTAATTAATTTTGGTGATCATCCCGTTACTCTCCTTAAACATTGCCCCGTTGCTCAGCTTTTCCAGGTGTCTTTCCAGGATGTAATCCGTCTGCCTGTCACGGAGGCGTTCCAGACCACACAGAGCAGCAGCACCCCTACGACATCCTGGTGGGAAGAACTACATGTGGGGAACAAATCCACCCCAAAAGAGCAAATAGAGGGAGTCCTGAGGCTGGTGAAGGAGCACCACCAGGCTTTCAGCAAGCACTCCACGGACTACGGAGAGGTCAGTGTAATCAAACACACCATACCCACTGGCTCTCATCCTCCTATTAAGGAGAGGCACAGACCAATACCACCTACTACCTATCAGTCTGTGAAAGAGATGATAAAAGAGATGAAAGACTCTAATATAATCCGGGACAGCCATAGTCCCTGGGCTGCGCCCTTAGTTCTTGTCCGGAAAAAGGATGGCAGCATAAGGCTCTGCGTGGATTACAGAAAAATTAATCAAATCACCCACAAAGATGCATATCCATTGCCACGCATTGAAGAGTCCTTGACTGCTCCGGGGTCATCAGCCTATTTCTCTACCTTGGACTTAACCAGTGGATACTGGCAAGTACCCATGGCCCCAGAAGATCGAGAAAAGACTGCTTTCACTACACCTATGGGCCTGTTTGAATTCAATTATATGCCGTTTGGACTGTGTAACGCTCCAGGAACGTTCCAGAGGCTGATGGAACGTTGTTTAGGCCATAGGAATTTTGAGACTGTACTCTTATATCTGGATGACGTCATTGTATATTCCAAGACGTATGAGGACCATTTAAAGCACCTGGGTGAGGTATTTCAAGTTCTTGCTAAATATGGCCTCAAGATCAAACCATCCAAGTGCCACCTGCTGAAACCAGCGGTCAAATACCTTGGGCACGTTGTCAGTGCTGACGGAATACAGCCTGATCCTGATAAACTTGCTGCTGTCCGCAACTGGCCTACTCCAACGACCGTGAAAGATGTGAGAAGCTTCCTCAGTTTTGCAGGGTACTACAGGCGTTTCATCCCGCACTTCGCACAAATTGCGGATCCCATCCAGGAACTGTTGAGGGGGCATCCAAAGAAGAGCCCGAAAACCCCTATTCCTGTTGAATGGAACCAGGAACGAGAAATTGCCTTTCAAATCCTAAAGAAGAAGTTGACTGAACCCCCTGTTCTGGGTTACCCAGATTATCAGAAGCCGTTCCTCCTCTACACGGATGCCAGTAAAAGAGGCCTGGGGGCCGTGTTGGCTCAAGTGCAAGACAACAAGGAAAGGGTAATTGCCTACGCCAGCAGATCCCTGAAGGGAGCCGAAAAGAATGACCAGAATTACAGTTCTTTCAAGCTGGAGTTTCTTGCCTTAGTGTGGGCTGTGACTGAAAAGTTCAAAGACTATCTCGCTGCCACACCGTTTGTTGCCTTCACGGACAATAATCCCCTGGCGCATCTGAACACGGCCAAGTTAGGGGCACTGGAGCAAAGATGGGCCTCCCGCCTTGCCAACTATGACTTTTCTGTGAAGTACCGGGCAGGCCGCTCCAATGATAATGCTGATGCCCTGTCGCGGCTCCCCACTACAGAGGCCCCAGATGAGTTAAAAGATGCCTGGGAAGAAGTGGAAATGCACGCGTTCTACAGAAAATTTGCCCAGCAGGATAATATCCGTACTGAAAATCTCCCTGCTGCTGATCCTCCCTCATCAGATGATCCTGAGTCCAGAGGCGATCAAGAAAGATGGATTAAGCTCCAGTCCGAAAGTAGAGTCCTCGGTGAACTGCTCGACTTCCTTACCAGTGGGAAAATCCCTGAGAGGATCCGCAGGAAGAGTGCAGACCCAGAACTAGTAAGACTGTGGAGACATCGCCACCAACTATTCCTTCAAAGAGGCCTGTTGCTCAGAAGGAGTCTGGATCCAGTGTCCTGTGATAGAGTCTACCAGATTCTCCTGCCACGTCGGGATGCCAGCCTGGTACTGGACATGTACCACAACCAGTCCGGACACTTCGGTGTGCAAAAGACTGAGGCCACTATACGGAGGAGATTCTATTGGATTGGGATGAGAGAAGATATCGAGAAATGGTGCCGAGAATGCACTGCCTGTGCTGTGGGGCGGACGGAACGCCATGACCAGAGGGCGCCTCTCCATCCTATTGTAAGTACAGCTCCTCTAGAATTGGTCGCGATTGATCATGTGAAGTTGGAGCCAAGTCGCTCTGGATATACATATGCCATGACTATAATTGACCACTTCACCAAGTTTGTCGTAGCAGTGCCTGTGAAAGACCTGACAGCCAAGACTACAGCGGAGGCGTTCTGGAAACATTTCCTTCTGCCCTACGGCTGTCCAGAAAGGATCCTCACCGATCAAGGGTCTGCGTTTGAGTCACAGCTGTTCCATGGACCCTATGCAGGCTGTGGAGAACTTGATCCACGATAAAGAGCCACTCCACTGGGCCCTCACGCCTTGGTTGAATTTGCTGGTTCCTGCTCCTGTTCCTGTTGGTCTCCCGTCTCAGGAGACCTTACCTCAGAGAGTTCCTGAAGAAGTTCCAGAGGCGGTGAGCTCCCTTGACCTTCCTGAGTTCAGGCAGGAAGAATCTCCGCCACTAAGGAGGTCTACCCGTTCTACCAGGGGACACCCACCTGTGAGGTTTGAGGACTACATCATGAGCCCAGGTAGCCCCTCACGGGAAACCCCTGTTGAACTCTGTTGCAAGCCTGGGTACGGACTCATATTTGTTCCTTGAGCCTCCAAGAACTTTACATCGTTTTATATTGTTCTACTGTTATATTATGGACAATTTGCATTTATGGACTATCCTGGTTTATTGATACGCTGCACCAGGTCAGCGCCCCTGTTCCCTTCCATTATCCTGAGAGAAGAGAACGACGCCCCTTTTCACCATTCCTTCAGTTTAATGTTTGTATTGTTGCTGTGATATTTGCCATGTATGCCGGTTCTCATTTTGTCTTTCAGGCTGCAGTATCCAGCCAGGCGGGGCCCCTCCATGTTGCGCCGAGGACGGGCAACGTTATAGCGTGGTGGTATGTAGTGTCCCACTAGGTAAAGGTGGGCACTGCACAAAAGGGGTTAATGTGTTTTTATTACCTGTAATGTTATGTGTATGCATTTCCCTGTGTTAGCTGGGTGTCAGGCCTGTCAGGGTGTAGTTTAGCCTCCCAGACGTTAGAGGGAGCTAGAGAGCCCTAGATATATATAGGAAGGCCCAGACAGGGGAGTGGTAGTTCATTCCAGGGGACTAGAGGAGTTACTTCGTCCACCTGAAGCTCCTGAGGCTAGGATTAGCTCAGTAGAGACACCCCAGTTGCAGGACAGCACCTCCTGGGAGAAACCTGCAGTTACCCTCAAGCCGAGTAAGGACAATACCAGGTCAGATAAGTACCCTGATGGGCAGAGGTTCTAGAAAGTAAAGCAAGCGCCAATACTGGAGGAAGGATTTATATACCAAGGATTAAAGCCAGCATTTAGGCATCCGGGCCTTGGGATCCAGCCAGCTAGAATAGCTGAAGGGAATAGAGTAGCATTGTACTGTAAAGCATGAACTGTTGTGCCCTCCAAGTATCTTGCATGATTAATTCCTGCCACTATTTAAAGTCTACCTGCTTGTGAAGTATTGTTCAAGGGACTGCATTATCATCACTATGAACTGTAACTGTATGTACAAAGTTGGACCAAGTAACTGTATGTACAAAGTTGGACCAAGTAAAGCAACGTTTGGTTTATCCACTGAGTACTCAGTTATTCCTCCTATAAATCGGTGTGCCACCGTTACAGGCACTGGCGTCACGAATCCAACAGGGACCTTGCCCCAGGCACTCAAAATACCTGTAACATCCAGGGCACCTCATCCACCATCAGGCCTGGTCCCTATATACAGAGTGTGCCCCAGAGGAACTGTGTCTACCTCTCCTTCACTGCCGCATGCCTGCCCAGGGTTCTCCAATACAGTGAGCAACCCTCGATTGCCCAAAACCGTGACCTCGCTTCGCTATACCCTGCAGGTCTGGCGTGCTGCATATGGCCAGCTCTGAGGGTTCTGTTCTGCTGGCCATACACTTGTATTATGAGGGCATGCAAAACAGAATGCCTCTTAAGGCATTTCATTTGGCATGCCGGCAATGAATTACGTTATGGATTTCTTGAGAACGAAATCCATTACTTAATTCACTTAAACCCCGGACCTGCCAGTTCGCTCATCTTTACTCTGGATGCAAAATTAAAGTTATGTGTGGCTCCTCAATTTAGTATGGCAGAAGGAATCAGGTGGACACAGAAGTAACTTAACAAAGGTCCCTGTCATGAGGAACTATGCTTAAGGCCCCTTTCACACGAGCGAGTTTTATGCTTAAAGGATAACTGTCGTATTTTATTTTTTTGGAGTATTGGATTGTGGTGATTAATATCACCTTGGTGGCCCTATTTCAACTTTTCACTGTGTATTCAATTACCCCTTAATTCCACATTTTTGTTCCCTGTACTGCCTACTTTTACCTGTGCTTAAAATAGGGTTGCTAGACAGAGCACGCAGAAGCAGAAGCAGGCAGCGTGCAGGGTCACATTACTGACAGCCAGGGACTGTAGGTAAATGATTAAAGCCAGGTCCTCCCCAGCAGATGATAACAGTGCCTGGGCTGTGTGCACTTCTCCCTGTCCCTGCGCTTGGCAGACGCTCCCTCACTCAGCAGAGCTGGAGAATGCAGAGTTGGTGCATCGCTGACCAGGGAAGGGAGATCTGCCATCTGCTCAGTGTATAAATGAAAGCAACATGTGGTAAGAGGACCCCTTTGTGCTGCAGGAGATTAACCCTTTAGGGGGGAGATCTCTGGTTACTGCGGGGCTATTGTTACTAGCTAGTGAGGGCAGGCGGGATTAGCCTCAGGGTGAGGGCAGTGGCGGCCATCTTAACTGAATAGTGAAATTGCAGTTTTATGCAGACTGGTTGCTAAGGGCTGAATCTTATTAAATATGGGGTAAGTCAGTCTAATAGTAACTGATTCTGGAATATCATGTTATTAGTAACTACATATATGAAAATTGAAATTAGGGTCTAAATGTGACAGTTATCCTTTAAGGCCCCTTTCACACGAGCGAGTTTTATGCTTAAGGCCCCTTTCACATGAGCAAGTTTTTCGCTGTATACATGAGCGTTTTTTTTCACACATCAGTTCTGCGTTGCGTGAAAAACGCAGCATGTTCTATATTCTGCGTTTTTCACGCAGCCCTGGCCCCATAGAAGGGAATGGGGCTCCAGTGAAAAAATGAAAGGCATTGCATCTGCAAGCAAGTGCGGATGCAATGCGTTTTTCACTGATGGTTGCTAAGAGATGTTGTTTGTAAACCTTTAGTTTTTTATCACGCGCGTGAAAAACGCATCAAAACGCATTGCACCCGCGCGGAAAAAACTGAACAACTGAACGCAATCGCAGACAAAATTGACTGAACTTGCTTACAAAATGGTGCATGTTTCACTGAACACACCCTGAACACTTCCAGGGCCAATCCGTCAGCTTGTGTCAAAGAGGCCTAATGGTCAAGACAGTCTTTTGAAAGGCAACAGGCTTAGGCCTCTTTCACACGGGCGTTGCTGAAAAATGCGCGGGTGCGTTGCGGGAACACCCGCGATTTTTCCGCGCGAGTGCAAAACATTGTAATGCGTTTTGCACTCGCGTGAGAAAAATCGTGCGTGTTTGGTACCCAAACCCGAACTTCTTCACAGAAGTTCGGGCTTGGGATCGGTGTTCTGTGGATTGTATTATTTTCCCTTATAACATGGTTATAAGGGAAAATAATAGCATTCTGAATACAGAATGAAAAGTAAAATAGCACTGGAGGGGTTAAAATAAATAAAAAATAATTTAACTCACCTTAATCCACTTGATAGCGCAGCCGGCATCTGCTTCTGTATTCTTTTCTTTAGGACCTGGCTAAAGGACCTTCGATGACGTCACTCCGGTCATCACATGGTACATCACATGATCTTTTACCATGGTGAATCACCATGGTAAAAGATCATGTGACGTACCATGTGATGACCGGAGTGACGTCATCCCAGGTCCTTAAACTATAGTTAATGCTCTCCACAGGTCCTATACAGTAAAAGAGTCAGACGGAGATGCCGGGCATCGCGAGCAAGTGGATTAAGGTGAGTTAAATGATTTTTATTTTTTTTTAACCCCTCCAGCCCTGTTTTACTTAGCATTCTGTATTCAGAATGCTATTATTTTCCCTTATAACCATGTTATAAGGGAAAATAATAAGGTTCGGGTCTCCATCCCGATCGTCTCCTAGCAACCGTGCGTGAAAATCGCACCGCATCCGCACTTGCTTGCGGATGCTTGCGATTTTCACGCAACCCCATTCATTTCTATGGGGCCTGCGTTACGTGAAAAACGCACAAAGAGGAGCATGCTGCGATTTTCACGCAACGCAAAAGTGATGCGTGAAAATCACCGCTCGTGTGCACAGCCCCATAGAAATGAATGGGTCGGTATTCAGTGCGGGTGCAATGCGTTGCCCTCCCGCATCACATCCGCGCGGAATACTCGCTCGTGTGAAAGGGGCCTTAGGGGTTACAGTCTCTCAGTGATTGCACAGGCATAGTTAGCGGCAACACGTTAACTATCTACACTGGGGGAGATTTATCAAAATGGTGTAAAGGAAAACTGGCTTAGTTGCCCATAGAAACCCTTTCATATTCCACCTTTCTTTTTTCATAGCTTATTTGGAAAATGAAAGGTGGCATCTGATTGGTTGCTATGGGCAACTAATCCAGTTCTATTTCACACCCGTTTCTCCCCGACTGTCTTTATAAGTGGGAACAAGAAAATATAACACTTTAAGAGGCAACAACTCACTTTCCCTCTGGCTTGCATTGCACTCAACTACTACAATCTTAGGCTTATTGCACATGACTGTATGGCTTTTTCAGTGTTTTGCGGTCCTCAAAAAACGGATCCGCAAAAAATAAGGATGACATCCGTGTGCATTCCGTGAACTTCTGGCCCCTAATAGAACAGTATTATCCTTGTCCGTTATACGGACAATAATAGGACATGTTCCATCTTTGAACGGAATGGAAAAAACAGAAATATGGAAACGGAATGCATACGGAGTGCATTCCGTTTTTTTTGTGGACCAATTGAAATGAATGGTTCCGGATACGGACCGTATATGGAACGCAAAAAACGGAACAGAAATGGAAAAAAAAAAACGTTTGTGTGCATGAGGCCTTACTCTGATCTCCTCAGAATGGCAGCAATAAAGATGGTAATCAACATAGCTACCGTTATCACAACGACTCTTTTTCCACATGGAGCAGCTCTGCAAAATCTACCTAGTTTTGATCAAACACTTCCAGGTTGTGATGTCTCTGTTCTCAAAACCACTCGCCCACTACCCTCAGTTATGGTATGCCCTTCTTCGCAACACACAGGATTGTACACAGTCTCATTCACATGGTTGCTCACTGGATGTGTGGAATCGTCAAGGTCTGGAAAGTGAGTTATTAGTCCAGGTGGCTATGACAATCTAACGCCCCTTTCACACGGGCGAGTATTCCGCGCGGATGCAATGCGTGAGGTGAACGCATTGCACCCGCACTGAATACCGACCCATTCATTTCTATGGGGCTGTTCACATGAGCTGTGATTTTCACGCATCACTTGTGCGTTGCGTGAAAATCGCAGCATGCTCTATATTCTGCGTTTTTCACGCAACGCAGGCCCCATAGAAGTGAATGGGGTTGCGTGAAAATCGCAAGCATCCGCAAGCAAGTGCTGATGCGGTGCGATTTTCACGCACGGTTGCTAGGAGACGATCGGGATGGAGGCCCGATCATTATTATTTTCCCTTATAACATGGTTATAAGGGAAAATAATAGCATTCTGAATACAGAATGCATAGTAAAACAGGGCTGGAGGGGTTAGAAAAAAAATTATAATAATTTAACTCACCTTAGTCCACTTGATCGCGTAGCCCGGCATCTCCTTCTGTCTCCTTTATTAATTACAGGAACAGGACCTTTGATGACGTCACTCCGGTCATCACATGGTACGTCACCATGGTAAAAGATCATGTGACGTACCATGTGATGACCGGAGTGACGTCATAAAAGGTCATGTTCCTGTAATTAATGCTCACCACAGGTCCTATTCAACAAAAGAGACAGAAGGAGATGCCGGGCCGCGATCAAGTGGACTAAGGTGAGTTAAATTTTTTTTTATTTTTTTTTAACCCCTCCAGCGATGTTTTACTATGCATTCTGTATTCAGAATGCTATTATTTTCCCTTATAACTATGTTATAAGGGGAAATAATACAATCTTACAGAACACTGATCCCAAGCCCGAACTTCTGTGAAGAAGTTCGGGTTTGGGTACCAAACATGCGCGATTTTTCTCACGCGAGTGCAAAACGCATTACAATGTTTTGCACTCGCGCGGAAAAATCGCGGGTGTTCCCGCAACGCACCCGCACATTTTCCCGCAACGCCCGTGTGAACCCAGCCTAAGTGATTGGAGCTTCCTAATGCAAGGCGTAGACAAACAACAGTCCAAGTTCGGTAACAGATGAATGATATTAATACAATATTAAAAACAATTGGCACTGCTGCGATACACATTTGAATATTGCAACAGCATCCGGTGATCAATGTCCAATATAAAATGATCTTCAGGGGTGCTCCAATGCCAAAATGTTCCAATCAATACATAATTATAGAAGAATGAACAGCAAGGCACACACCTACAATTAAAATTCTTCTTTATTTGGCTTGCAGGTTACTTAGAATGTGGAGAAAATAAGACAGCAGCTGTTTTGTGCTTCCTAGCACTTCCTCTGGCTAGAAAGTATAAAAACTCCATGCCTTCCTTTTTTTACATACTATGTAACCTGAAAGCTAAATAGAGAAAAATTTTAACCGTAGATGCCGTTCAATCTTCTATAGTTATGAGATGGATGTCTCTAGTTGTAGCATAAGGCAGATGAGTAGTCAGGTAATAGTCCAAGTTTAGTAACAGATAAATGACAATAGTTGTAGTCAGGTAACAGTCCAAGTTCAGTAACAGATAAGCACAACAGTTTGTAGAAATCTCAAGAGCAGTAGCTTGCAGGGCCTGGCTTAAATAGGAAGTCCAAGGGTGGAGCTAACTAGGCAAACAAGGCAAGACAATCAAGTAGCAAAAAACCTTCCATCAGATTCAGGAAAGAAGCTGTCCAGAATCACTAGTAGCCCAGTGAGAAGAGCTACTGCCTGAGACACAGAAGTTTCTGGATTGAAATCCTGACACAGTCTCTCACAGTGTTTCAGGCTGGCTAGTTAAAGTCCTGTATAGGCTTTGGTTGCTTCCAGGTTTCATGGACTAAATGTTTTTTTCTACCCCTCAGTTCCAACCTCAGCTCCTATGTTGAGCTGCTCTGTTGCTCTATCTATGCCCTGAGGTGCTGTACCCTTTTAACTAGTCACCTCCACCAGCTAGCTACGCTGTCTGTCCAAAAAGAAAGTCGCCACCTGGATTTAACTAAGCAAATAGTTATGAGCCTCCTATTGGATAATTAATGCATGGGCGATTATCTTTCAGCTCGCAACAAGTTATTTAACCCCAGCTGGTGCAATGAGTTGCTTCTCATTTCTTAAACAACCATGTCGAAAGACACATCTTGTGGTCATGGAAAAGATGTTAGTCTGTTTGAGAAGGGTCAAATCATTGGCATGCATCAAGCAGAGAAAACATCTAAGGAGATCGCAGAAACTACTAAAAATGGGTTAATAACTGTCCAACGCATTATTAAAAACTGGAAGGATAGTGGGGACCCATTCGAGGAAGAAATGTGTCTGGAAAAAATCAGCGATCACTTAAAAGTTTGGTGAAATCAAATCGAAGAAAAACAACAGTAGAACTCAGGGCTATGTTTAATAGTAAAAGTAAGAGCATTTCCACATGCACAATGAGAAGGGAACTCAAGAGATTGGGACTGAACAGCTGTGTAGCCATAATAAAACCACTAATCAGTGAGGAAAACCAGAAAAAAGGCTTCAATTTGCTAGGGAGCATAAAGATTGGACTCTGGAGCAATGGAAGAAGGTCATGTGGTCTGATGAGTCAAGATTTACCCTGTCTCAGAGTGATGGGTGCATCAGGGTAAGAAGAGAGGCAGATGAAGTGATGCAACCATCATGCCTAGTGCCTACTGTACAAGCCTGTGGGGGCAGTGCTATGATCTGGGGTTGCTGCAGTTGGTCAGGTCTAGGTTCAGCAACAGTATGTGCTCCAAGAATGAGGTCAGCTGACTACCTGAACATACTGAATGACCAGGTTATTCTATCAATGGATTGTTTCTTCCCTGATGGCACAGGCATATTCCAAGATGACAATGCCAGGATTCATTGGGCTTAAATTGTGAAAGAGTGGTTTAGGGATCATGAGACATAATTTTCACACATGGATTGGCCACCACAGTGTCCAAACCTTAACCCCATTGAGAATCTCTGGGATGTGCTGGAGAAGGCTTTGCACAGCAGTCATACTCTACCATCATCAATGCAATGCATCATTGCAGAAGCTTATCGAAACAATGCCACAGCGAATGCGTGCCGTAATCAAAGCTAAAGGCGGTCCAACAAAGAATTTTTGGTGGCGACTTATTTTTTTTTGATGGGCAGTGTAGCTACACACAGGAATATTGCTGGCCATGTTTTAACCAGTAGCTTCCCAGCTCTGTCTCAGTATCAGGGAGTCCTGCTTTGGAACACATGGCTTGCCTGAACTTCTATTTATGCTACTCCAGGCATGTGCTTTCTATAGCTTAAAAGGGTATTCAAGCTTTTTGATATTGATGATCTACCCCCCATCCAATACCTGACACCCCCAGCGATCAGCTGTTTCAAGCAGCCACCAATGCCAGAAACTAAACAGTGGATGGACCAAGATGCAGACAGCTTTGTCCACTATGTAATGGCTGTGCTGGGTTAATGCAGCTCATCTCTCATTTAAGTGAGTGTGCACTGGACATTTAACCCCTTAGATGTCATAGCCAATTGTGACCATCTGAGAGATCTTCCCCCAGGAGCAGTGTTCTTTCAGGGCCTGAATGGCTGCCCCACTATGAGATTAAGGGAATAGTTTGGTTGCTATGGCAGCCTGGGGCCTGCTCAAGGATCCAAAGCCTACCACAGCAATGTTCCTGTAGAGTCCTGCCCATGGCATAAGAACATAAGGAATCTCAAAATCATTTTAATTTATGGGAGAAGCAATCTAAAGATCCAATATTGAAGTCCCCTAGGGTGACTTAAAATGTGTAAAAAAAAAAAGCTTTTAAAAATATAAAAAATCAAAATCACCTCCATTTCCCCATATTAACAATTATCAATAATAAAATAAACATCATAGGTATTGCCGCTTCCCAAGATGCCCATACTATTAAAATATTAAAATATTTATCCTGCACTGTGAAAACGGTAATGGAAAGAAATCAAAATGGCAAAATCTGTTATTTAACGCTTCACCTTTCAAAAAATTTTTTATAAAAAATGATCAAAGTCAACCACACACCATAATGATATCAATAAAAACTACAGATCACATTGCAAAAAAACATATAAAAGTTATGACGATGCAAAGAAAAAAAAAAAAAATTTCTTCCAAAGGTTTTATTTTTTTTTACTTTTAAAACACAAGAAAAACTATCGATGTAATAGTACTGACCCTGAAAATAAAGCTAACATGTCAGTTTTACCACAGGTTAAAAAAAATAGCTCCCTTTGTGTCTATGGGCTGTATCTGGTATTTTACAGCCCTTCTTCATTCACCAGAAATAAAAAATAAACTACGCTGTGAAGTTCACCCAAGAAAAACTAGTTAAAATTGTAATACAAAAGCGCACATGATACAAGACAATACTTCTTGACTTTAGACACAATGTAGTTTGGTTCCCTAGTAAATAAGTGAATTCATAGGACCAAATACTCTGATCGCTAAGGGGTTAAATCACATATGCAATTTTAATATATTTTCCTTCAGAACTTCTCAGCCATAAGAACTGATGAAACACTTCCATTATAACAAGACACATTCCTAGTTTTGCTCTATAATGTGTAATGTTAGTCTTGCACTTCATTTGCAATAAAGTTTTATCATTATCATAGCCTTAAAATAAGCCCGCAAGTCTTCCTGTGCTCTGACTTTACTTTAGTCATGTTAGTTGTTAATAATTATAGCACATAGCAGGAACTTTATCTCCTGGAAGCCAAATAAGTCATTTGTAAATAGCGGAGAACATTGCTGAATGTATCACTATTCAAAAATAGTGAATGTAAATGTGCAGACCACCTTCGGTTCCGTCTGGGAGACATTTTCATCAATAGGTACACATCACAACAAGCTCATCTCTGACTGATCTTACTAATGAGATGGAATCTCTCGAGAGACTGAACAAGGTTGCAATTACATTGTTGCTAAGAGATAAAATAAATACATGGCTTCTAAGAAAGAGGAGGAAACCAATGAGATGGACAAAAAGCTATTATTCTGCTAAAGCTTACAAGCTGGGTGCAATATTATGCACAATTTAGAAAACTCAGGTAAGAATATTATAAGAGATATTGAGCATGAGCAATAGAACAGCAGGCCATTTACTACAGGCAAATCGTGATGGCTTCTCTATATTAAAGTAAAACTGAAATGAGCCATAAATTCTTATGTTGGAAACAAGTTCAAATTTTCTTTGTCAACTCTTCTGTCCGTTAAAACAATAATATGTGGAAGGCCATTTGGCCAATACAAGAAGTTGCCACAAGATGTCCACTTCTTCAGATAGGCCATAACTATCTAATTGGCAGGGATCCAACACCCAACACCTTAACTGATCAGCTGTTTGGTAGCAGCTCTGGAGACAGAAGTAGATGCTCCCATTCAAGTGAATGAATGGGAGCAGCACTGCAGTTACCAACTCTGTCCACTACATGATGGATGGAGTTGTGTAGTTCCGACATCAGAGCTACTGCCAAACAGCTGATCTGATATTGATGCCCTACCCTGGGGGTAGGCCATCAATATAAAAATACTGGAAAACCCCTTTAAGCTGACCACACATATTAGATGTATGTTAACTGAACCCACCAATTTTGAAAGGGTCTGTTAACCATGTAATGTGTATGTGTAATGGATTGGGTCCCAATCCATTTGTTTTCACGGAGATAAACTGTATGCCACAGGTCTCTGGCAGTGGTCTTCTCCTATTCACAACACATGCACCCACAGTGATGAAGCCAGGTTACAGCAGCTGCTCAGAGGCTTTCTTCCAGCTCTGTTCACTGTGTTTTTTCAGGTGCTAAGGGACTGCTAAGAACAGCTAAATGTGAGGGTGCCACAACCCATTTGATATTGATGATCTATCCTGAGTAGAGATGAGCGAATTGAAGCCGAATAAGTGGAATTCGATCCGAATTTCAGGAAAAATTTGATTTGCACCGAAGCTGTATTTCCTTGCGCTTCGTGGTAACTAATCTAATTTATTCCTAAAATGGCTGCTGCACGTGTGAGGACATGGAGAAAGGAACTCTGGGACAGTGGGATCACCCATAATGCCATGCATGCAGGCAATCAGCAGCCAGCCCTGTGATGTCACAACCCTATAAATAGCTTTTGCCATTTACCAGCTTAGTGCAGGGAGAGACGCTAGGGACAGTGTTAGAAAAAACGTAATTGTGCTAAAAGAAAACGATTTACAAGTGCAGGGCAAGATTATTCAAGGTGTAGAGAAAGGATAGGGAGGCATCATTATACAGCCTTTCTGTTGAACAGGGTTTAGTAGGGGAGGTTACAGCCTGGATAATAGGAATAATCCTATTACACCTTGCTGCACTGACTGGGGATCCAAATTGCCATTATTCCGCTCGGTAATTCCAGCAAACCGTTCTTATTAGGGTGCAAGTGCTGTTTGATAAAGGCATAAACAGGGTTTATTACAAGGAAATATTTCTATGTTTTATTTGCCCTTGTGCGGTGCAGTTATATGTTCTAAAGCCCTTTGTGGCGTGTATTAGTGCAAAAAAGAAAATATATATTTGCCAGTCAGTGGTGCAGCTATATGTTCTAAAGTCTTTTGTGGGGTGAATTAGTGGCAAAAAAAAGTATTTGCCATTGTGTGGTGAAGTGAGCAAATTACAGCCCTTTTCGGCGTGTATTAGTGGCAAAAAAGGGCTTATTAGCCGTTGTGTATTGAAGTGAGAAAATTACAGACTTTTTGGGGGTGTATTAATTTCCTTTTTATTTATTTATTTATTTTATCTAACAGTATGTCAGACAGAGAAGTGCCAGGCCCTGCACAGGGGAGTGGCAGAGGTTTCTGGCGCAGGAAGAAGTTGCAGCAGAGTAAGGGGCCTTGGCAGCAGGGGTCACTTTAAAATGCCTGAGCTCCCAGTGTCAGCTAGCAGTCGCGTCTTGACCAGCAACCCAGCGGTTCTTGAATGGTTGACTCGGTCACCTCTGCATTAGAAATACTGATGGATTACTGACCAAATGCTGACCAAGTGAAGGCGGATGCTCCACAGACAGGATCCGTTTTTTCGGGGTTATTGTTCTGACCAATAAGAGGAAGGGCAAAATAATCAGTGACGTCAACAGAAACTTACTGCTGACACTCTACTTGTATAAGTGTTTAATAGAACAGGTTCTGTAGACATCTATGTGGAATCAGCTGACGATGGTGTAAAAGGAGTGAGCTTCTTCTTGGGGCTAACATCAACCTGTAAGGCTGAGTTCATACTTAAGTTATTTGGTCAATTTTGGCCCCAAATAAGTGAAGTGTGCAGTGATTCTAAGAGCGACGCCTGTCATCTGCATGTCATACGGACTCTGTTTATTTCACTACCAAAGCAGACTCCCTATGCGTGTTACTGCAAGGCACAGTGTTGTACAACACAATAAAGGCTCTCTACAACCAGGAAATAGACGTTTTTTAACAAAATGTGCCGCAAATATATTCGGCGAATCAAATTTTTGAAAAATTAGCTTATCTCTAATCCTGAGGATGGGTTAATGAAAGCTAGATTAGCACAGTCCCCAGTTGATAAATCCAAGGAAGATTGACTGCTTCCAGTGATTAGGTGTGGGGCAACTTGTAACAGGGGTTAAATTATCCTGTTGCACCATCATAGGCAAAAATAAATATTAAAATAAACTGGTCTTTACATTGGCTAATACAGGGAGTGCAGAATTATTAGGCAAGTTGTATTTTTGAGGATTAATTTTATTATTGAACAACAACCATGTTCTCAATGAACCAAAAAAACTCATTAATATCAAAGCTGAATATTTTTGGAAGTAGTTTTTAGTTTGTTTTTAGTTTTAGCTATTTTAGGGGGATATCTGTGTGTGCAGGTGACTATTACTGTGCATAATTATTAGGCAACTTAACAAAAAACAAATATATACCCATTTCAATTATTTATTTTTACCAGTGAAACCAATATAACATCTCAACATTCACAAATATACATTTCTGACATTCAAAAACAAAACAAAAACAAATCAGTGACCAATATAGCCACCTTTCTTTGCAAGGACTCTCAAAAGCCTGCCATCCATGGATTCTGTCAGTGTTTTGATCTGTTCACCATCAACATTGCGTGCAGCAGCAACCACAGCCTCCCAGACACTGTTCAGAGAGGTGTACTGTTTTCCCTCCTTGTAAATCTCACATTTGATGATGGACCACAGGTTCTCAATGGGGTTCAGATCAGGTGAACAAGGAGGCCATGTCATTAGATTTTCTTCTTTTATACCCTTTCTTGCCAGCCACGCTGTGGAGTACTTGGACACGTGTGATGGAGCATTGTCCTGCATGAAAATCATGTTTTTCTTGAAGGATGCAGACTTCTTCCTGTACCACTGCTTGAAGAAGGTGTCTTCCAGAAACTGGCAGTAGGACTGGGAGTTGAGCTTGACTCCATCCTCAACCCGAAAAGGCCCCACAAGCTCATCTTTGATGATACCAGCCCAAACCAGTACTCCACCTCCACCTTGCTGGCGTCTGAGTCGGACTGGAGCTCTCTGCCCTTTACCAATCCAGCCACGGGCCCATCCATCTGGCCCATCAAGACTCACTCTCATTTCATCAGTCTATAAAACCTTAGAAAAATCAGTCTTGAGATATTTCTTGGCCCAGTCTTGACGTTTCAGCTTGTGTGTCTTGTTCAGTGGTGGTCGTCTTTCAGCCTTTCTTACCTTGGCCATGTCTCTGAGTATTGCACACCTTGTGCTTTTGGGCACTCCAGTGATGTTGCAGCTCTGAAATATGGCCAAACTGGTGGCAAGTGGCATCTTGGCAGCTGCACGCTTGACTTTTCTCAGTTCATGGGCAGTTATTTTGCGCCTTGGTTTTTCCACATGCTTCTTGCGACCCTGTTGGCTATTTTGAATGAAACGCTTGATTGTTCGATGATCACGCTTCAGAAGCTTTGCATTTTTAAGAGTGCTGCATCCCTCTGCAAGATATCTCACTATTTTTGACTTTTCTGAGCCTGTCAAGTCCTTCTTTTGACCCATTTTGCCAAAGGAAAGGAAGTTGCCTAATAATTGTGCACACCTAATATAGGGTGTTGATGTCATTAGACCACACCCCTTCTCATTACAGAGATGCACATCACCTAATATGCTTAATTGGTAGTAGGCTTTCAGCCTATACAGCTTGGAGTAAGACAACATGCATAAAGAGGATGATGTGGTCAAAATACTCATTTGCCTAATAATTCTGCACGCAGTGTAGAATTGGGAAACTCAATTTATAAATTCACAATTCCCTATTGGGGTATGGGGTATAGAGATTAAATCCTTTAATCTTCTGTCTACCACCATATTGCTAAACCTATTTGTATATGTTAGAACAGTGACCTGTGCCATCATCCCAGTATCCCTGTCAGGCTATCCCACTCTAGCTACCTGAACCCGTCGTTATTCTCTTCTTCCTTCTCAGTGAGCCTGCCTGCCAAAGTAGCTCCCTTGTGTCAGCACTGCCTCTTGCTGCCCTAGGGTATGCACTTCCTCAGCTCTTAAAGGGCCAGCATATGGCCCTAATCTTCCACAGCCAATGGCTGGTCACCCTTAAGTACTTAAGGCACCTTCCTTCATGGGAAGGTACCTGAGCAATAAGTTGTAGTCTTCTAGTGTCCTGCAACAGTGTGCTGTTCTACACTTGTCTGCTTATGTACCGACTTCTGCCTGTTTCCCAGATTTAAACCTTTGCTGTCTGAACTTCTGACCCCTAGTGCCCATCCAAACCTCGAAATATTTATCAGATTGCACAAACTCTGCCTGCCCTGACTTTGGCCTGTCCCTGACTGCGCCTTTGCCTGATCAATCTGTGTTATGCTTCGGGGGTCTCTTGACCTCTAGGGGTCAGCAATCACTTTAACAGAGACTACTCCAAGAGGCAGTGGCCTGGTGGATCCCCTGCTGCGAAGTCTAAATGCCTGTATAGGGCTTAAAGGGTGAATACCCACGGAGCCACCTTAGCATCCCCAAGCAAGATCTGTTGAAGTGACACAGCGGATCCACATCCGCTTTGTAGCAGTATTTGCATTAAATTTTGTTTTGTATATCTGAGGATACAAGATCTTTCACTAGAAATAGATTTTAATAAGAAATCTCAACATGTTTAGGCTGAGAATAATCAAATAAAATGTAGACACATTCCATTGTCACTAAACTATATGCAAACAGTGAATATATGAATCATTTTAAATTGCATTTCAGCTATAGTTACTATAGGTGAGAAATTTTCTGCACACTTTTTATAAAATTGTGTGACCCCCACCAGCCTAGACTAGGTAGCAACATTATTCAGTTCTGTGTATAACAGGAGGTTTTCCTCTGTATATGGAGAAAAATCACAACAGACCTTGAGATTACTGCAACATTTCCAACATTTGTGTAGAAAATACAAATTTCCCAGTGTTACTAAAATAATCAAGTAATGTTAACAGTGTGCAAGTCACTTTGTCAGTGATTCCATTCTTGATAGAGTGCAAAAGTATGTTTTCCTCTTCTTTCTTCGACTCTTAAATACTGCATGCGTAAAACCAAATAAATCAGTAACATAGCTTTCTCATTTAGACTCATTTATTTTTCAACACGTCTACGTACTGTAGGTTTACTGCACCTGGCATAGCTAGCACTTTGTGGTTATGATGATGTAATGAATTAGCTGACAGGACTGAGAATCACATCTGCTAAAAAAAAACTTTGCAACTAACAGCTATGTGCACCACTTACCACCCATCTCTTAATCTCTTATATATATAAAAATTAGTTTCTGTCTGTCTAGACGTCTGTCTGTCTGTCTGGACGTTCTTTATGCGTGACCAAAGGTTTTAGACCGGGTCTCAGCTCGCCACTATTAAATGGACGGGTGCTGTGAAGGTCACTGTTAAAGGGGCGGGAACCGTGGAAGTCACTGTTAAAGGGGCGGCCACTATGAAGGTCACTGTTAAAGGGGTAGTCAATGCTAAAGGGTTGGGCACTGTGGAGGTCCCTGTTAAAGGGGCGGTCACTGTTAAAAGGGTGTGCATTGTGGAGTTCACTGTTAAAGGGGCGGGCACTGTGTAGGTTTCTGTTAAAGGGGAGGGCACTGTGGAAGTCCCTGGTAAAGGGGCGGGCACTGTGAAGGTCACTGTTAAGGGGGCGGCCACTATGAAGGTCACTGTGAAAGGGGTGGTCAATGTTAAAGGGGCAGGCACTGTGGAGGTCATTGTTAAAGGGGCGGGCACTGTGGAGATCACTGTTAAAGGGGTGGGTACTGTAGAGGTCACTGTTATGGGGGGAAACTTTTGATATCTTATCATGACACACGGAAACATAAAATGAAATAGATGAAATATACCCGTGCGAAGCCGGGTCCTTCTGCTAGTCCCTTATATATATAAAAATTATTTTCTGTCTGTCTGTCTAGACGTTCTTTATCCGCGACCAAACGACTGGACCGACATTCACCAAATTTGGCACATAGGTACATCAGGTGTCTGGGAAGGTTTTAGACCGGGTCACAGCTCTCTAGGACTTACCGTTCCTGAGATATTCCCAAAAAATGACCTGCATTAGCCAACAGAAGCCAGCAAGCCTTTCACTTAAATCCGAACTGCCATTTACACAGTCACATGTCCCTTATTAGCCAATAGAAGCTCGAAGGTCCTACTCCAGGTTGCCATAACAACTGATCACAGGTTTTAGCAGTTCGCAGGTCCTTAAATATTCAGTCATATGACGTATGACGGCACAACTACACTGCTACATGCATGGGGGGCAGGGGTCACTATTAAATGGATGGGCGTTGTGGAGCTCACTGTTAAAGGGGCAGGCACTGTGAAGGTCATTGTTAAAGGGGCAGGCACTGTGGAGGTCACTGTTAAAGGAGTGTGCACTGTGGAGGTCACTGTTAAAGGGGCGGACACTGTGGAGGTTACTGTTAAAGAGGCGGGCACTGTTAAGGGGGCGACAATGTGGAGGTCACTGTTAAAGGGGCAGGCACTGTGGAGGTCAGTGTTAAAGGGGCAGGCACTGTGGAGGTCAGTGTTAAAGGGGCAGGCACTGTGGAGGTCACTGTTAAAGGGGTGGGCACTGTGGAAGTCACTGTTAAAGGAGCGGGCACTATGAAGGTCACTGTTAAAGGGGTGGTCAATGTTAAAGGGGCGGGCAATATGGAGGTCACTGTTAAAGGGGCAGGCACTGTTGAAGGGGTGATTATTGTGGTGGTCACCGTTAAAGGGGCAGGCACTGTGGAGGTCACTCTTAAAGGGGCGGGCACTGAGGGGGTCACTGTTAAAGGGGCAGGCACTGTGCAGGTTACTGTTAAAGATGCAGTCACTGTTAAAGGGGTGGGCACTGTGGAGGTCAATGTTAAAGGGGCGGCCTATGTGGAGGTCGCTTTTAAAGGGGCGGGCACTGTGGAGGTCATTGTTAAAGGGGCTGGGTATTGTAGAGGTTACTGTTATGGGGGATACCGTCAATATCTTTTAATGACACACAGAAACATTAATTGAAATAGATGAAATATACCCATGCAAAGCCGGGTTCTTCTGCTAGTTAATAATACATTTAGGATAAAGAACATATTATAGACAAAGTTCAAAATAGTGTGTATACAATTTATCATATATAGTACTTTATAGATGACAAATCCAGGTGAGAATGTGTTCCATGACTTTGACTTAAACACAAGATTTTACCTTTATTTGGCTGTGTGAGCCCCTTGCAGGAACTACAGGGTTAGACTCTTGCAGTCCATTATTGTCAACTCAGGATGTGTCAAGATTGAGATGATCACCATAGAGCACCTCTCTCTTAGTTCTCCAAATGTTTCTTAGGTATGCCCCTTAATTGGTGTATATCACGACATGAGTAAAACTGTCAAGACGACACTAGAAAGAATGCACTTTTTATGGTGCCCCCCACCATTGCCTATAGGGGTCCTGTGTAACTGCAGAGGTTGCATGTACAGTATGTCAACCCTTGCAATAGACTATTGGAGTCATTTACTAATGACCCCCCTGTGCCAGAAACTGGTATAAAAAAGTTGCAAACCCACATTTTGTGTCTTTTTAAATTTAATTGTGCTTACATTTAGGAGCAAGTGATATTTCCACGCTGCCTTTGCCACTTTGGCCCTGGCAAATATACTATCAGTTACACCAGTTCTCTGATGTAGATGATGATTGAAATTTACTCCAGCTGTCGGATGGAATAGATTTCCGATTAGGCACATTGACTGCTGAAGTATGCACCTAATTTATGATAAGGCCTATTCCTAGTCATAAATTAAGGGCATCCTCTGCCGGTGCAGAGGGATATCAAAGACTGGCATTTTACACTTGGATCCGAACTCGGCTTCGGTTCCGACTGGTACTTCAGAACCAAAGCTAAACTCGGATCTAAGTTTTGAATTGGTTTTCCACTTTAATAATCAAATACTGAAGTTATTCAACAAAGTCTCACAAGAGCTCGCAAATAACTGACTTTGCCTCATCGGACGCCGTACATTTTAATGCTGAACGGAGACGGATCTCTGTACAGCATTTATCCGAAGTTTTGAGCGAAGCAACTTTGGATCTAGGATCCGAAGCTCACTTCACTCATCACTATCTGGTGCAGAGTTAGACAGCCTGTGAAAGTTTGCGCAATTTATAGGATTAGTAAATCTGGGCCTTTGTTTTCATTTAGACATTGGGAGAAATATATCAAAACTGGTGGCAAAGCAAAACTGGTTTGCTTACCCATAGCAACCAGATTGATCCTTTCATTTTCCAAAGGAGCTCTGAAAAAAATGAAAGGTGGAATCTCATTGGTTGCTATTGGTCAATTTTCCTTAAAACCAGTTCTGAAAAATCTCTCATATTGTGGTCTATCATGATGACATCACAATAGTGTTTGTTTTTCATTCTCATAGTGTTCTGTATTGGTGATTTTGCCGGTTGACTCCTTATGTGGGGATGTCACCATTGTGTTTTTGTGCATTCCTTTTTCTTCAAGTGATATTATAGTAAATGTTATCTTTATTGGTAGTTTGTTTTCTATTGGGGTGATTTCATAACAGACTGTGTCCTCCTTGTAAGGTGTTTGATTTTCATTATGTTACTATGCACAACTGGCAACCATAGGTACAATTGCGGAACCAGTATGTGTGTCTCTTGCAGTCCAGCAATGGATTTGGGATGAGATGGACATCATAGAGCACCTCTCTCTTGGTTCTTGGGCTTTCTAACAAATGCTTCAAAGACTCAAGGTTCTCACATACCGTAAATAACAAGACAATTATTAACATAGTCCTTTACGTGCAGCCTAGTATCTACTAGGAAAAACGGCAACATTTTCATTGTGGTGGTAGATTACTTTGCCTATAGCGCCCTTGTGCAGCCGAGCCGATTGCGGGTGCTCTTTATATGAAATATTGCAATGTAAAATATAATAAGGTACTTTCCCAATAAATGTGTTCAAAGAAATTTGTCTTTAGCATGTTCATTTTTAAGACTAGTTATTTTTCATGTTAGTCAACCTTGAAGAACATTATGATATGTCCATGCAATTAATTTATTTCTTCATGTAGAGGAGATGATTGCAAAGGTCACTTGATAAAATATTAAAGGGCACAAAGTGAGGAATTATGAAAAGTGAAATGAGAGGAAACTGCAAATAATCTATTTTCTTTCTGGCTTTTCATTTCTTAAATGATCAAATAAAACATTTTCAACAGATAGACTTTTTGCGATGATTATATCCATAATTTCCATAAAATATTCCTGCAGTGGATTGTACTGATGTTATTCTGCAAAATACAGATTAAGATGGGTATAGCTGTGCAGATATGTAATAGGATTCATAATGTTATCTTACCTGTCCTATAGAAACAATCTTCAGTTACTACTACAGATGAATGTATGACACATTTGTTTCTATACTTTGTATATACACAAAGTAAGTTGTAAAAATCCAGCTCTGTATAAAACTTCAAGCTTTATTTAATTCATTTAAAAATCCATCAGTCAACAAGGAGTCTGCTTCAAGTTTCATGCTGAACAGTACTTACTCATAGCATACTTTATACAATGCATTCAGAAAATCTCCAGACCCTTTCACTTTTTCAATTTTTTTTATGCTGGATCTTTGTACAAACATAAAAAAAAATCCCCCATCATTGTTCACTAAATACATAAAAATGACAATGTAAAAACAGAATGTTCAAAATCTTTGGTAATTTATTTTAAAAAAATATCTAAAATACTTAGTTGAAGCACCTTTGGCAGCAATTACAGCCTCCAGTCTTCTTGGGTATGATGCCACAATGTTTGCATATTCTTCTCTGCAGATCCTATGAAGCTCTGTCAGGTTGGATGGGAACTGTTCAATTGGGTTTGCATCAGGGCTCTGGCTGGGCCACTCAAGGACATTCACAAAGTCTTGTTGGAAGGTGAACCTTCAGCCCAGTCTGAGGTCTACATCCCTCTGAATCAGGTTTTCATTAACAATCTCTATTCTTTGCTCCCTTCAGTTTTCCCTCAACCATGACCAGGATCCCTGTCCCAGCCACTGAAAAACATTCCCACGGCATGATGCTGCTGCCACAATGCTTCACCGGAAGGATAGTATTAGGCAGGTGAAGAGCAGTGACTGGTTTCCTCCAGACAATCACTTAGAATGGAAGCCAAAAAGTGTTATCTTGGTTTCATTAGACTAGAGAATCTTCACACTCCAGGTTAGCTTTCATGTGGAGGGTCTTCTTTCTGCCATACAGCCCTGATTGGTGGAGTGCTGCAGCAATGGTTGACCTTATGGAAGTTTCTCCCATCTGCATGAAGGATCTTTGGAGCTCCGCCAGAGGGACCATTGGATTCTTGGTCACCTCTCTTATCAAGGCCCACCTCCCCCTATTACTTCGTTTGGTGGGGCAGCAGTGGAGTCTACTGTGCTCTTGAGAACCTGCAGTGCAGCAAAAATATTTTTGTACCCTTCTCTAGATCTGTGCATCCACATAATCCTGTCTCTGGCTCTACAGGCAGTTATTTTCCTAATGACTTGTGTTTTGCTCTGATATGCATTGTCAGCTCTGAGACCTTATATAGTCAGGGTTATATCCTTCAAAATCATGACCGAGCAGCTGAATTTACCACAGGTAGACTCTAATCAAGATGTAGAAATATCTCAAAGAGGATCAAGAGCTAAATTCCAAATGCCATAGCAAAGGGACTGAATACTTATGTCCATGCAAACTTTTAGTTTATCCTTCTTAATAAATTTGTAAAACATTCTAAAAATCTTTTCACTTTCTCATTCTGGGGTATTGAGTGCAAATTGATGGGGGAAAGGCCACAATAAAAAAAAGTGAAAAAAGTGAATGGGTATGAAGACTTACAGAATGTATTGTATATTGCATAATAACCGATAACCACCTACACGGTATGCTATATATATTAAATTTTGCCCCTCTCACTCTGTATACATTTAATTTTGCCCCCACTCACTCTGTATATATTTCATTTTGCCTCCACTCACTCTGTATATATTTCATTTTGCCCCCCCCCCCCTATATGATTGGCTTCCCCTGCCCTCCTCTAACTCTGTAATAAATTTGAATTCTTTGTGGCTCCCTGTATCTCATATATAGTTCATTTTGCCCCCTCTCACTCTGTAATAGATTTGAATTCTTTGTGGCCCCCTATATCTCATATATAGTTCATTTTGCCCCCTCTCACTCTGTATATATTTCATTTTGCCCTCTCTCACTCTGTATATACTTAATTTTGCCCTACTCACTCTGTGTATATTTCATTTTGCCCAACTCACTCTGTATATATTTCATTTTGCCCCACTCACTCTGTATATATTTCATTTTGAGCCCACTCATTCTGTATATGTCATTTTGCCCCCCCCCCCTTTATATGATTGGCTTCCCCTGCCCTCCTCTCACTCTATAATAGATTTGAATTCCTTGTGGCCCCCTGTATCTCATATAGTTCATTTTGCCCCCTCTCATGCTGTATATATTTCATTTTGCCCCCACTCACTCTGTATATATTTCATTTTGCCCCTTTTCACTCTGTATATGCTTCATTTTGCCCCCTCTCACTCTGTATATATTTCATTTTGCCCCCTCTCACTCTGTATATACTTCATTTTGACCCCACTCACTCTGTATATATTTCATTTTGCCCCACTCACTCTGTATATATTTCATTTTGCCCCCCCCCCCCCCTCTTTATATGATTGGCTTCCACTGCCCTCCTCTCACTCTATAATAGATTTGAATTCTTTGTGGCCCCCTGTATCTCATATATAGTTCATTTTGCCCCCTCTCATGCTGTATATATTTCATTTTGCCCGCTCTCACTCTGTATATACTTCATTTTGCCCCCACTCACTCTGTATATATTTCATTTTGCCCCATTCACTCTGTAGAAATATATTTCATTTTGCCCCACTCACTCTGTATATATTTCATTTTGCCCCCACTCATTCTGTATATATTTCATTTTGCCCCCCTTTATATGATTGGCTTCCCCTGCCCTCCTCTCACTCTGTAATAGATTTGAATTCTTTGTGGCCCCCTGTATCTCATATATAGTTCATTTTGCCCCCTCTTGTGTTGTATATATTTCATTTTTCCCATCATACCCTCTGCGGCGCAGCATCATCATGTCATCCATCAAGACCCGTGACCTCCAGCTCTGGGTCTTGCTGATGACATGATAACAGTGGCGCAAGAGAAGGTATGGCCATATGGGTATGGGGATGTGCGCAGCCACACTGCAAGCTTTTTAAATTATAAGGCAGAGGCCCAGACTGGCTAAAAGCACTTGCGGGCCTCCCACCCGACTGGCCCAGTCACGGTCGCACCCTCTGCGACCGCGATACTTATGCCCCTGGGAACACCCCTTTAACAGTATTATTATTATTATTATTATTATTATTATTATTATTTTTATCACATTATTTTACCCTAATTTAAGCACATTTTTTTTAAATCCCAGACCATCATACAACTCATGTTCAGTCTCTTGAATGTCTGATGTAAATTATAAAGAGTTGCACAGATAAGCCAGAGTTAAATTATGCAATATCACTGGGGAATAACTTGATCGGATCTTATTACTGATAAAGCATTATTTTACCCTAAATTTAGATGACCTCACAGTCATATACATGGGCTCATATGCGGTGCCATCTACTTCTTTAATTAGCAACGTCTAGACTGATTTTCGTAAAACAGCAGAGACCTTATGGAACAAACATCAATGAAAACTGTTCTGGTCTTATTTTAGTCTTCGGCCTTCTCATGTGTTCCATTTTTCAGAAAAATAACTTGAGAGAAACAAAATCTTAATTTCTCTACTTTTCCTGGAATCTCACTCATTAAGCTGAAATGAAGAAAGGAAAACTATTATTACATTGATTATAGATATTTTTACCATTGGACAAAACAGGCTGCAGCTTACTGTAAGTCTGATGAATAAATGACTAAACAAGTAATATAAATGTGCAGCAATGATGTGTCCTCCTGAACTTCCATTGCCTCAATGGGCTTCCTGTTATGAAGCACAAGGTCTACTGACCTTCCAGACCATTGTACATTACACTAAGGGAGTCAGGAAATACATGGTTTACACAAACTTTTTTTTCTTGATGTGCAATCCTTCCTTCGGATATTATGCACAACAAGCCTTACAAACAGGACCACCAGAGAACACAATGTGTTTGTGGTGCTGTCTCACACAAAAAAATTACAAATTGGCCTAAAATATAATAGTAACCAATGTATATATCAATTTATAATTTTTCTCCAGAAATTAGGGATTAACCCCCTTAAAGGGTCTGTACAAAGATTAAAAAGTATCCCCTATCTATTTGGTTCCCCAAATGAATAGAGTAGCATTTGAGAATGCACACAGCTCTTTCATTCACTATGCAACTGCTGGAAATAATCGAGTACAGAGCTTGTATAACGTCCCATAGTGACTGATTGGAGATGTTGAACTATTGCTTCATTCATTTGGATGAAATCAGGACCCCTGTTCTTAGTATCAGTGGTGGTCCCAGAGGTCGGACCCTCATCAATAAGAAGTTAATCCTGCATAACATCCCTATGTTATGCATTGATCTATAACTGCTTCTCAGCACAATTAACATCACTTTTCAGAGTAATAAATAGTATACAGCCCCCTGATATAAGTACTGTACATAAGGCATTGGTATACATTTTGATAAAAATGCATAAGCCTACTCACCTCTCTTTCCTATGGTATTAGCACTCCTCCCATTCGGCCCAGTTGCATTTAATTAGCATGAGACTTCAGAAGGGTTAATAAACTCCTATTGCAATGCGCCGCCCAAACCCCCTTCCCCCCCGGGGCCAATCATGTCCCAGGTTTTAGGAATTTCTGTGTGGTGATGCAGCCATATTAGTTTTGTGTGTCATAGTGCTTCTATCTATATACCGTCGATTCCCAGGGTTAGGCTCTGCAGCAACAAAGGGGGGAGTTAATAGTTGGTGGAGAATAATCCTAGTCCAGAATGTAGAAAGTTCAACAGTTTTACTTGAATAAACTTGCATCCAGATAATATTTGATCTTTCTCTGGCTCCAGCAGGTTTTGGGAGTAGACTGGCAGGCAAACTTGGATACCTTGCTTTCTCTTTCTCTGCTGTGCTAATCTCTGGCTCCAGTCTGTTATCTGGACTTTATGACAGTTCTGGTACCTTTGAGTGGGGTAACTTTGGCATTTGACCCCCTTGTAATACTCAGTACATGAATTGCAAGGAGTTGGGGTGCTTTGCAAGCTGCTTTCCCTGGAATATTCACTGTGCCATATCTAGTCCATTTGGACTCTAAAACGGAACTTCCTAGCTTCCTGTAAACCTTACCTTGGTAGGAAGCAGGACTAGCCCACTTCTGTCCAAAAAGGGAGAGAATAGAATGGTAAGTTCCTTTCTATCTAAATGTACTCTGCCAGATACACTGTCATCTGCTGGACAACCGGGCACATTATATGTGATAATAGTTGCATAACAATATTATTTAGGAACAGTGTGAAAGGACCTGGAATAGATACACAGACAACATTATTTGTTAGCCATTAGAGACAATAGCAGGGTGTAGGAATAGTACTGCTTGCTATGGGGTTACTATGCCAGTTTGTCATTCCTGAGATCACATGGAAAGATAAGCTTTCAAAATCTGTTCACATGGTGCAGGGCTGCATGGCTGCTGTTGTTGCTGTGGTGCTGTGCCTGTGGGTTGGTTGCTGCATGGTGTTGTAGTGGTGGCGCTGCATGTGGCGCTGCACCTAAGGGTAGGTACCCACTCGTAGAGGCAACCTTGTTGTGGTGAGGGAGCCTATGCATTTTGATCAAAACGTATACAAATGCCTTGTGTACGTTATGCAGATTATGACTTGGTATACTATTATTTATGCTGAGATGCAATATGAATTGTGCTAATTTTGGAAGTCCCATAGAGTTGAATGAAGAGGCAGTGAATCAAAAAGGGGAACATGAGGACCCCTGTACTCATGATCCTGTGGATAGGGGATGAGTGTATTTCATGGGACAACCTTTTTATGGAGAACAGATATTTCAACAGTTACATTCTAAGCCACGTGCATCACACTAAAACCAGAAATATATACAGGGCAATGTGCTGCCACCAAAGGATTTTATGTGCCACGTGAACAATGGACACCCATCAAATGAGTGTTTTGCTCATTTGTCTAGTGATCAGCAGCAAAATTACAGTGGGCAATTATTGGGAACAAGTGCTCTTATGAACATTCATTCTCGAGAATTGCTTCAATTACTGGCCTATGTAAATGGAACCTTAATGGCGATATAAATTAGCCTAATTAGAATGGAACAGCTTTTATTGCCATTTTGTGCTTCATCCTCTTTACAGCTCATTTGTATTGCAGAAATATCATTTTTCACCACGACCTGCCTTCGTGACCCCATAGGGCACTTAGCACCTATTTTTTTACACTAATAATTTATGGCTATGGTGACAAATAGGATGGGGGAGAAAGAAATAGGTCACTATAAACTATTTCAGATATTAGATGAAAGCATACTATCTTGATATATTACTATAAGTCTAATCTAAAGGTATTATATACAAATAGCATTTTAAACCTATTATGTTGAAATTACATATGATTAATATATGAGATCAGAGTAGCGGGTCTAATGACAAAGATGAACAGCTTGGTGGGTCAGCTTATCAGTAATTACACATACAGGATATGAAATATAATTCTTTGATCAACACAAAAAATTCAGCCCAAGTAATTTAATGAAAAACAAATTAATAATAGGATCCTTCCTCTTGACATTGGTCTGGTCAGGACGACGCTCCTTCGTTCAGCGACGTAATTTACTCCCTTCGATACACTACAATGTGAGAAATTGAAAATACATGTTTTACCAGTGACTGGAACCTAATTTACATCATACTGCTTTGTGAATCAGTGAAAATGATTAACACACATTTAGTATTATGTGAACTGGTAGTATAGATATATTACCGTATGTCACTAAACTAACCTCAAGGAGATAATTCATGTCTATACGCCCTGAACATATGGGTGTCTCATAGTTGGGTCCTCTGCTCGACGGACCTCGGCAGCACATAGAGAAGAAGTAAAATCCCACCTAAACTAAAGCAATAAAAAATGTTTTATAGCAGATTCCATAGACATAGAGAGGTAGTGACATCTCTGGGCATATGATATCATTAGGATGTAAACATATAAGGGAGATTTATCAAAACTGGTGTAAAGTAGAACTGGCATAGTTGCTCATAACAACCAATCAGAATCCACCTTTCATTTTTAAGAGCTCCTTTAGAAAATGAAAGGATCAATCTGATTGGTTGCTGTGGGCAGCTAAGCCAGTTTTCCTTTACACCAGCTTTGATAAATCTCTCCCATAATCTTGGTTACAGGCTCTGTGTTTGTTTTTTTCTCATTTTCTTCACAGGCTCTAGCGATGATGAGTAAGTCATACTAACCTGATCCCTGCCATTGGATTTCAGCTCCATTTAGCCCCCACAGTCTTTGTAGGTTCTGGGTCTCCCCGCATCAACATTCATTTTGATGTGGGTCATTTGACTGCTTTGGCCAGTCCCTAGTCTGGCCGCAGCAGCAATGTGTCACCCATGCGGCATGTCATTGGATCCTGTTACAGTTTAAATCTGTTTACAGCATCCCCTGTAGTAAAGAAAGAGTTAATCACAACCCAGGCTAAGTCTGTTTGTCAGACGTCCACCTTCAGTTTACATGTCCTTGTTACCTAAGGATTACATACCATAGAGACAGCCAATTAAGCTGCTGTGGGGTCTGAGCTTCGACAGTGCTACCTACACAAGGTCCTTTCTTCTTAACTATGAAATCAACATTAGTATACAAGAAAGAGAAATATGGCCAAATAGTCATGCTTTTCTGCAAGGGATGGGAATGGGCTGTTGAGGATGTTAGGTTTTGTTGTCCACGGATGATGGGGATTGATGCTTTTCATCTCGCTGGAAAAAAAAACTAAGGCTGTGTTCACATTATGTTTGCAGTGTACATCAGCAAACGGGTGCTCTACCGCTTTGTTAGGTGTTTGTGCTGGAAACGCTAAGCAGTAAGGGGGAGATTTATCAAACTGATGTAAAGTAGAACTGGCTTAGGTGCCCATAGCAACAAATCAGATTCCATCTTTCATTTTCCAAAGGAGCTGTCAAAAATAAAAGGTGGAATCTGATTGGTTGCTATGGGCAACTGCCAGTTCTACTTTATAACAATTTGATAAATGACCCCTAAGTTCTCAGCAGGACCCTTTAAATTGGACTGTTGTCCCAGAAGTTGCCAATATAAAAACAGTATAAGCTGTGTGAACCAGTGAAGAGTTTATTTTTTCCCAAGCTGCTTTTTGCCTGATTCATGGAAATATCTCTAATGTAAACTCTTTATTTTTAGAAGCAGATAGCAGTTTTAACATCAGATTTGTTTTTAGATAATCGCTGAAGCCACCACAGTATATCTTCAGAAATTATTGTAGTCAACTTCCATTTCCTTCTTATTAATAAACCAGGCTTTGCAATTCACAAAGGTGAAGGAGCCTGTGTAATTCCAGCAGAAGTGAAGAAATACCTATACTGTATGTTTGAGATGTTGATATGTTGATTATTGCCTCTTAAGAACAAAGGTTGGGGTTGTGATCATTGCTTATTTTGTTAGTTTCTCATCACTAGAAAATGCATTTAGTCAGCGCAGAGTTTAGACAATAATTTTATATAATAAATATACATAAGCTAAGCAAGTTTTAGGAAAAAAATCTATTTCCTAATTTCCCTAGTTTTCTCTGGGCCTTTTGTTGTTATTTGCAGGTAAACAATCTCTGCCCCTCCCCCCCTGCAAACGGGGTGAATAAAAGTGCTGCTCTGAGTGACATGGGTAAGAAAAAATCTTTCCATTATGGGATTCCTATGGTATAGCGAGAGCAAAAGAACCATAGTGATGACTGTTACTTTTGTTCGATTGCGAAGTGAGGGTTTAATTCCAAATGGAAGCATTCTATTTCATAACCCAATCTTCACTCAGCAATTCGTCCCATCCCCCATCGCACAGATATACCAGTACCCAAGCCCCCTGCTACCTTGGAAGAGATACCTAGCTCTGATGAAGGTGAAGTCATACCTGAACCACATGACGAATCAAGTTCTGACTTTGAAGATGATACAAGACCAAAATTGTTTTCTTAGGAGGAGATGAATGATTTGTTAAGAGACTTGAATCTTCCCAAAGATGCCGCTGAGGTACTCGGATCAAGGCTGAAAAGCAGGAATTTATTGTTGCCAGGAGTGTCATCTTCATGGTTCAGACATTGTGAGAAAGAGTTTGTTCCTTACTTCGGCGAGGAAGACAAGTTGTTTTATTGTATCGATGTCGAAGGTCTGATGGATCAATTTAAAATCCAATATGATTCAGAGCAATGGCGTCATTTTATAGATTCTTTAAAAAGAAGTCTCAAAGCAGTTTTACTCCACAACTGTGGTTTTTACGCTTCCAAACCTGTAATTCATTTCGTACACTTGAAGGAAACCTACTAGAATTTGGAATTGGTTCTTCGTAAACTTAAATACGAAAAACATGGTTGGCAAGTGTGTGGGGACTTGAAGGTCTTGTGTATGCTGCTCGAGAAACAAGCTGGGTATACCAAATACCCTTATTTTCTGTGTCTATGGGACAGACGAGACCGACAAAATCACTGGACCAAGAAGAATTGGCAGCCGAGGGTGCTAACAGTCGGTGAAAAAAATGTTCTCCGAGAAACTTTGGTACCTTCCCATAAAGTGGCCATCAAGTTTCCAGGCCTGTTGAAGGCAAAATTGAAGGAAGGTGTAGACGTTGGACCAGACATTAGAAGGCTTATAGTTGATCAAGAGTTTGTCAATACCATGACGGATCCTCAAAAAGAAGGGTGGATTGCATTTAAATAAGTCATACAGAAATTTTTAGGCAATAAAAAAATATCCTCACTACAAAAAGATCGTCGGACGAATGCTGAAAGCATTTCAAGCTTTAGGTTGCCTGATGAGTTTGAAAGTGCATTTCCTTCAGTCCTACTTTGACTACTTTCCTGAAAATTTGGGAGCTGTGAGTGAGGAACAAGGTGAACGATTCCACCAAGACATTAAAGAGATGGAAAGGAGATACCAGGGAAAAGGGAGCATTACAATGATGGCAGGCTACTGTTGGATGCTTCAGAGAGACATTCTAGATGCTACTCACAAGCGTAAATGCACCAAGAGGAGCCTCACAGGGAAGAAGAATTGAGTTTAGTGTGTGTAAGTGAGCTCATTTCAGTTAAAAAAAAGGATTCTCATGAAAAAATTGTAATAAAACTTAAATTTTATAAGTCTATTTCCATTTATTTTGAGGTATTGCCTTATTTAACATAGTTACCTAAATTGTCAGGAAACGTGATGTCCTATGACAAAATGGAGGTCATTTTCAGATTCAGCACACCAAAAAACAACCAACCAAAACAGCTCTTGAAAAACATTTTTTTGCAGACCTAATCTAACAAATGTAATTCCCTAGAAACACTGCTAAATACATGCTTCTCTCATACCCTGCCTCTTCCATTATATTTCAATGACCATTTCTGTAGTTCTATATTATTATATTACTGTACATTTCCATTAATCCAGTACATCTACAGTAGGTTTCTTTATTTGGATTCGCTGTGTAGTCGACTACAGAAAAGCAAGAGGAAGTGGCCTTGCCAGGTAAAGATCATGAGGAGAACCCTGGTCCATATGTCATATTAGGGCTTATGGATGTCAAGACAGGGAGCCACACTGTAATAATCATTTATGCTCTTGGGTACTTGAACCATTCATGTATTACATAGATAGAGATTCATTTGAATGGCCAGAATGTAATTCTACATTTCCCCTGCCCCTACTGGGTGGCTTGTTCAGCCAGGGGAAGCTGGACTCACAACAGACACAACTTCAGAATTTTCTGATTGCTTATGACAGGTCATTAAGATCCTGCAGAAGCAAAGCAGACCCAGACCATTAGGCTGCGTTCACACGGGCGAGGTTTCCGCGCGGGTGCAATGCGGTAGGTGAACGCATTGCACCCGCACTGAATCTGGACCCATTCATTTCTATGGGGCTGTTCAGATGAGCGATGATTTTCACGCATCACTTATGCGTTGCGTGAAAATCGCAGCATGCTCTATATTCTGCGTTTTTCACGCAACGCAGGCCCCATAGAAGTGAATGGGGTTGCGTGAAAATCGCAAGCATCCGCAAGCAAGTGCGGATGCGGTGCGATTTTCACGCATGGTTGCTAGGTGACAGTCTATAAACTGTATTACTTTCCCTTATAACATGGTTATAAGGGAAAATAATAGCATTCTGAATACAGAATGCATAGTACAATAGGGCTGGAGGGGTTTAAAAAAATAAACTCATTAACTCACCTTCTCCTCTTGATCTCGAAGTTCCCGGTCTCTTCTTTACTTGAGTTGTGGGCTAAAGGACCTTTGAGTTGAGTTTACTGATGAGTTGTGGGCTAAAAGACCTTTGGTGACGTCAGATCACATGCTACATCACCGTGGTGATGTACCATGTGATTGGAGCATGTGATCTGACGTCACCAAAGGTCTTTTAGCCCACAACTCATCAGTAAACTCAACTCAAAGGTCCTTTAGCCCACAACTCAAGTAAAGAAGAGACCGGGAACTTCGAGATCAAGAGGAGAAGGTGAGTTAATGAGTTTATTTTTTTAAACCCCTCCAGCCCTATTGTACTATGCATTCTGTATTCAGAATGCTATTATTTTCCCTTATAACCATGTTATAAGGGAAAATAATACAATCTACACTACAACTAACCCAAACCTGAACTTCTGTGAAGAAGTTCGGGTCTGGGTACCAGTGTCGGTTTTTTATCACGCGCGTGCAGAACACATTGCACCCGCGCGATAAAAACTGAACATCGGAACGCAATTGCAGTCAAAACTGACTGCAATTGCATTCCTACTCGCACGGTTTTGCCGCAACACACCGGGACGCATCCGGACCTAATCCGGACACGCTCGTGTGAACCCAGCCTTACACTACCACCATGTTTACTCTTGGTGCAATAAGTTTTACTCCAGCTGTAACTGGACCCATGTCTTCCAAAAAGTTGCATCTTTATTATTTGTCCAGAGAATATTATCCTTGAAGTATTGAGGATTATCTAGATATTGAGACATATCCTTGTGTACATTTTGGTCAGCAGTATTATACGCCTTGCAACTCTCCCATGAAAGTCGTTCTTGCCCATCGTGTACATTGACCTTAGCTGAGGCAACCGAGACCTGCAGTTCTTTAGATCAGCGGTCCCCAACTGTCAGGCCGCGGCCCAGGACCAGGCCCTGGAAGATTGTTTGCCGGGCTGCAGAGGAGTAGAAATGCCAGGCGCATGCGCACCCGATGCGCACATCAGAGTGGCCAGAGTCAGTGGAGAAGAAGGGATGGAAGAAGGGAGGGAATCCCTCCCTCCCATGACGCGGCCATTGCAGAGCCCAATAAAATGAGCGGACTCTGACGCTGCCCGCACCACTGCCACCAATGAATGTGTGGCTAATATTAAAGTAGGAGGAGGGATGGGGGAGGATTTACCGCTGCGCCGTCTCAGCTAGTGTGCTCGGCGAACGGCAGCAGCGGCAGCCTCCTCCTCCTCCTGAATCTGGTGTTCTGCAGTCCCCAGCCATTAGTGCTCTGAAAAGCAGCCGGCGCAGGTACCCGGCCCACACCCCGTCCCACACACTGCAAGATTATTAGCCTATCTCAAAATAAAGGCAGGCAAAAAATATGTATCAGGCAGCCAGCAAGATTTGGGTTAACAATTAATGTGAGGTACATATGATGAGGTTTCTTACTAATAATGTGAGGCACATGCAGGTCCAAATTGATAAAACAATGTGCCTCATATTAACAGCAAGTTACTCCAGCATGTACCTGATGCCATTAAACCCATCGTTATATAGTGTTATATATTTTAATATTCACCTTGTGTTTTGTTATGTGCATGAATCAGTCAGCACTGACCAGCACCCCTAAGCCCTTCCCACCCCTAAGTCCTGCCCCAGAACCCCCCACCCTACCCCGTGGGAAAATGTCTTGCATGAAACTGGTCCTTGGTGCAAAAAAGGTTCGGGACCACTGCTTTAGATGATAATCTGGTTTCCTTTGTGACCTCCTGGATGAGTCGCTGATGCCCTCTTCGTGAAATTTTGGTTCGCGACTTTCCAGTTGTTCTCCTTTTTTACATAATGCATTTCACAGTGGTTTGCTGGAGTCCCACAGCCTTAGCAATGACTTTGCAATCTTTTCCAGACAGGTAGAGTTAAATGATTTTGTTTCACATTTGAATTTGAATCTTTTCAGAATGTGGCATCATATGCTGCTATTTGAAACGTTGCATTCCTGCTGCGAGACAGGTTCTGTTAAAGTGCCTCATGGTAAACCCAACTGTCAATTGAGTTTAGTTAAAGGGATTCTGTCATCAGAAATGAGCCCTATAAGTTAAACATATGGCGATATCCCTTGTAAAACACAGAATCCTAAAGTGAGTTTATCAAATGCCCCTATGGCTCTATATGCCTAAAAAAGCGGTTTATATCACTTGTCAATCACTTGAAAATGTGTCCAAGGGGATGTCTCATGATGAAAGGTGCCCGGCTGCGCTGAAATCGCCGCCCTCCCTTTCATGCGATCCGCCTACCTTACGTCATCACTGCCTCTCTAACCACCGCTCGCTTCATCCAGATCCCGCGCGTGCGCACTAGGTATATCCTGATGCGCCCGTGCGGACTACTGGCAGCGGCCTCGTATAGCAAAGTGCGCATGCGCCGGCCGGCGCACTTCGCTCGAACCTCCACTGACTGCCCTATTACAGCCCATCCCAGCCATCCAACCTCCTACAGCCTGGTTCAAAGCTCGCGGGATCTGGATGAAGCGAGCGGTGGTTAGAGAGGCAGTGATGACGTAAGGTAGGCGGATCGCATGAAAGGGAGGGCGGCGATTTCAGTTCAGAAGGCGGCGCTGGGCACCTAAACGACATGGCTGCAGCCGGGCACCTTTCACCATGAGACGTCCCCTTGGACACATTTTCAAGTGATTGACAGGTGATATAAACCACTTTTTTAGGAATATAGAGCCACAGGGGCATTTGATAAACTCACTTTAGGATTCTGTGTTTTACAAGGGACATCGCCATATGTTTAGCTTATAGGGCTCATTTCTGATGACAGAATCCCTTTGACTGCTTGATTTAGTGATGATGGCAAATACTTTTTCACATTGGGCCAGGTAGGGATCCACGCCTGTGTCTAGAAATGACCCCCACAGCGAACAATAGCGCACATCGCAAGTGCAACCACCCTCAATTCATAGCTGAGAGCGCTCAACTATTTTGGGAACTCCCATAAAAGTGAATGGAGACCATGCCACACAAAGTGCTGTGTGCCCTCCTTCACTTTGGGGCCTCCTTCTACATACAAGGTAGGACCTACATTGACATTGGCGGCTTATCCTAGTGATATGCCACTAATGTCCAAGATGAGACAACACCTTTACGTTTACTTCGGTTAACTTTGTCTATACATTAAAAGTAGTATGATGATCTGAAATATTCATGTATGACAAATATGAAAATGTGCATATACTTTTTCACACCACTGTACATGAATGGCCTCAAGTTCCAAGTTCTTGATTCAGTTTATCCAATTTCATATTAATAATACCAGCAAAATATATTATACTGCGTTTTAGTATTATATTTAATGACTAATATTCTCATTCACATAAAACAACATTGCTCACTAAATAATGCTGAGCTGATGCAGAGGAGGATGTCATAGTGTCAAACTTGCTCTTGTTGTATTCCTGGAAAATATACTGTATGTAGCAACCTCAATAGCAGCAGATGAACAAGTAGATATGTAATATAATATTTCAGAATGACTTCAATATTTACACCAGTCCCATGTGGCCAGCACATCATTACTTCAAGTGAGTGCAGTTGTCTAAATGAAAGGAATAGGAGGACCTGTGGGCTGTCCTGGTGCATATAACAGTCATTAAGAATCATCTTCCTTTTTTTTTTTTATTAAATAAGACCTTCTGGGTGTCCAGCATGGTATATACATATTTTATGAGCTATATGACTGTCTTCAATTGGTCATTATAGATGAGATCAGATATCTCGATTTTGTTTTTGATGTTTCTTTGAAGAAGAAAAAAAAAAGAAAGAAAAAAAAAAAGGTTAATGGAAGAAGTCAGAAGTGGTCTCCTCTAATGACCCAGGCAGAAGAACATCTTTAGTATCCTATGGAAAATGCAACATTGTATTTATGAAGGTTATTGAACTATGTTCTTATAAAATAATGAAGGAGGAACCTCATGTAGGATGTATAGAGGTTTCTACACATACCGTATTTTTCGCCCTATGAGACGCACTTTTTTCCCCCAAAGGTGGGGGGAAAATAGCAGTGCGTCTTATGGGGGCGAATGCTGCGTCTGTCTGGTGAATATGCTGAGAGGGAGAAGGGGCTGGGGGCCGGCATCTGTTTCTGTAATGGCAGCGGGGCCCACTTTATGAATGAAGCAGGCGGCGCAGTGAGCGTAGTGAGCTACGCTATGAGCGCCCGCCCGGCCTCCTGACTGCCAAGAAGTTAGTAGTAAGTAGTACAGCGCTAGATTTAAGATAATTGGAATACTTTAACAATACCCACAAGTTAGATATGATTACCGTATACTACAGTGAGCGGGGCCCGGTGTAGTAGAATGCAGTGACTGCACCAGGCCCCGCTGCCATTACAGAAACAGATGCCGGCCCCCATTCACTACACAGGGACACTGTTATGGGGGATCTGTGGATGACACATAAGATGCTATATAGACAGATGCCCCCATAACAGTGCCATCCACAGATGCCCCCACAATGATCCCCCATAACAGTGCCATCCACATATGCTCCCATAACAGTGCCATCCACATATGCCCCCATAACAGTGCCATCCACAGATGCCCCCATAACAGTGTCATCCACAGATACCCCATAATAGTGTCATTCACAGACCACCATTACGGTAGTTCAAAACCCACCAAAAGCACACTTTTTGGTTCGAATTTTTTTTTTTCTTTTTTTCCTCCTCAAAAACCCAGGTGCGTCTTATGGGCAGGTGCGTCTTTTAGGGAGAAAAATACGATATATTAAAACCTCTTCAAGACAGTGCATTTAAAAAGTAGTCTTCTAGAAGGGTGATCTTCTCAAAGAAGAAGATTAGTATGCATATAACATATTAAGAATATGTAAAGGAAATCTAGTCTGGATAAGTGGATGGTCTTCTCAAAAAGGTGGCCATATTTTTAAGAGTAGGAATTTCTCACTGGCTTCACAAGATCTGTATTCTGTATGTTTGAAGGTTCTACTTCCTAATGTTACCAATAATAAACTTATTTCCTCAAGTTAGCTATGTTCACATTACATTTATGGCCATGATGATGTCATACAGTCTAGTACTACATGTTCTGTACTGCTGTTTTCCCATGGCAGCATGAGCTGCTCCTTTGGACACCAGGTGAGGACGGCAGTTACCATTCTGATACACTGTGTACTGTACAGGACTTGGAAGGAGCTCTTGTCCTCTGCATAAAAAAAAGATATTCCTGTTCCTCTTTATTGACTTTTATGTGTTGAGGTTTGCTTTAGGCCTCATGCACACGACCGTGGTGTGCATCCGCGTCCGTTCCGTCATTTTTCACAGTTTAGCGGAGGTCCCATTCATTTCTATGGAGCTGTGAAAAAAAACTGATAGTCCTCCGTTTTTTTTCCGCGTCCGTGATCCGTGATTCCAGTCCGTCAAAAAAATATAACCTGTCCTATTCTTGTCAGTGGAAAACGGAGGACGGACCCATTCAAGTCAAAACAGATGCACAACTGGTATGTCATCCGTGTCCGTGTCCGTTTTTTTCTACAAGACCTTGGTGCAATAAAATTACACTTTTCATTAACCTTTCTTTTTTTTCCCCTGTCAGACAAAAAAAAGGAAGACACAAGGAAACACAACTGAAGCAAAATCGGACACGGACCACTGAAGCCAAATCACTGACAGTGAAAAAACACGTCGTGTGCATGAGGCCTTATCTGCATTATTTTTCTACTTAATTTTCTTTTATTTTGTTAGGCTACTTTCACACTAGCATTTGGTGCTGGTCCGTCATGGATCTGTACAGACGGATCCATTCAGATAATACAAACGTCTGCATCCATTCAGAGCGGATCCGTTTGTATTATCTTTAACATAGCCAAGACGGATCCGTCTTGAACACCATTGAAAGTCAATGGAGGACGGATTCGTTTTCTATTGTGCCAGATTGTGTCTGTGAAAACGGATCCGTTTGGCTCAGTTTCATCAGACGGTGTCCGCCTCCAAAGCGGAATGGAGAGGCAACGGAGGCAAACTGATGCATTCTGAGTGGATCCTTATACATTCAGAATGCATTAGGGCAAAACTGATCTGTTTTGGACCGCTTGTGAGAGCCCTGAATGGATCTCAGAAATGGAAAGCCAAAACGCCAGTGTGAAAGTAGCCTTACCTATATTGGGTGATGTTTTCATGAATCTATGGGAAACTAGTAATTATTATTATTATTATTATATAAAAATCCAACCCTCTAAAAAGTGACTGCCATGTCAAATTGTCAATAGTAATTAAATACCTTCTGTAAGTGCATTGACAATACTCTTTTTGAAACGTAGCATTACAAATCTGTGTGGTGAGACTCAAACTTTATCAGTGTAGAATTGGGACTGTGCCTCGTGGATAGGACAAAGCTAGATTGTTCAGACTGCTTCTTTAAGAGAATCTCTGGTTTTGCCAGGATTATTACCAGGATTTCAATGTCAAATTTCCACCAACTGCTATATGATTTGCCATTGATTGAAATTCACAGATTCTAACAATTCTCAAAGAGAATCTGTCACTGTTTCTTATAAAGCGTCTATAAAGGTCCACATAGCAGCCACAATCCAAAAATGTGCAGTATGCTTATTATGATGCCTCCCAGTCTGATTGGCCAAGGGGTATCACATGTTTTTAATCACAGAATCTGTGTTCTAAAAGGAGCAGGAGCCACAACCACAGGGTAACTTTTGAGTAATTGAATAGTGCCTCCAATAAAAAAAAATATCTGATGGGACTAGCTATTGACAGCTGCATATTTATAATTGACAGGAGCACTGTGAGTGATAATGACTAGGGATGAGCGAATGATGAAAATTTTAGTTAAAGAGAATTAACAGAAATAACTAACTTTTACGTGATGCCCACACGCATGTAGCAGTGTAGTTGTGCCCTATGTGTCGTGCGACCTATTGTCGTCGTGTAGCCCTAGCCTAAAGCTGACCTACAGCAGTGAAGAAAAATGGCTAGGTTGTTATAGAAACCTGGAGTAAAACTGTGTGTATGTGGAAACTAAGGGCCTGTGAGCTTCTATTGGCTGATAAGGGACATGTGACCGTGTGTATGGCCGTTGGAATACGAAGAGAAAGACTTGCAGGCTTGTATTGGCTAATGCAGGTCAGTCGGTCCAGTCTTTGGTCGCGCATAAAGAACAGACAGAGAGACAGAAACTGATTTCTATATATACTAGCGGAAGGACCCGGCTTCGCACGGGTATATTTCATCTATTTCATATGATGTTTCTGTGTGTCATTAAAAGATATCGACAGTATCCCCCATAACAGTAAACTCCACAGTCCTTCACCCCTTAACACTGACCTCCCCCACAGTGCCCCGCCACCTTAAAATGGGACCTCCACAGCAGCCCATCCCGTTAACTTTGACCTTCACAGCAGCCCACCCCTTTAACAGTGAGTTTCACAGCACCCCACTCCCTTTACATTGACCTCTTCAGGGGCCCACCCTCTTAACAGTGACCTATACAGCACCCTGACCCTGCTGACCTCCATAGGGGACCATACCCTTATCTGTGACCTCCACTGTTCCCAGCCCCCTAACAGAGACCTCCATAGAACCCGTCCCTTTAACAGTGAGCTTTACAGCGGCCTTCCCCCTTAACACTAACATCCCCAGTGAACTCCCCTTTAACAGTGGCCCCTGCCCCCTTAACAGTGACCTCCACAGTGCCAGCCCCTTTAACAGTGAACTCCACAGCGACCTTCCCCCTTAATATTAACATCCACAGTGAACACCTCTTTAACAGTGACCTCCACAGTGCTCGCCGCTTTAACAATGAGTTCCACAGCAGCTGCCCTTTTAATAGTGGCCCATGCCCCTTAACAGTGACCTCCATAGCAGCAGCCCCTTTAATAGTGGCCCCTTCCCCCTTAACAGTGACCTCCACAGCGCCCTGCCCCTTGAAAGCTAGGGCTACACGACGACATTTGGTCGCACCAATGTCGCGCAACAATTTTTATAAAGATAGTCTATAGCAGGGGTACTCAACTAGTTTTATTAAAGGTCCACATACCTGGGTCTGCAGTCAGGTGAAGGTCCGAGCTGAACAGTAAAGATGCCATGCGATCATGTGATCCATGCGCGTGGGGTGCTCTGAAGTTACAGTGGAGCTCCCCGGGTAAGTCCCAGAATTAGTAATGGCCACATTAGTGCCCCAGTAAGAATATTGCCCCCAGTAAGAATAATGTCCCCATTAGTGCCCCCAGTAAGAGTAATGCCCCCATTAGTGCCCCCCTTCTCCGCTGGCTGCGGTGAACATTCGCTGCTGACTGCAAGCTCAGGACCGGTGCTCCAACGTGATGACGTCTTGTAGGTCCTGTCCTGAGCTTCTAGTCAGCAGGGAGTGTTCTCCACAGTGTCAGCAAATGGAGGTGGAGGTACCGTAATTATATTTTTTTTTTACTAGCACAAGTAGCGGTGGAGGTAAAGGCTGTACTAATGGGCGTTCCATGATGGAAGCGCTCATTAGTAAGGGTACTTTCACACTTGCAGCAGGACGGATCCGACAGGCTGCTCACCCTGTCAGATCCATCTTGCCACTACTTCGCCGTGCCGCTGCTCTGTGTCCATCGACTATAATGAGGATGAGGGCAGAGCTCCGGCGCAGCACGGTGAGAGGCCGCCAGACTAAAAGTACTACATGTCCGACTTTTTCGTCTGTCGGCCTCACGCCGTGCACTGCCATGCTGCGCCGTAGCTCCACTCCCGCTATAGTCAATGGGGAGTGGCAGTCCGGCGAAATAGCGGCAGGACGCATCTGACAGGGTGAACAGCCTGTCGGATCCGTCCTGCCGCAAGTGTGAAAGTACCCTAACAGTCCTTACAGGAAAATTCTGGCACCGGCAAGGGAACTAAAATACCAGCCTTGCTGGCGAACTACTGGCCGGGTGGCAACCCAAGCCACAGAACAGACATATGATAGTTTTGTTCCACATCCAATTCCCATTATTGGGGGATTGGATGCGGCCCCTTAATTACAATGGGGCCACAAGAGATGCTGACAGCACACTGTGTGCTGTCTGCATCTTTTTCCGCTCCATTGAAACTAAGGGGTCCGCATCCAATGCCCCAATAATGGGAATTGGATGCGGAACAAAACTATCATGGTTTGATGGGGCTTAATCACTTTATTTAATCAGATTACCTTTAATTTTAAAGAAGATGGCCCAGGAGAGATGGAAACACGACACTGACTGGAGTCCTTTCCTGCAGTCAGTGACGTGTTCCCGCCTCTCTGTAGCCCTCTCCACGCCCCCTTTCCTTCCCAAATGTGACATTTATTTCATTGGTGGCAGTGGTGATGTCCCTCCCTCTCCAGCATCACGTAAGTGTCCTTTGGAGCTTGGAGCTCCCTTACGTGCTGCCGCTGCTGCAGGGGAGGAGGGATCTGTGAGCGCACTGAGGGAGAAAGCTCTGGTGCCTGCATGTGGAGGGAGCCGTCTCTCACTGCGCCCCTGGGGCAGGAAGAAGTGCGCAGGTAAGCTCCTCCTCCTGCACGTACCAGAGTGTGCAGGAGAGGAGGAGCGCTACATGTGCAGTGCTCCAGACAAAAAAAAATGACCAGGAGCCATTGGCTCCTAAACTAAAAAATTTAGGAGCCAAATTACATTTATTAGTCGCCAAATTTAAAATGTATATAATTTTTAAAAAAAGGACTTTGAGAAAATGAGACGCAGGTCCCAGTAGTGAGCCAGCACTACATATAGGAAATAACAGCACCACATGCCTCTCACATCCAGGGACATCTTCTGGGGGACAAGGTGACTAAAAATGGCGAATTGCGTGGTTTAGAGTTTTTTTTTCTGTTACGGCCTTCACCGAGCGGGAATATTTTTTAATATTTTAATAGCTCACACTTTTTGGGACATGGCGATATGTAATAGGTTTATTCTTTATTGTTTGTAAATTTTATATGTAAAACTGGGAAGGGGGCCATTTAAACTTTTAGTATTTTGGTGTTTTTTTTTTACTTTTTATTTAATAACCATTTCTTCCCTTAGGGACTAGAACCTGGATCTTTTCATCCCTTGTGCTATTCACCCTGATAGAGCTCTATCAGGGTGAATAGGAGCTCACACTCTCCCTGCTGCCCTGTGCTCTGTGCACGCAGCAGCAGGGAGCTGAACATGGCAGCCAGGGCTTCAGTAGCGTCCTGGCTGCCATGGTAACGATCTGAGCCCCAGCAGTGTAATCTGCCACTGCCACCACTGGAGGGGATGGGACCCTGTGGCCACCATATAACAATGAAGGGGGGGGGGGCGATGACTTGTGGCCAGTGATAATGTGGGGGGGAGAGGCTTTGGGGGGGGGAGCACTGCGCCACCAATGAATGTAATTAAAAAGAGGACCTTTCGTGGGTCCAAAGAATATGAACTTAATAGCAGGCTGCATAGAGCGGCGCCCAGGGATCTAAGTGCACTTACTATTATTCCTGGGCGCTGCTCCGTTCGTCCTCTGTGGCCCCCGGTATTTTCAGCATTCAGAGGAAGGAGGAGGAGACGCCAGTGTCTCAACTTCTCCCTGACAGCAGTGCTGTCCAATCAGAGCGCAGAGCTCAGAGCCAGGGAGAAAAAAAACTTCCTGGCTCTGAGCTCTGCGCTGTGATTGGACAGCGCTGCTGTCAGGGAGAAGGAGAGACACTGGCGTCTCCTCCTCCTTCCTCTGAATGCTGAAAATACCGGGGGCCACAGAGGACAAACGGAGCGGCACCCAGGAATAATAGTAAGTGCACTTAGATCCCTGGGCGCCGCTCTATGCAGCCTGCTACTAAGTTCATATTCTTTGGACCCACCAAAGGTCCTCTTTAACTCCTTCATACAATTGTCTGCAGCGGTATCACAGACCCGGCACCCAGCCTCAATAACAGGGCATGCGATCTGTGGCACCTGAGGGGTTAATTGCCACGTATTGCATGCCCTGCGTGCCGGGTCTGTGATACCGCTGCCTAAACTTATGTTTTACATTCATTGGTGGCGCAGTGGCGACAGCTCCTCCCCTCCTCCTCCTCCCCTGCTATCTCCCCATTGGTGGTAGTGGCGGCCGCGTCACAGTGGAGAGGGAGGGACTCCTTCCTTCTCCACTGTGCAGTGTGCTACTGAAGAGAACTTGCTGCGCAGGATCGCGGCGGGACAGTGACACACAGTGTGCAGGAGAGGAGGAGCGCTCTGAAGGATGGCCAGGGTCCGGACAACTGGCGGCCGCGGTCCGTATTTGGACCGCGGTCCGCCAGTTGAGTACCCCTGGTCTATAGTGTCGCACTATGTGACTGTCAGGTCACAGTTGCAGCAGGTCGCATGTCGCAGTGCAACACCATAAACTATCATTATAAAAATTGTTGTGCAACATTAATGTCGCAGTGTAGTTGTGCCATATGTGTTGTGTGACTTATTGTCACGCGACACATGTCGTTCTGTAGCACTAGCCTAAAGCTGTAGTATAGCAGTGAAGAAAAATGGCTGAATTGTTATGGAAACCTGGAATAAAACTGTGTGTATGTGAAGACTAAGAGCTTATGAGCTTCTATTGGCAGATAAGGGACATGTGACCGTGTGTATGGCAGTTGGAATATGAAGAGAAAGACTTGCAGGCTTCTCTTGGCTAATGCAGGTCATTATTTGGGAATATCTCAGGAACGGTACATCCTATAGAGCTGTGACCTGGTCTAAAACATACCCGGACACCTGAAGTACCTGTGTGCCAAATTTGGTGAAGATCGGTCCAGTTGTTTGGTCGCGCATAAAGAACCCCCTTTAACAGTGAGTTTCACAGTGACCGCCCCTTTAACAGTGACTTCCACAGTGACCGCCCCTTTAACAATGACTTTCACAGTGCCCGCCCCTTTAACAGTGACTTTCACAGTGACCGCCCCTTTAACAGTGTCTTTCACAGTGACCGCCCCTTTAACAGAGACTTTCACAGTGACCGCCCCTTCAACTGTGACTTTAACAGTGACCGCTCCTTTAACAGTGACTTTCAGAGTGAACGCCACTTTAACAGTGGCCACTCCTTTAAAAGTGACTTTCACAGTGACCGCCCCTTCAACTGTGACTTTCACAGTGACCGCTCCTTTCACAGTGATAGCCCCTTTAACAGAGACTTTCATAGTGACCGCCCCTTTAACAGTGACCGCCCCTTTAACAGTGACTTTCACAGTGGCCACCCCTTTAACAGTGACCGCCCCTTTAACAGTGATTTTCACAGTGGCCACCCCTTTAATAATGACTTAAACAATGACTGCCCCTTTAACACTGACTTTCACAGTGACCACCCCTTTAACAGTGACCGCCCCTTTAACAGTGACTTTCACAGTGGCCGCCCCTTTAACAGTGAATTTCACAGTGACCGCCCCTTCAACTGTGACTTTCACAGTGACCGCTCCTTTCACAGTGATAGCCCCTTTAACAGAGACTTTCATAGTGACCGCCCCTTTAACAGTGACCGCCCCTTTAACAGTGACTTTCACAGTGGCCACCCCTTTAACAGTGACCGCCCCTTTAACAGTGATTTTCACAGTGGCCACCCCTTTAATAATGACTTAAACAATGACTGCCCCTTTAACACTGACTTTCACAGTGACCACCCCTTTAACAGTGACCGCCCCTTTAACAGTGACTTTCACAGTGGCCGCCCCTTTAACAGTGAATTTCACAGTGACCGCCCCTTTAACAGTGACTTTCACAGTGACCGCCCCTTCAACTGTGACTTTCACAGTGACCGCTCCTTTAACAGTGACTTTCACAGTGACCGCCCCTTTAACAGTGACTTTCACAGTGACCGCCCCTTTAACACTGACTTTCACAGTGACCGCCCCTTTAACAGTGACTTTCACAGTGACCGCCCCTTTAACAGTGACTTTCACAGTGACCGCCCCTTCAACTGTGACTTTCACAGTGACCGCTCCTTTAACAGGGACTTTCACAGTGACTGCCCCTTTAACACTGACTTTCACAGTGACCGCCCCTTTAACGACTTAAGGACCACAGGTTTATACCCCCCTAGTGACCAGGCCCTTTTTTACAAATCGGCACTTCACAACATTAACGGTTTATTGCTCGGTCATGCAACTTGGCACCCAAATTAATTTTACCTTATTTTCTTCTCACAAATACAGCTTTCTTTTGGTGGTATTTGATTGCTGCTGACATATTTCGTTTTTCTGATATTAATCAAAATAGACCACAATTTTGTCTAAAAAAGTGTACTTTTAACTTTTTCTGGTAAAATTGTTCAAATATAATTATATTTCTATACAAGTTTGTGTCAGAATTTATTGTGCTACATGTCTTTGATAAAAAAAATCCAATAAGTGTATATTTATTGGTTTGCGCAAAAGTTATAGCGTTTACAAACTATGGTACAAAAATGTGAATTTCCGCATTTTGAAGCAGCTCTGACTTTCTGAGCACCTGTCATGTTTCTTGAGGTGCTAGAATGCCAGGATAGTATAAATACCCCCCAGATGACCCCATTTTAGAAAGAAGACACCCCAAAGTATTCGCAGAGGGGCATGGTGAGTTCATGTATAATTTAAAAAAAAACACAAGTTAGCGAAAAAATAATAATAAAGCTCCATTTCTGCTAACTTCTGGCAAAAAAAAAAAACGGACTTACTATGCCCCTCAGTGAATACCTTGGGGTGTCTACTTTCCGAAATGGGGTCATTAGTGGGGTGTGTTTACTGTTCTGGCATTTTGGGCGGGGCTAAATTGTGAGCAACCCTCTAAAGTCTAAAGGTACTCGTTGGACTTTCGGCCCCTTTACGCACCTAGGCTGCAAAAAAGTGTCACACATGTGGTATCGCCGTACTCAGAAGAAGTAGGGCAATGTGTTTTGGGGTGTATTTTTACATTTACCCATGCTGGGTGAGAGAAATATCTCTGTAAATTGACAACTTTGTATAAAAAATATTAAAAAGTTGTCATTTACAGAAATATTTCTCACACACAGTATGGGTATATGTAAAAAATACACCCCAAAACACATTGCCCTACTTCTTATGAGTATTGCGATACCACATGTGTGACACTTTTTTGCAGCCTAGGTGCGCAAAGGGGCCCAAATTCCAATGAGTACCTTTAGGATTTCACAGGGCAGTTTTACGCATTTGGATTCCAAACTACTTCTCACGCTTTAAGGCCCCTAAAATGCCAGGGCAGTATAAATACCCCACAGGTGACCCCATTTTGGAAAGAAGACACCCCAAGGTATTCCGTGAGGGGCATGGCGAGTTTATAGAAGATTATTTTTTTTGGCACAAGTTAGCGGAAATAGATTTTTTTCATTTTTTTTTCTTACAAAGTCTCATATTCCACTAACTTGTGACAAAAAATAAAATTTTACATGAACTCACCATACGCCTCACGGAATACCTTGGCGTGTCTTCTTTCTAAAATGGGGTCACTTGTGGGGTATTTATACTGTTCTGGCATTTTAGGGGCCCTAATGCGTGAGAAGTTGTTTGGAATCCAAATGCTTAAAAATGCCCTGTAAAATCCTAAAAGTACTCACTGGAATTTGGGCCTCTTTGCGCACCTAGGCTGCAAAAAAGTGTCACACATGTGGTATCGCCATACTCAGAAGAAGTAGGGCAATGTGTTTTGGGGTGTATTTTTACATATACCCATACTGTGTGTGAGAAATATCTCTGTAAATGACAACTTTTTCCATTTTTTTATACAAAGTTGTCAATTTACAGAGATATTTCTCTCACCCAGCATGGGTATATGTAAAAATACACCCCAAAACACATTGCCCTACTTCTCCTGAGTACGGCGATACCACATGAGTGACACTTATTTGCAGCCAAGATGCGCAAAGGGGCCGAAAGTCCAACGAGTACCTTTTAGGAGGGCATTTTTAGGCATTTGGATTCCATACTTCTTCTCACGCTTTAGGGCCCCTAAAATGCCAGGGCAGTATAAATACCCCACATGTGACCCCATTTTAGAAAGAAGACACCCCAAGGTATTCCGTGAGGGGCATGGCGAGTTCATATAAGATTTTCTTTTTTGGCACAAGTTAGCGGAAATAGATTTTTTTTTGTTTTTTTCCCACAAAGTCTCCCTTTCCGCTAACTTGTGACAAAAAGTTCAATCTTTCATGGACTCAATATGCCCCTCAGCGAATACCTTGGGGTGTCTTCTTTCCAAAATGGGGTCATTTGTGGGGTGTTTGTACTGCCCTGACATTTGAGGGTCTCCGCAATCATTACATATATGGCCAGCATTAGGAGTTTCTGCTATTCTCCTTAGGCCTCATGCACACGACCGTTGTTTGGGTCCGCATCCGAGCTGCCGTTTTGGCGGCTCGGATGCGGACCCATTCATTTCAATGGGGCCGCAAAAGATGCGGACAGCACTCCGTGTGCTGTCCGCATCCGTGGCTCCGTTCCGCGGCCCCGCTAAAAAAATATAACATGATAACATGTCCTATTCTTGTCCGCGCTTTGCGGACAAGAATAGGCATTTATATTGCCGGCGCCCGTTCCGTTCCGCAAATTGCGGAAGTCAACACGGGCGCCTTCTGTTTTTTGCGGATCCGCGGTTTGCGGACCGCAAAAAACGGCACGGTCGTGTGCATGAGGCCTTATATTGAGCATACAGGTAATGAGATTTTTTTTTTGTTCAGCCCCTGGGCTGAAAGAAAAAATGAACGGCACAGATTTCTTCATTCGCATCGATCAATGTGGATGAAAAAATCTCTGCCAAAAAATGTGCAAAAAAAAAAAAGCTGCGATCGCTAATAAAGATCCAAAAAGCTCAAAAGTGATCTTTATAGCGCCGCAGCGATTTTACGGTGATTTTGCAGTGATCAGAAAAAAAAAATTCTGTCACTTCGGTGGAGCGGACTAAACGCAAGTGTGCGCACAAGATCAGGCCTGATCTGGCGAACACTGCGTTTTTTGTAGAGCCTAACGTGACCCTAATGTACTGATATAGATCTGATTCCGATTAGTCTTGATCACTTACAGATACTATATAGTACTAGTGCTGATTAGCGACAGCGATGACGCTAATCAGCGACTAATCAGTGACTGCGGTGTGGTGGGCTGGGCGCTAACTACCTAACAAGTAGCTAACTAACTGGCGGTGATAAGGGACCCTTAGGCCCCATTCACACGTCCGCAATTCTGTTCTGCATTTTGCGGAACGGAATTGCGGACCCATTCATTTCTATGGGGACAGACTTTGTCCCGCTCGGATCCGGAATTGCGGACTGCACTTCTGGGTCCGCACTTCCGTTCCGCAAAAATATAGAACATGTCCTATTCTTGTCCGCAATTGCGGACAAGAAAACATATTTTCTATATAGTTCTGGCAATGTGCGGATCAGCACATGCGGAAAGCACATTGCTGGTGTCCATGTTTTGTGGATCTGTGGATCCGCGGATTCACAAAACACATACAGACGTCTGAATGGAGCCTTACAGGGGGGTGATCAATGACAGGGGGGTGATCAGGGAGTCTATATGGGGTGATCAGGGGTTAATAAGTGACAGGGGGGGTGTGTAGTGTAGTGTGGTGCTTGGTGCTACTTACAGAGCTGCCTGTGTCCTGTGGTGGTCGATCCAAGCAAAAGGGACCACCATAGGACCAGGTAGCAGGTATATCAGACGCTGTTAACAAACAGCGTCTAATATACCTTTCTGATGTTAAAAAAATCACATCTACAGCCTGCCAGCGAATGATTGCCGCTGGCAGGCTGAAGTTCAACTTGTTTACTTCGCAATCCTGTGAGCACGCGTTTACAGGTAAAAACTCGGGTCTTACGAGATGACGCCAATAGGCGTCGCTGAGACCTGAGAGTGCCGCCACACTGACGCCTATCTGCGTTAGTGTGATGGCAAGCGGTTAACAGTGACTTTCACAGTGACCGCCCCTTTAACAGTGACCTTCACAGTGACCTGCCCCTTTAACAGTGACTTTCACAGTGACTGCCCCTTTAACAGTAACCTCCCCTTTAACTGTGACTTTCACAGTGACCGCCCTTAAACAGAGACTTTCACAGTGACCGCCCCTTTAACAGTGACTTTCACATTGACTTCCCCAATGACCGCCCCTTTAACAGTGACTTTTACAGTGCCCGCCCCTTTAACAGTGACTTTCACAGTGACCGCCCCTTTAACAGTGGTTTTCACAGTGACCGCCCCTTTAACAGTGACTTTCACAGTGACCGCCCCTTTAACAGTGACTTTCACAGTGACCGCCCCTTTAACAGTGACTTTCACAATGCCCGCCCCTTTAACAGTGACTTTCACAGTGACTTTCACAGTGACCGCCCCTTTAACAGTAACTTTCACAGTGACCGCCCCTTTAACAGTGACTTTCTCAGTGACCGCCCCTTTAACAGTGACTTTCACAGTGGCCGCCCCTTTAACAGTGTCTGCCACTTTAACAGTGACCTTTACAGTGGCCGCCCCTTTAACAGTGACTGCCCCTTTAACAGTGACTTTTATAGTGCCCGCTCCTTTAACAGGGACCTCAACAGTGCCTGCCTCTTTAACATTGACCTCCACAGTGCCTGCCCCCTTAACAGTGACCTTCACAGTGCCCGTCCCATTAACATTGACCTCCACAGCACCCACACCTTTAACAATCACCTCCACAGCGCCCACCCCTTTAAGAGTGACCTCCACAGTGTCCACCCCTTTATCAGTGCAGTGTCCGCCCCTTTAACAGTGACCTCAATAGTGCCTGCCCCTTTAACAGTAACCTTCACAGTGTCCACCCCTTTAACAGTGATCTCCACAGCGCCCTGCCCCTTTAACAGTAACATTCACAGTGATTGACTCTTTAACAATGACCTCCACAGTGCCAGCCCCATTAACAGAAACCTCGATAGCCCCCGCCCATTTACCGATGACCTCCATAGTGCTCGCCCTTTTAACACTAAAATCCAGAGTGCCAGCCCCTTTAACAGAGACCTGCACATTGCCCACCCCTTTAACAGTGAATCCACAGTGCACGCCCCTTTAACAGTGACCTAGGCAGAGCCCACCCTTTTAAAACTGACCTACACAGTGCTCATCCTTTAATAGTGACCTCCACATTGTCCGCCCCTTTAACAAAGACTTCCACAGTGCCCTGCCCCTTTAACAGTAACATCCACAGTGCCCACTCCTTTGAAAGTGACCATGATAGTGCTCGCCCCTTTAACAGTGACCTCTACAGTGAATTCCCCTTTAACAGTGACCTCCACAGTGCCCGCCCCTTTCACATTGACCTCCACAGTACCTGCCCCTTTAACAGTGATCTCCACAGCGAACGCCCCTTTAACAGGGACCTTTACAGTGTCCGCCCCTTTGACAGTGACTTTCACAGTGACCGCCCCTTTAACAACTTAAGGACCACAGGTTTATACCCCCCTAGTGACCAGGCCCTTTTTTACAAATCGGCACTTCACAACTTTAACGGTTTATTGCTCGGTCATGCAACTTGGCACCCAAATTAATTTTACCTTATTTTCTTCTCACAAATACAGCTTTCTTTTGGTGGTATTTGATTGCTGCTGACATTTTTCGTTTTTCTGATATTAATCAAAATAGACCACAATTTTCTCAAAAAAAGTGTATTTATTTCTATACAAGTTTGTGTCAGAATTTATTGTGCTACATGTCTTTGATAAAAAAAAATCCAATAAGTGTATATTTATTGGTTTGCGCAAAAGTTATAGCGTTTACAATCTATGGTACAAAAAAGTGAATTTCCGCATTTTGAAACAGCTCTGTCACACATGTGGTATCGCCATACTCAGAAGAAGTAGGGCAATGTGTTTTGGGGTGTATTTTTACATATACCCATACTGTGTGTGAGAAATATCTCTGTAAATGACAACTTTTTTCCATTTTTTTATACAAAGTTGTCAATTTACAGAGATATTTCTCTCACCCAGCATGGGTATATGTAAAAATACACCCCAAAACACATTGCCCTACTTCTCCTGAGTACGGCGATACCACGTGAGTGACACTTATTTGCAGCCAAGATGCGCAAAGGGGCCGAAAGTCCAACGAGTACCTTTTAGGAGGGCATTTTTAGGCATTTGGATTCCATACTTCTTCTCACGCTTTAGGGCCCCTAAAATGCCAGGGCAGTATAAATACCCCACATGTGACCCCATTTTGGAAAGAAGACACCCCAACGTATTCCGTAAGGGGCATGGCGAGTTCATATAAGATTTTTTTTTTTTGGCACAAGTTAGCGGAAATAGATTTTTTTTGTTTTTTTCTCACAAAGTCTCCCTTTCCGCTAACTTGTGACAAAAAGTTCAATCTTTCATGGACTCAATATGCCCCTCAGCGAATACCTTGGGGTGTCTTCTTTCCAAAATGGGGTCATTTGTGGGGTGTTTGTACTGCCCTGGCATTTGAGGGTCTCCGCAATCATTACATGTATTGCCAGCATTAGGAGTTTCTGCTATTCTCCTTAGGCCTCATGCACACGACCGTTGTTTGGGTCCGCATCCGAGCTGCCGTTTTGGCGGCTCGGATGCGGACCCATTCATTTCAATGGGGCCGCAAAAGATGCGGACAGCACTCCGTGTGCTGCCCGCATCCGTGGCTCCGTTCCGCGGCCCCGCTAAAAAAATATAACATGTCCTATTCTTGTCCGCGCTTTGCAGACAAGAATAGGCATTTATATTGCCGGCGCCCGTTCCGTTCCGCAAATTGCGGAAGTCAACACGGGCGCCTTCTGTTTTTTGTGGATCCACGGTTTGCGGACCGCAAAAAACGGCACGGTCGTGTGCATGAGGCCTTATATTGAGCATACGGGTAATGAGATTTTTTTTTTCCGTTCAGCCCCTGTGCTGAAAGAAAAAATGAATGGCACAGATTTCTTCATTCGCATCGATCAATGTGGATAAAAAAATCTCTGCCAAAAAATGTGCAAAAAAAAAAAAAGCTGCGATCACTCAAAAGTGATCTTTATAGCGCCGCAGCGATTTTACGGTGTTTTTGCAGTGATCAGAAAAAAAAATTCTGTCACTGCGGTGGAGCGGACTAAACGCAAGTGTGCGCACAAGATCAGGCCTGATCGGGCGAACACTGCGTTTTTTGTAGAGCCTAAGGTGACCCTAATGTACTGATATAGATCTGATTGCGATCAGTCTTGATCACTTACAGATACTATATAGTACTAGTGCTGATTAGCGACAGCGATGACGCTAATCAGCGATTAATCAGTGACTGCTGTGCGGTGGGCTGGGCGCTAACTACCTAACAAGTAGCTAACTAACTGGCGGTGATAAGGGACCCTTAGGCCCCATTCACACGTCCGCAATTCTGTTCTGCATTTTGCGGAACGGAATTGCGGACCCATTCATTTCTATGGGGACAGACTTTGTCCCGCTCGGATCCGGAATTGCTGATCTGCACTTCCGGGTCCGCACTTCCGTTCCGCAAAAATATAGAACATGTCCTATTCTTGTCCGCAATTGCGGACAAGAAAAGGTATTTTCTATATAGTTCTGGCAATGTGGAAAGCACATTGCTGGTGTCCGTGTTTTGTGGATCTGTGTATCCGCGGATCCGCAAAACACATACGGATGTCTGAATGGAGCCTTACAGGGGGGTGATCAATGACAGGGGGGTGGTCAGGGAGTCTATATGGGGTGATCAGGGGTTAATAAGTGACAGGGGGGGTGTCGTGTAGTGTGGTGCTTGGTGCTACTTACAGAGCTGCCTGTGTCCTGTGATGGTCGATCCAAGCAAAAGGGACCACCATAGGACCAGGTAGCAGGTATATCAGACGCTGTTAACAAACAGCGTCTAATATACCTTTCTGATGTTAAAAAAATCGCATCTACAGCCTGCCAGCGAATGATCAGCGCTGGCAGGCTGAAGTTCAACTTGTTTACTTCGCGATCCTGTGAGCGCGCGTTCACAGGAAAACTCGGGTCTCACGAGATGACGCCAATAGGCATCGCTGAGACGGCGGCACACGTTAGTGTGACGGCAAGCGGTTAACAGTGACTTTCACAGTGACCGCCCATTTAACAGTGACCTTCACAGTGACCTGCCCCTTTAACAGTGACTTTCATAGTGACCGCCCCTTTAACATTGACTTTCACAATGACTGCCCCTTTAACAGTGACTTTTACAGTGACTGCCCCTTTAACAGTAACATCCCCTTTAACTGTGACTTTCACAGTGACCGCCCTTAAACAAAGACTTTCACAATGACCGCCCCTTTAACAGTGACTTTCACATTGACTGCCCCAATGACCGCCCCTTTAACAGTGACTTTTACAGTGACCGCCCCTTTAACAGTGGTTTTCACAGTGACCGCCCCTTTAACAGTGACTTTCACAGTGCCCGCCCCTTTAACAGTGACTTTCACAGTGACCGCCCCTTTAATAGTGACTTTCACAGTGACCGCCCCTTTAACAGTGACTTTCACAATGCCCGCCCCTTTCACAGTGACTTTCACAGTGCCCGCCCCTTTAACAGTGACTTTCACAGTGACTGCCCCTTTAACAGTAATCTCCACAGCACTCACCCCTTTAACAGTGACCTCCACAGTGCCCTGCCCCTTTAAAAGTAATATCCACAGTGCACGCCTCTTTAACAGTGACCTACACAGTGCCCGATCCTTTCCCAATGATCTTGATAGTGCCCGTCCCTTTAACAGTGACGTCCACAGTGCAGGCCCCTTTAACAGTGACCTCAACAGTGCCGGCCCCTTTAATAGAGACCTTCACATTGCTCGCCCCTTTAACAGTGACCTCCACAGTGCCCGCCCCTTTAACAGTGACCTCCACAGTGCACGCCTCTTTAACAGTGACCTACATAGTGCACCCCCCTTTAACAATGACCTTGATAGTGCCCGCCCCTTTAAAAGTGACCTCCACAGTGTCCACCCCTTTAACAGTGATTTTCACAGTGCCCTGCCCCTTTAACAGTGACCTCCACAGTGCCCGCCCCATTAACAGAGACCTCGATAGTGCCCGCCCATTTATCAGTGACCTCCATAGTGCCCGCCCCTTTATTACTAAAATCCAGAGTGCCCGCCCTTTTAACAGTGACCTGCACAGTGCCCGCCCCTTTAACAGTGCCCTTCACAGTGCCCGCCCTTTTAACAGTGACCTCGCCAGCGCCAGCCCCTTTAACAGTGACCTTCACAGTGCCCGCCCTTTTAACAGTAACCTCCACAGTGCCCGCCCCTTTAACAGTGACCTCCACAGTGCCCTGTCCCTTTAACAGTAACATCCACAGTGCTGGCCTTTTTAACAGTGACCTACACAGTGCCCACCCCTTTAACAATTACCTCGATAGTGACCGCCCCTTTAACAGTCACCTCCACGGTGCTTGTCCCTTTAACAGTGACCTCCACAGTGCCGGCCCCTTTAATAGAGACCTCCACATAGCCCGCCCCTTTAACAGTGACCTCCACTGCGCCCACCCCTTTAACAGTGACCTTCACAGCGACCTGCCCCTTTAATGTTAGGGCTACATGACGACACGTGTCGGCCGACAGTTTGTCTTAACAATTTTTATAATTATAGGCTATGGTGTCGCACTGCGAAATGCAACTTGCTGCGACTGCGACACGACAGTCGCAAAAAATCCATCCAGGATGGATGAATGTAGCAGTGTAGTTGTGCTCTATGTGTCGTGCAACTTTTTGTCATCCTGTAGCCCTAGCCTTAATCTGACCTACAGCAGTGAAGAAAACTGTCTGGGTTGTTATGGAAACCTGGAGTAAACTGTGTATGGCAGTTGGGATTTAAAGAGAAAGACTTGCAGGCTTGTATTGGCTAATGCAGGTCATTTTTTGGTAATATCTCAGGAACGGTACATCCTAGAGAGCCGAGACCCGGTCTAAAACCTTCCCGGACACCTGATGTACTTGTGTGCCAAATTTGGTGAAGATCAGTTCAATCGCTTGGTTGCGCATGAAGAACAGACAGACAGAAACTAATTTTTATATATAAGATACTAGCAGAAGGACCCGGCTTTGCACTGGTATATTTCATCTATTTAACTTAATGTTTGTGTGTGTCGTTAAAAGATATCGACATAACAGTGACCTCTACAGCACCCTGCCACTTTAACAGGGAACTCAACAGTCCTTCACCCCTTAACACTGACCCCCCCCCCCCCACAGTGCACCTCCACTTTAAAATTGGACCTCCATAGCAGCCCATCCCCTTAACTTTGATCTTCACAGCAGCCTGCCCCTTTAGCAGTGAGTTTCACAGCACCCTACTCCCTTGACAGTGACCTCCTCAGGGGCACACCCCTTAACAGTAACCTCCACAGTACCTCGCTGCCTTATCAGTGACCTCACAGTACCCTGCTGCATTAACAATGACCTCCACAGCAGTTGCCCCTTTAATAGTGGCCTCTGCCCCATTAATAGTGACTTCCACAGTGTCTGTCCTTTAACAGTGACCTCCACATCCTCCTTTAATGCTAGGGCTATACGATGACAGTGACCTCCAAAGCCCCTTTAATGCTAGGGCTATACGACGACATGTGTCGCACAGCATTTTGTCTCAACAATTTTTATAATTTATTTATTTTATGCACTTATATAGTGGTAATATATTCCGCAGCGCTTTACAGACATTATCATCCAACTGTCCCCAATGGGGCTCACAATCTAAGGTCCCTATCAGTATGTCTTTGGAGTGTGTGAGAAAACCGGAGTACCCAGAGGAAACCCACGCAAACACAGGGAGAACATACAAACTCCATGCAGATGTTTTCCTTGTCTTCCTATGTGGAGACTAAGGGCCTGCGAGCTTCTATTGTCTGATAAGGGACATATGACCGTGTGTATGGCAGTTGGGATATGAAGAGAAAGAGTTGCAGGCTTGTATTGGCTAATGCAGGTCATTTTCTGGGAATATCTCAGGAACGGTACATCCTGGAGAGCTGAGACCCGATCTAAAACCTTCCCGGACACCTGATATACCTGTGTGCCAAATTTGGTGAAGATCGCTCCAGTCATTTAGTCGAGCATAAAGAACAGACACCCAGACGTCGGGACAGATAGACAGAAACTCATTTTTATAATATAAGAGATAAACAGGGTTTTGTCAGTAAATTGACATCCAACAAAAACAAAACAATCACAAAAACGTCTCATGTCTGAGACAAAAGTCGCAATTTATCAGTGGAAATGTTGCAAATATGCTTCAAAAGCCGCAAATATGTTTTAAAAGTCTCAAGTGTGGTCTGGCAGGGGGTGGCTGAAATGGCACATTATTGATTTTAAAAAGTCGCATTTTAGTGCTATTCGTGTTAAAATGTTGCAAACAGAAAGTACTTATGTTTATTTTTTAAAAGTCACAAAAGTGGCGTGTGCCTTTTGATATATGAGGTGAAATAAATCACCACTTTTGATTTGTAATGTTAGTATTCTTTTTTGGCGCAAATTACTCTATTATTGATAAGTTTCCCCCATTGAGTTTCAGCTCCCTCCAAAGAGTTTTGATTGGGTTCAGGTCTGGAGACTGGCTAGGCCACTCCAGGACCTTGAAATGCTTCTTACAGAGCCACACTCCTTAGTTGCCCTGGCTATGTGTTTTGGGTCATTGTCATGCTGGAAGACCCAGCCACGACCCATCTTCAATGCTCTTACTGAGAGAAGGAGGATGTTGGCCAAAATCTTGCGATTCATAGCCCTATCCATCCTCCCTTAAATATAGTGCAATCTTCCTGTCCCCTTTGCAGAAAAGCACCCCCCAAAGTATGATGTTTCCACCTCATGCTTCACAGTTGGAATGGTGTTCTTGAGGTTGTACTCTTCCTTCTTCTTCCTCCAAAGATGGCGAGTGGTGTTGATACCAAAAAGTTCTATTTTGGTCTCATCTGACTATATGACCTTCTCCCATGCCTCCTCTAGATCATCCAGATGGTCATTGATGAACTTCAAATAGGCCTTGACATGTCCTGGCGTGAGCAGGGGGACCTTGCATGCCCTGCAGGATTTTAATCCATGATGGCTTAGTGTGTTACTAATGGTAATCTTTGAGACTGTGGTCCCAGCTCTCTTCAGGTCATTGACCAGGTCCTCTTGTGTAGTTCTGGGCTGATTCTTGACCTTTCTCAGAATCATCCTTAACCCACGAGGCAAGATCTTGCATGGAGCCCCAGACCAAGGAAGATTGACAGTTATCTTGTGTTTCTTCCATTTTCTAATAATTGCACCAACAGTTGTTGTCTTCTCACCAAGCTACTTGCCTATTGTCCTTTAGCCTATCCCAGCCTTGTGCAGGTCTACAATTGTGTCTTTGGTGTCTTTAGACAGCTATTTGGTCTTGACTATGGTGGAGAGATTAGAGTGTGATTAATAGAGTGTGTGGTCAGGTATCTTTTTACAGGTAAAGAGTTCAAACAGGTGCAATTAATACAGGTAATGAGTGCAGAGTAGGAGGGCTTCTTAAAGAAAAAGTAACAGGTCTGTGAGAGCCTGAATTCTTTCTGGCTGGTAGGTGATCAGATACTTATTTCATGCAATACAATGCAAATTAATTATTTAAAAATCATGCAATGTGATTTTCTGGATATTTTTTATTTTAGATTCTGTCTCTCACAGTTGAAGTGTACCTATGATAAAAATTACAGACCTTTCAATTCTTTGTAGGTTGGAAAGCTTGCAAATTCGCCACTGTATCAAATACCGGTATTTATTTTCCCAACTGTATATACTCTTGACCTATCCTCAGGATAGGTCATCAGTATCTGACTGGCAGGAGTCTGACACCCAGAATCCCTGCTGATCAGCTGTTTGAGAAGGCAGTGGTGCTTGCATTAGCACTGCAGCAAGAAAATTCCAGCGAGCGCTTGATCTTTAATTCATGTATCCTTTATTTAATCTCTGTAACAATGTAATAATGGACACGTTTCGGCCCGTCCAGCCTTCGTCAGCTCAAGTTAATACAATAGCTTAACATCCTAAATAGCAGTAAAATCAATCACATGATGCGACGTCAGACCCCCAAAAGGAGGAGGGCGGTAACTGAATCAATGTCACCTAATGATCTCACACAGTATAACCTTACTACAAATAAATGATTAAAAACAATGAACCAATGCGGATACCGCTCAGCTTGCAGCATGTCATCTCTGATTTGCTGTCTGCAAAAATAAATAATTGTCATTAACAATCTGATACAACGGCAACATAACTTGAGCTGACAAACTTGTATTAACTTAAGCTGACGAAGGTTGGACGGGCCGAAATGCATCCATTGTTACATTGTTACAGAGATGAAATAAAGGATACATGAATTAAAGATCAAGCTCCATCTGGGATTTTCTTGCTACATTGTGGATTTCTTCCTTTCCGTGTGGGCGTCCCACGAGGTTGAAAGTGCTGACCACTCTTGACTACGATGCATTAGCACTGCAACCTTCTCACGGCTTCTCCAAGGCTAGTAAAAACAAATTCATTGGTCACGTGGCCTAGGCGAATGGGGCTGAGCGCACTACCAAGCGCGATACAGTGTACGGCCCTGTGCTTGGTAAGCACGGAGAAGGAGAACGGTGCCTTTTCAAACATCTGATCGTGGGGGTCCCTGGTGTCGGGCCCCCACAATCAGATACTGATGACTTATACTGAGGATAGGTCTCATCAGTTATAAAGTCCTGGAAAACCCTTTTAAGCATTTCTGATGTGTCATCCCCCCAGACACGGAAGACGTTTGCCTCTCCTGCCTACCTCTTGCCCAGCAATTGAAACGTTGTGCATTCTTTATTATAGTTTCTGCGCATGCACTGTAAATGTTTCTGAAGTCTTTAGCAGAGAAGTTCATATTCTATGATCTTTTAAAATAAAGTCTTAATTGATTAAATAAAGCTAATTTCACAAACTCCTAATACCCTGACATTCGATAAATTGGCAGCAGATGTTTGGTGCACATCTAATGTTTCTACAGGCATTTAGTGAGAACACATGGTTTTGATCATCTTCAATTCTGGAACAAGGTGCGCACTACATTGTAATTAAATTCTCTTTCACAAGCAATATCACAGTTGGTTATTTGTGACCAATGCTTCTAAACTGGTAGCAATAATAATCTTTGATCTTTCAAGAAAAAATAAGTTAAAAGAAAAACATTTCTAGCAAATGACCAATAATCTTCAGGGCTTCAAATATCTGCAAAGTCAATAAAACTAACACAGGGTATGAAAGTATGAGATACATTGATCTTCTGTCATTAGCCCTAGTCAGTGATGTTAAATAGCTCAATGGTCTTAAAGGGAACCTGTCATCAACTTTATGCTGACCATACTGACGGTAGCATGAAGTAGAGACAGGTGAGCTGATTTCAGCGGTCTGTCATTTAAAAGTTAAAAGTAAGTGGTTGCCGAGAACCAACATCACAATCATTGCAGACTGGGCCTGGAAAAGAGTCACGGCCACCTGAGAAGAGTCCTGGTTATTCATGAATTCCTGCTCTCCTGCCCACCTGCTGATGACTGACAGTCTTCTACCTAGTTTTCTCCCTTCCTCTCTAGGAGAGAACTGCCAATCATCAGCAGATGGGCGAGGAGAGCAGGAGAATATGGATAACCAGGACTCTTCTCAGGTAGATTTGACTCTTTTCAAGGCCTGGGCTGCAATGATTATGATGCTGGTTCTCAGCAACCACTTACTTTTAGCTGATGAGTGACACACCGCTGAAATCAGCATTTCTGTCACTAATTTATGCTGCCCTCAGTGAAGTCACAATAAGGCCTCATGCACACGGCCGTTGGGTGGCTGTGGCCGTATTGCGGCCCGCAAACAGCGGGTCGGCAATCCACGGCCAACAGCCGTGTGCACCCCACATCAGGGATGCAATGCCGGAGATGCAGAATGGAGTCACGGAACGGAACACCGGAAGCACTACGGAGTGCTTCCGTTGTGTTTCTTTCCGTGGTTCCGCACTGCAAAAAAATATGACGTCATATTTTTTGCAGTGCAGACATACCACGGACCCATTCAAGTTGAATGGGTCCGGCCCGCTGCACGGATGTTGCCCGTGCATTGGGGACCGCAATTGTGGTCCCCAATGCACGGAACGGCCGCACAACGGCTGTATGCATGAGGCCTAAAGTTGATGACAGGTTCCCTTTAAATAATGATATAGTCACCAGCAGTCAGCGTGGTTTTATGAATGGGAGATCTCATGAAACAAATGTATTTGCTTATAAAAGCTGGGACTAAACAGTGATCTTGGCCATGACACCCATTGCATGACAAAAGATTGCTGTATAGCAGTGCAGCCATTGAACTAAGTTGCCAAAACCCCCGAATTGCAAGAAATCCAGCAGATTCGCTGACCAGGGTCACAGCAACTAGTGAGTTGTGCTACGGCCCCATTCTGTTCAAAGCCTGCACTGCTGCATGTGATCTTTGGTAGCACAACAGGTGTCACAGCCAAGATTGTGACACCAGTCTTATGAACTAGTAAGTATAAATCTGGAATTGGGGTTTGAAGTAGATATACCTGAAATTTTTTTAAGACTATGGTACATTTTTCATATGCAGTAAGGTTATAGCACAGCTTTTTCTGGCAGAGATATGCCATAGATGTCCAACCCATGTACAACCATGTTATTTAGTCCTTAAAGGGATTGTCTGGTCAACAATAAACATGAGTCATTCATTTCACCTTAACCTATTAGTTTGTAATATACTTTATTTACCGCTTACATCACATCCATTGCTCTGCACTTCTGTCTTTTGCTCCTTAAGTCACCACCTTACTGCTTTGCACGAGTGGTCAGTAGGCTTTGTCGGAACTGTTCCTCCAAACCCTGGTTATGGACCTTCTGTAAATAGCGCATTTTTCAGAACTGGTCAAAAAAGAAAAAAAGTAGCAGCACTTACGAATCAATAGCAAAAAGTCTCTACGATAGTGGTGCCCGCAGTGTTGGATACCAGTGATGAGCGGCAGGAGCAATATTCGAATTTGCGATATTTCATGAATATTCATCATATATTTGCGAATTCAAGAAGTCGTGATCTCCAGTCATTATTTTCTTGATTGCAAAAATCAGCGATAAAAATTTGCGATACGAAAATTCGCTAACAACACTACTCCTAAAGTCAAAGATATTGCAGCCTTCTCATTGGCCCACAAGCAAGAAGCAGTGAGGGATCATAGGTACTGATGAAAAAAATCTAGAATATTTGTGATTACGAAGATATAGCAGTATATTCTAGATATTCGCAAATTCTCGAAGTGCTAATATTCGCGATAAAAATTCGCAATTAGAATATTTGCGATCAACACTATTGGATAGCAGTGTATTATCTCCAAATCATCCAGAATAAATCAAAAATAAAACTGAAGCACTCGCCGGTCTTCAATTCATGCTGGTTTATTCACCAAAAATGGCGACGTTTCGACCTCCTGGTCTTTCTCAAGCAAGAGAAAGACCGGGAGGTCGAAACGTTGCAATTTTTGGTGAATAAACCAGCATGAATTGAAGACCAATGAGTTCTGCAGTTTTATTCTTGATTTATTCTTCAAAACTGGGGGAAGGATTCTTGCACGGTCTACTCACCATCCATGTAAAATAGTAAAGTAGTAATGTGATCTGGGACTCTCCAGACCGAAATACAGAAGTATGGTATGTAATGGACGTGACTTAGGTGTAAGGACGGTCTTGTGGAGTGGATAGGGCTAAATAAAGTATATTGCAAACTGAAATGTATATGCAAGTAAAAAAAAATTACCCACATTTTATGTTACCTCGACAACACCTTTAAAAACATGGCCTTATTACAACTCCATACATCTTTCAAGTTCCAAGTTGCATGGATGGAACAGTCTATTACTGTGAAGCACTACTGTACTTCCGTATGCTCTAATATACTGATTTTGTCAAGCAACACACAGAGTCCGTGTCACTTCATAATACAAAACCTCCAAATGCTGCTGCACGCCCTCCTGTATAGTTCTCTGTCGGGTACATGGAGCCTTAAGGCTCCCATACACTTGTCCCAATGTCTGCCGAACCCACTGTGACTGGCCCATATTCTAACATGCATGGAAAGCTCATGACTCTCCCTTGACAAATGGTGTCAGGGAAGAGAAGAATCGGGCACCTTGTCTTTTAAAGCCGTTTCCTTTTTTCTCTTGGGAGATGTCACCAAAGATATCTTATAGAGCTTTCATAGACCTTCAGCCAAATCGAGTGTGTATGTGTATAGGGGAGTAGAGAGAGATATCTGTCTGCCAAAATACTATTCAGCCAAAAGCTGTTAAATGTGTATGGGCACCTTAAATCAAATAATATTTCTGGCCAACCTTGGAATATGCTGTGCGAATCTCCAGAAGTTGCTATCTGGTCAGATATTAAAAGCAGTGCTCCTTGTACAATAACCATACAAGGCTCACCAATTTGTCTCATATCAAAAATTGTCTTAAATGTTCTCTTGTTTTCAAAAAGTTTGAAATCTTGGTGGCATATAACGTGTTGTCTGGGTGAAGCAAAAGCCATATTGCAATGTAAATGAGATATACTAGAGGTCAAGTATTACAACAGCACCTTTATGAAATCCAAAATGAGAACAGCTCATATTATAAAATGATCCTACTATCCAAAGAGAAATATAATAAGGCATGTACTTTTAAGTAAAATGATAGCTTAAAAAATTGCTTAGCAAAGGCCAGGAGGCAAGGCTGTTACCTCTTTCTTCTGTAGAATTAATACTTATTATTAGTGCTGCTGAAAGCAATTCAAATGAAGCCACATAAGTAGAGAGACATTCAAGGCCATGCATTACAAGGCTTCAGAAATCTCATTTGGGAAAGTCTATGCAATTTCATGTTCTGTGTTCAAAAAAGATCCACACATGCATTGTAGAAAGCCGCAGTGCTACAGTCAAGGTTAGCCATCCTATTAAGGTCTTACGCTTTATAGATATCAACTGTAACATTTGCAAGGGCACACAGACAAGAAACTTCCTTTAAATTTGTTCCATTAACAGATGCCTGATAAGCTTTATAAGAGGATAACAGGAGAACAAGATACTGTTACACGTTGTATCTAATTCTGAAACGCAACGTCTTTATTAGCCTAATTCTTGGGTAGGTGTTACTGAATTTTAAGAGAACATATGTTTTGCTACCAAAAACTCCCTTTTAGTATAGCAACCTTAAAATAAAAAGCATAACTGTGAGTCAGTTTTGCATCGCATCTGTTTGCTATGCCTGCTATATCCTAATATAAAACTATTCTGGTCTCTTCTAATCTTAAATAAGTATAGTTTTCTCCCAAATCAGATGAGAAAAGTGGATTTTAACCCCTTAAAGGCTATGCATACATTCAGAGGCAATTTTTTCTTTATGATTGCATTTTATAAATTTTGAGCTAAAAGTAATTTTTTTCAATTGGTCTTTATTAAAAATATTGAGCCATTCTGTCACAAAGGATTAACTGTTTTTCTAGCTATGCGAATTGTACTTTTTACTTTCGCTTTGTGCCAGTCATTTAATTACCCTTATCTCTAATTTACTAAGAGGTCATAAACACATATTTAAGCCATATTCTTATCAGTAACATAACTGAGCTATAATGAGTGTTTATAATGTCAGAGAGCAGAGATAAGGAGCCCGTCAGATTAGCTGGCTGACGGAAAAGAGAGAAAATTCAGATCCTTCTATTAGAGCATCTCAGCCCTGTACAGAAAATAGTGTTCCGTATTTGTAATAAAGACCAATTTAAAAAAAAAAAGATCTTTAGCTCAAAATGAGTACAATGCAATAGTAAAAAAAAAATGACCATCAAAGGTGTGCATAGCATTTTAACTTTAATTTTAGCCTTAAGGACTAATAATATTTCGATAAAAAATGCAATATCAACATTTTGTGGAGTTTTTTGAGAAAATATTTTACAGCATTAACTGTGTAGGACAAATAACATGATGACTTTATTCTGTGGGTCAGTATGATTAACATAATACCAAATTATGTACTGGAGACCATACTGGAGACCATATCTCCAGAAGGATATTGATACTTTGGAGAGAGTTCAGAGAAGAGCTACTAAACTAGTACATGGATTGCAGGATAAAACTTACCAGGAAAGATTAAAGGACCTTAACATGTATAGCTTGGAAGAAAGACGAGACAGAGGGGATATGATAGAAATTTTTAAATACATAAAGGGAATCAACAAGGTTAAAGAGGAGAGAATATTTAAAAGAAGAAAAACTGCTACAAGAGGACATCGTTTTAAATTAGAGGGGCAAAGGTTTAAAAGTAATATCAGGAAGTATTACTTTACTGAGAGAGTAGTGGATGCATGGAATAGCCTTCCTGCAGAAGTGGTAGCTGCAAATACAGTGAAGGAGTTTAAGCATGCATGGGATAGGCATAAGGTCATCCTTTATATAAGATAGGGCGAAGGGCTATTCATAGTATTCAGTATATAGGGCAGACTAGATGGGCTAAATGGTTCTTATCTGCCGACACATTCTATGTTTCTATGTTTCTATAAATTCATATAGGGGGATGGGCCGGCAGGCCTGTCTCATTCATCATTAGTGATGGATGAAAATCGGCCGGGATGGTTCGTGAACGCATGTTCACGGCGGGCCCCATTGACTTTAACCTGTTCGAGATACAGGGCGTACCGGTACATCCTATGTATTTCCGATCACCACCGCTCGGCGGGCGGTGATCAGAACCCAGTGCCTGCTCAAATCATTGAGCAGGTACCTGGTGACAATGCACCGGGGGATCCTGTGACCCCCCCGTGTAGGCGATCACAGCAAACCGCAGGTCAATTCAGACCTGTGGTTTGCTGCGTTTCCGGGTTATTCGGGCCTCTGGGGACGTGATATCCCGGAACAGGATGGTGATCGATGGTGTGATACACCACCAATCACCATCCTGCAATCCTGAGAGGTGATGGTGACATCACCTCTCAGGATCACTCTCATTGGTCGGCTGGGCGGGCAGGTCATTCAAATTACCGCAGCGCTCCTCTCTTCCTCCTTTTGTGTCTGGGAGCCCGAGGAGAGAGGAGCTCTGCACGTGGATCGCCACCTGCACGGATCTCCAGCTAGCACCACAGCACCCCCATCTGTGCCCCAGCACCACCCAGGAATTTAGGGAAAGGTTAGGGTCAGATTAGGTTAGGCAGGGATATTCAGAGAAAGTTAGTGGTAGAAAAAATAATAATAATTTTTGGGGTGCAAGCAGTTTATTTTTTTTGTGAGTAAGCTGACTGTGGCCGGCCCTCTTAGCGTCCAGCCACTGTTAGTGCATCGCACATTCCACCGCTGATCAACTTTGGACGGTTGATCAGCGATTTAGAATTTTTTGCCCTTTTTTTAGTTCATTTTTTTTTTTTCTCTGTTAGGTTTCAGGAAAGTTCGTGAATACCCGTGCCCCCACACACACGCACACCAAATAAAGTTTAACACACACGCACACACACACTCCCCTATGGCCCGCTGGATGTTCTTGGCCGAGGAGGCATACGCCCAGCTTGCCTCCCACTCCGAGAGTCCCAGTGAGGACGAGGATGACCACACTTTCCTTTTGTCATCCGCGTCCTCCTAGCGATGATGATGAGCCCCCAAGGCGGGGGAGACGCCGCCAGGCGGAGCAAGGGGACCGCCATGCTAGGGACCCTGTGGCCCACCCTAGTACGAGCAGCTCTGGGGCTCGTACTAGTTTTCCGGCCCACCATAAAAGTCCACCGGAGCCCCCTGTGAACTTGTCTGGTATACCACAGATCGTTTTGAGCCCGTGATTCCTGGTTTTGTAGGCCAACCAGGAATCCAGATTTCCACAGTGGGCTTCACTGAATTTATTTTAGTCTTTTTTTCAGTGACCACTTTGTAAATCTAATGGCGGAGCAAACAAACCTGTACGCCCAACAGTTTGTTGCTCAACACCCGGGCTCCTTTTTGGCTAGGCCCGGAGGCTGGACTCCAGTCAGTGCAGCCGAGATGAGGACATTTTTGGGCTTCGTGCTGCACATGGGCCTAGTCATAAAACCTAGTTTCAGGCATTACTGGAGTGGGGACGTCCTCTACCAGACCCCACTTTACAGTACGGCCATGACTGGCTCCCGGTTTAAGGCCATCCGGAAATGCCTGCATTATTCAGATAATGCAGAATGTCCCCCCCAAGGTGATCCTGCCTATGACCGCCTGTACAAAATCAGGCTGGTCATCGATCACTTTGGGGCCAAATTTGTACAGGCCTATGTACCTGGAAGGGAGGTCGTGGTTGATGAGTCTCTCATTGCTTTCAAGGGGAGATTCCTTTTCCGCCAGTATGTTCCCTCTAAGCGGGCGAGGTATGGCGTGAAGCTGTACAAACTTTGTGAGAGTACCTCAGGGTACACTTACAAGTTTCGTGTGTACGAGGGGCGAGATTCCCGTATTCAACCCCCAGAATGTCCCCCCACTCTGGGTGTTAGCGGGAAACTTGTGTGGGACCTTATGCACCCACTGCTAGATAAGGGTTACCACCTGTACGTGGATAACTTTTATACTACAGGGTGGGCCATTTATATGGATACACCTTAATAAAATGGGAATGGTTGGTGATATTAACTTCCTGTTTGTGGCACATTAGTATATGTGAGGGGGGAAACTTTTCAAGATAGGTGGTGACCATGGCGGCCATTTTGAAGTTGGCCATTTTGAATCCAACTTTTGTTTTTTCAATAGGAAGAGGGTCATGTGACACATCAAACTTATTGGGAATTTCACACGAAAAACAATGGTGTGCTTGGTTTTAACGTAACTTTATTCTTTCATGAGTTATTTACAAGTTTCTGACCACTTATAAAATGTGTTCAATGTGCTGCCCATTGTGTTGGATTGTCAATGCAACCCTCTTCTCCCACTCTTCAAACACTGATAGCAACACCGCAGGAGAAATGCTAGCACAGGCTTCCAGTATCCGTAGTTTCAGGTGCTGCACATCTCGTATCTTCACAGCATAGACAATTGCCTTCAGATGACCCCAAAGATAAAAGTCTAAGGGGGTCAGATCGGGAGACCTTGGGGGCCATTCAACTGGCCCACGACGACCAATCCACTTTCCAGGAAACTGTTCATCTAGGAATGCTCGGACCTGACACCCATAATGTGGTGGTGCACCATCTTGCTGAAAAAACTCAGGGAACGTGCCAGCTTCAGTGCATAATTATGTAGCAATTTCGCATATCCAGTGGCCTTGAGGTTTCCATTGATGAAGAATGGCCCCACTATCTTTGTACCCCATATACCACACCATACCATCAATTTTTTTGTTCCAACAGTCTTGGAGGGATCTATCCAATGTGGGTTAGTGCCAGACCAATAGCGGTGGTTTTGTTTGTTAACTTCACCATTCACATAAAAGTTTGCCTCATCACTGAACAAAATCTTCTGCGTAAACTGAGGGTCCTGTTCCAATTTTTGTTTTGCCCATTCTGCAAATTCAGTGCGCCGATCTGGGTCATCTTCGTTGAGATGCTGCAGTAGCTGGAGTTTGTAAGGGTGCCATTTGTGAGTAGCTAATATCCGCCGAAGGGATGTTCGACTAATGCCACTCTCCAGTGACATGCGGCGAGTGCTACGCTGTGGGCTCTTGCTGAATGAAGCTAGGACAGCCACTGATGTTTCTTCATTAGAGACAGATTTCATGCGTCCACATTTTGGCAAATCCAACACTGAACCAGTTTCACGAAACTTAGCAAGCAGTTTGCTAACTGTAGCATGGGAGATGGGTGGTCTCGTAGGGTGTCTTGCATTGAAATCTGCTGCAATGACCGGTTACTGCGTTCACCAGACATCAACACAATTTCTATCCACTCCTCACGTGTCAACCTTAACATGTCAATGGCTGTAAACAAAGAGAAACTTGTAAATATCTCATGAAAGAATAAAGTTACGTTAAAACCAAGCACACCATTGTTTTTCGTGTGAAATTCCCAATAAGTTTGATGTGTCACATGACCCTCTTCCTATTGAAAAAACTAAAGTTGGATTCAAAATGGCCGACTTCAAAATGGCCGCCATGGTCACCACCCATCTTGAAAAGTTTCCCCCCTCACATATACTAATGTGCCACAAACAGGAAGTTAATATCACCAACCATTCCCATTTTATTAAGGTGTATCCATATAAATGGCCCACCCTGTATATCTCAGGGTAATTATTTCAATATTAGTATATGTTTTTGTATCTCATGCTACCTGCTGACTCTTTTTCCTCTTTCTTTTTTCCTACAGCCTATTCTATTTATAGCTACAAGTTTTATTTATCAGCATTGTAACTATGTTGCAACAATGTCTGTAATTGTTGCGCTTGATGTTTTGTGTATTTTTTGTCTCTATGGTGATGTGACGTCATCACGTTCGACGCCGGTATGGGCGCACTATTTAAATATGTTTCATTTAGAAACTTACCATGCTTGAAAAAGGCTTGCATTCAAGCCGAAACACGTGTCGCACCCGCGCTGTGTCTCCTCTATGCTTGAATAAAGCAGACTTACTTTCAACAAAGAAGTGAAGTGCCGGTCTTTTTGTTCGATATTTAAAGGGTTAACAAAGTTTGTAAAATCAGTTTTGAATACCTTGAGGGGTGTATTTTCTTAGATGGGGTCACTTTTATGGAGTTTCTACTCTAGGGGTGCATCAGGGGGGCTTAAAATGGGACATGGTGTAAATAAACACGTCCAGCAAAATCTGCCTTCCAAAAACCATACGGCGCACCTTTCCCTCTATGCCCTACTGTGTGCCCGTACAGTAGTTTAGGGCCACATATGGGGTGTTTCTGCAAACTACAGAATCGGGGCAATAAATATAGCATTTTGTTTGGCTGTTAACCCTTGCTTTGTTACTGGAAAAAAATGATTAAAATGGAAAATTTTGCAAAAAAATCTAAATTATGAAATTTTATCTCCATTTGCCATTAACTCTTGTGGAACACCTAAAGGGTTAACGGCGTTGTAAAATCAGTTTTGAATACCTTGAGGGGTGTAGTTCTAAAATGGGGGTCATTTTGTGTGGTTTCTATTATGTAAGCCTCACAAAGTGACTTCAGACCTGAACTGGTCAATAAAAATTGGGTTTTTGAAAATTTCGGAAAAAATTCAAGATTTGCTTCTAAACTTCTAAGCCTTGTAACGTCCACAAAAACTAAAATGTCATTCCCAAAATGATCCAAACATGAAGTAGACATATGGGGAATGTAAAGTAATAACTATTTTTAGAGGTATTACTATATATTATAGAGGTAGAGAAATTGAAACTTGGAAATTAGAATTTTTTTTCAAATTTTTGGTAAATTAGGTATTTTTTAATAAATAAAAAAGTTTTTTTTTACTTCATTTTACCAGTGTCATGAAGTACAATATGTGATGAATAAAACTATCTCAGAATGGCCTGGATAAGTAAAAGCGTTTTAAAGTTATCACCACTTAAAGTGACACTGGTCAGAATTGCAAAAAATGGCCTGGTCCTTAACCCCTTAGGGACACATGACGTACCGGTACGGCATGTTTCCCGAGTCCTTAAGGACACATGACGTACCGGTACGTCATGTGTTGTTCCGATCACCGCAGCCCGGCTGGCGGTGATCAGAACAAGGTGCCTGCTCAAATCATTGAGCAGGCACCTCGGCTAAATGCGCGGGGGGGTCCCGTGACCCCCCCGTGTTGGCGAACGCCGCAAACCGCAGGTCAATTCAGACCTGTGGTTTGCGGCTTTTACCTGGAGCAGCGTGGTGGCCATCAGTCCCCATGGGGCTGTGGGGGGGACCCGATGGAATGGAAGGCAGCACGATGCCTTCCGGTGAAGAGCCTGTGAGATCCAGCCCCCTGGATCTCACAGGCCCCGGAAGCTGTATGAGTAATATACACAGTATTTACTCATACAGCCAATGCATTCCAATACATAAGTGAGTTGGAATGCATTGTAAAGGAATAAACCCCCAAAAGTTCAAGTCCCAAAGTGGGACAAAAAATAAAGTGAAAAAAAAGTTGAAAAAATAAAGTTTTCCCTCCAAAAATTAAAAGAGTTTCAAGTAAAAATAAACAAAAACAATCATTTCCCCCAAATAAAGTAAAAAAAAAATTGGTAAAAGAATAGGGGGGGGGTATACATATTAGTGAATCGCCGCGTCCGTATCGACCGGCTCTATAATCATATCACATGACCTAACCCCTCAGATGAACACCGTAAAAAATAAAAAATAAAAACTGTGCTAAATAAACAATGTTTTGGTCACCTTACATCACAAAAAGTACTAACAGCAAGCGATCAAAAAGCGTTTGCCCACCAAAATAGTACCAATCTAACCGTCACCTCATCCCACAAATAATGAGCCCCTACCTGAGACAATAGCCAAAAAAAAAAATATATAGCTCAGAATATGGAGACACTAAAACAAAATTTTTTTTGTTTGAAAAAAGCTGTTATTGTGTAAAACTTACATAAATAAAAAAAAAGCATACATATTAGGCATCACCGTGTCGTATCGACCGTCTCTATGAAAATATCACATGACCTAACCCCTCAGATGAACACCGTTAAAAATTTAAATAAAAACTTGTGCTAAATAAACCAATTTTTGTCACCTTATAACACAAAAAGTGTAATAGCAAGCGATCAAAAAGTCACACGCACCCCAAAATAAGTGCCAATAAAACAGTCATCTCATCCCGCAAAAATCATTACCCTACCCAAAGTAATCGGCCCAAAAACTGAAAAATTATGGCTCTCAGACTAGGAAACACTAAAACATATTATTTTTGCTTCAAAAATGAAATCATTGTGTAAAACTTACATAAATTAAAAAAAAGTATACATATTAGGTATCGCCGCATCCGTGACAACCTGGTCTATAAAAATATCACATGATCTAACCTGTCAGATGAATTTGTAAATAACAAAAAAGAAAAACGATGCCAAAACAGCTATATCTTGTTATCGGGTAATATAGAGCAACAAAAATCATATGTACCCTAAACTAGTACCAACAATACTGCCACCCTTTCCCGTAGTTTCTAAAATGGGGCCACTTTTTGGAGTTTTCTACTCTAGGGGTGCTTCAGGGGGGCTTCAAATGGGACATGGTGTCAAAAAAAAACAGTCCAGCAAAATCTGCCTTCCCAAAAACCGTATGGCATTTCCTTTCCTTCTGCGCCCTGACGGTGCCTGTACAGCTGTTTACGACCACATATGGGGTGTTTCTGTACACTACAGAATCAGGGCCATAAATATTGATTTTGTTTGGCTGTTAACCCTTGCTTGTTACTGGGAAAAATGGATTAAAATTGAAAATTTGCAAAAAAATTTAAATTCTGAAATTTCATCTCCATTTGCCAATAACTCTTGTGGAACACCTAAAGGGTTAACGACGTTGTAAAAATCTGTTTTGAAGACCTTGAGGGGTGTAGTTTCTTAGATGTGGGTCACTTTTATGGAGTTTCTACTCTAGGGGTGCATCAGGGGGGCATCAAATGGACATGTGTCCAAAAAAACAGTCAGCAAAACCTGCCTTCTAAAAAACCGTATGGCATTCCTTTCCTTCTGCACCCTGACGTGTGCCCGTACAGCGGTTTACGACCACATATGGGGAGTTTCTGTAAACTACAAAATCAGGGCCATAAATATTGAGTTTGGTTTGGCTGTTAACCCTTGCTTTGTAACTGGAAAAAAAATTATTAAAATGGAAAATCTGCCCAGAAAAGTTAAATTTGGAATTGTATCTCTATTTCCATTAATTCTGTGGGAACACCTAAAGGGTTAACAAAGTTTGTATAATCAGTTTGAATACCTGTTGAGGGGTGTAGTTTATAGAATGGGGTCATTTTTGGGTGGTTTCTATTATGTAAGCCTCGCAAAGTGACTTCAGACCTGAACTGGTCCCTAGAAAGTTGGGTTTTTGAAAATTTCTGAAAAATTTCAAGATGTGCGTCTAAACTTCTAAGCCTTGTAACTAGGGATGAGCGAACCCGAACTGTACAGTTCGGGTTCGTACCGAATTTTGGGGTGTCCGTGACACGGACCCACCGAACATTTTCATAAAAGTCCGGGTTCGAGTTCGGTGTTCGGCGCTTTCTTGGCGCTTTTTGAAAGGCTGCAAAGCAGCCAATCAACAAGCATCATATACTTGCCCCAAGAGGCCATCACAGCCTTGCCTACTATTGGCATGGCTGTGATTGGCCAGTGCAGCATGTGACCCAGCCTCTATATAAGCTTGGGTCACGTAGCGCTGCACGTCACTCTGCTGATACAAGTGTAGGGAGAGGTGCAGCTGCGACGTTAGGGCGAGATTAGGCAGGATTAACTCCTCCAAAAGACTTCATTCAGTGATCGATCTACCAGCTGTGGATCATTGAACTGCTGCTATTCAATTGCTCAGTGTTTTTAGGCTGCCCAGAGCGTTTTTCAGTCACTTTTTTCTGGGTGATCGCGCGGCCAATTTTGTGGCTTGTGGTGCGCCAGCACAAGCTGCCACCAAGTACATTTAACCATCAATAGTGTGGTTATTTTTTTGCTATATCCTACATCAGGGTCAAGCTGTCATCAAGTGCATTTAACCAATCAATAGTGTGGTTATTTCCTTACTACATCAGGGGCAAGCTGACCTGTCCCCTAGGCTATATACTACATCAGGTGCAAGCTGAGCCTGTCCCCCAAGTGCATTTAACCATCAATAGTGTGGTTATTTTTTGCTATATCCTACATCAGGGTCAAGCTTTCATCAAGTGCATTTAACCATCAATAGTGTGGTTATTTTTTGGCCATATATACAATCAGGGGCAAGCTGAGCCTGTCCCCCCAAGTGCATTAACCATCAATAGTGTGGTTATTTTTTGCTATATCCTACATCAGTGTCAAGCCTTTCATCAAGTGCATTTCACATCAATAGTGTGGTTATTTTTTGGCCATATACATACATCAGGGGCAAGTTGAGCCTGTCACAAGTGCATTTAACCATCAATAGTGTGGTTATTTTTTGGCCATATACTACATCAGGGGCAAGTTGAGCCTGTCACCCAGCGCCCTAAAAAATAGGCCTCAATTTATATTCATCCAAATCTGTCATTACTGTTTTAGCTGGTCAAGTTATTTAGTGTCCGTCAAAGCACAGTTTTTGTTCTGGGTTGAAAAACAATTCCGCAATTTTGCAAATCTTCAAAATTAGTGGTTTCTGCTGTATCAGGCCTATCTTTAAATCTATCCCTAAAAGGGTAGATTAGATTCAAGGTGCTGATAGGTCATTCTCAAGAACTTCACACACACGCTACAGTGCAGATCCAAGTTCTAATTCTGTGATTAAACGTATACCTGTCACCCAGCGCCTAAAAAATAGGCCTCACATTTATATTCATCCAAATCTGTCATTACTGTTTTAGCTGGTCAAGTTATTTAGTGTCCGTCAAAGCACTAGTTTTTGTTCTGGGTTGAAAAACAATTCCCAATTTTGGCAATTCTCAAAATTAGTGGTTCTTGCTGTATCAGGCCTACTTTAAATCTATCCCTAAAAGGTAGATTAGATTCAAGGTGCTGATAGGGTCATTCTCAAGAACTTCACACACACGCTACAGTGCAGATCCAAGTCTAATTCTGTGATTAAACGTATACCTGTCACCCCAGCGCCTAAAAAAATAGGCCTCACATTTATATTCATCCAAATCTGTCATTACTGTTTTAGCTGGTCAAGTTATTTAGTGTCCGTCAAAGCACAGTTTTGTTCTGGGTTGAAAACAATTCCAATTTTGCAATTCTCAAAATTAGTGGTTTCTGCTGTATCAGGCCTACTTTAAATCTATCCCTAAAAGGGTAGATTAGATTCAAGGTGCTGATAGGGTCATTCTCAAGAACTTCACACACACGCTACAGTGCAGATCCAAGTCTAATTCTGTGATTAACGTATACCTGTCACCCAGCGCCCTAAAAAATAGGCCTCACATTTTATATTCATCCAAATCTGTCATTACTGTTTTTTAGACTGGTCAAGTTATTTAATGTCCATCAAAGCACAGTTTTGTTCTGGGTTGAAAAACAATTCCCATTTTGCAATCTCAAAATTAGTGGTTTCTGCTGTATCAGGCCTACTTTAAATCTATCCCTAAAAGGGTAGATAGATTCAAGGTGCTGATAGGGTCATTCTCAAGAACTTCACACACACGCTACAGTGCAGATCCAAGCCTAATTCTGTGATTAAACATATACCTGTCACCCAGCGCCTAAAAAATAGGCCTCACATTTATATTCATCCAAATCTGTCATTACTGTTTTAGCTGGTCAAGTTATTTAGTGTCCGTCAAAGCACAGTTTTTGTTCTGGGTTGAAAAACAATTCCCAATTTTGCAATTCTCAAAATTAGTGGTTTTTGCTGTATCAGGCCTACTTTAAATCTATCCCTAAAAGGGTAGATTAGATTCAAGGTGCGGATAGGGTCATTCTCAAGAACTTCACACACACGCTACAGTGCAGATCCAAGTCTAATTCTGTCCGTAAACGTATACCTGTCACCCAGCGCCTAAAAAAATAGGCCTCAAATTTGTATTCAGCTAAATCTGTCATTACTGGTGTGCCTGTATTAGTGTAATACGATACCTAAATAGATAGCCAGATAGTGTTAGGTGTCTGTAAAAAAATGCCTGATTTTGAATTCAATACATTGGCCCGAATAATATTTTTCTTATTGTGGTGAACGGTAACAATGAGGAAAACATCTAGTAAGGGACGCGGACGCGGACATGGTCGTGGTGGTGTTAGTGGACCCTCTGGTGCTGGGGGAGGAAGTGGCCGTTCTGCCACAGCCACACGTCCTAGTGTACCAACTACCTCAGGTCCCAGTAGCCACCAGAATTTACAGGGATATTTGGTGGGGCCCAATGCCATTCTAAGGATGGTAAGGCCTGAGCAGGTACAGGCATTAGTCAATTGGGTGGCCGACAGTGCATCCAGCACGTTCACATTATCTCCCACCCAGTCTTCTGCAGAAAGCGCACAGATGGCGCATGAAAACCAAGCCCATCAGTCTGTCACATCACCCCCATGCATATCAGGGAAACTGTCTGAGCCTCAAGTTATGCAGCAGTCTCTTATGCTGTTTGAAGACTCTGCTGGCAGGGTTTCCCAAGGGCATCCACCTAGCCCTTCCCCAGGGGTGGAAGAGATAGAATGCACTAAAGCACAACCACTTATGTTTCCTGATGATGAGGACATGGGAATACAACCTCAGCACGTCTCTGATGATGACGAAACACAGGTGCCAACTGCTGCGTCTTTCTGCAGTGTGCAGACTGAACAGGAGGTCAGGGATCAAGACTGGGTGGAAGACGATTCAGGGGACGATGAGGTCCTAGACCCCACATGGAATGAAGGTCGTGCCACTGACTTTCACAGTTCGGAGGAAGAGGCAGTGGTGAGACCGAGCCAACAGCGTAGCAAAAGACAAAGAGGGAGCAGTGGGCAAAAGCAGAACACCCGCCGCCAAGAGACTCCGCCTGCTACTGACCGCCGCCATCTGGGACCGAGCACCCCAAAGGCAGCTTCAAGGAGTTCCCTGGCATGGCACTTCTTCAAACAATGTGCTGACGACAAGACCCGAGTGGTTTGCACGCTGTGCCATCAGAGCCTGAAGCGAGGCATTAACGTTCTGAACCTTAGCACAACCTGCATGACCAGGCACCTGCATGCAAAGCATGAACTGCAGTGGAGTAAACACCTTAAAAACAAGGAAGTCACTCAGGCTCCCCCTGCTACCTCTTCTGCTGCTGCCGCCTCGGCCTCTTCTGCTGCTGCCGCCGCCTCGGGCTCTTCCTCCGCCTCTGGAGGAACGTTGGCACTTGCCGCCCAGCAAACATGGGATGTACCACCAACACCACCACCTGCGTCACCAAGCATCTCAACCATGTCACACGGCAGCGTTCAGCTCTCCATCTCACAAACATTTGAGAGAAAGCGTAAATTCCCACCTAGCCACCCTCGATCCCTGGCCCTGAATGCCAGCATTTCTAAACTACTGGCCTATGAAATGCTGTCATTTAGGCTGGTGGACACAGACAGCTTCAAACAGCTCATGTCGCTTGCTGTCCCACAGTATGTTGTTCCCAGCCGGCACTACTTCTCCAAGAGAGCCGTGCCTTCCCTGCACAACCAAGTATCCGATAAAATCAAGTGTGCACTGCGCAACGCCATCTGTGGCAAGGTCCACCTAACCACAGATACGTGGACCAGTAAGCACGGCCAGGGACGCTATATCTCCCTAACTGCACACTGGGTAAATGTAGTGGCGGCTGGGCCCCAGGCGGAGAGCTGTTTGGCGCACGTCCTTCCGCTGCCAAGGATCGCAGGGCAACATTCTTTGCCTCCTGTCTCCTCCTCCTCCTACTCAGCTTCCTCCTCCTCTTCTTCCACCTGCTCATCCAGTCAGCCACACACCTTCACCACCAACTTCAGCACAGCCCGGGCAAAACGTCAGCAGGCCGTTCTGAAACTCATATGTTTGGGGGACAGGCCCCACACCGCACAGGAGTTGTGGGGGGGTATAGAACAACAGACCGACGAGTGGTTGCTGCCGGTAAGCCTCAAGCCCGGCCTGGTGGTGTGCGATAATGGGCGAAATCTCATTGCAGCTCTGGGACTAGCCGGTTTGACGCACATCCCTTGCCTGGCGCATGTGCTGAATTTGGTGGTGCAGAAGTTCATTCACAACTACCCAGACATGTCAGAGCTGCTGCATAAAGTGCGGGCCGACTGTTCGCGCTTCCGGCGTTCACATCCTGCCGCTGCTCGCCTGTCTGCGCTACAGCGTAACTTCGGCCTTCCCGCTCACCGCCTCATATGCGACGTGCCCACCAGGTGGAACTCCACCTTGCACATGCTGGACAGACTGTGCGAGCAGCAGCAGGCCATAGTGGAGTTTCAGCTGCAGCACGCACGGGTCAGTCGCACTGCGGAACAGCACCACTTCACCACCAATGACTGGGCCTCCATGCGAGACCTGTGTGCCCTGTTGCGCTGTTTCGAGTACTCCACCAACATGGCCAGTGGCGATGACGCCGTTATCAGCGTTACAACACCACTTCTATGTCTCCTTGAGAAAACACTTAGGGCGATGATGGAAGAGGAGGTGGCCCAGGAGGAGGATGGAAGAGGGGTCATTTTTAGCACTTCAGGCCAGTCTCTTCGACGTGACTCAGAGGGAGGTTTTTTGCAACAGCAGAGGCCAGGTACAAATGTGGCCAGACAGGGCCCACTACTGGAGGACGAGGAGGATGAGGATGAGGAGGAGGTGGAGGAGGATGAGGATGAAGCAGGTTCACAGCGGGCTGGCACCCAACGGGCCCATCACTGGTGCGTGGCTGGGGGGAAACGCAGGACGATGACGATACGCCTCCCACAGAGGACAGCTTGTCCTTACCTCTGGGCAGCCTGGCACACATGAGCGACTACATGCTGCAGTGCCTGCGCAACGACAGCAGAGTTGCCCACATTTTAACGTGTGCGGACTACTGGGTTGCCACCCTGCTGGATCCACGGTACAAAGACAATGTGCCCACCTTACTTCATGCACTGGAGCGTCATAGTAAGATGCGCGAGTACAAGCGCACGTTGGTAGACGCGCTACTGAGAGCATTCCCAAATGTCACAGGGGAACAAGTGGAAGCCCAAGGCGAAGGCAGAGAAGGAGCAAGAGGTCGCCAACGCAGCTGTGTCACGGCCAGCTCCTCTGAGGGCAGGGTGTGCATGGCAGAGATGTGGAAAAGTTTTGTCACCACGCCACAGCTAACTGCACCACCACCTGATACGGAACGTGTTAGCAGGAGGCAACATTTCAATAACATGGTGGAACAGTACCTGTGCACAGGTTCACCCAGTGGGCAGTAAAAGTTATGTACCTTCCCTGCCCGTGTTTGCTAGACCACGTGTCTGTGGTCAGATGTATCTTGGCACCGACACTGTGTGCCAGAGATATATTCACTTGCCGCTGAATGCAGGGATGCCCTTTTGGGAGAAATATTTCCTTCTGGGGACCTTCCATTGCGGTGTGCCAATGGCCACAAATTTTCTAAAGGCCTCCGAGTCCACTAGTTTTTATGGCAGTAGTTGGCGGGCTAGCAGTTCCGACAAGCTAGCGGTCAGCCATTGGGCAAGAGGATTATCCGGCATCATCATTTTTTTACGCTCAAACAATTGGGCCACGGAAGCCTGCCTTGTGCCAGATGAACGCAACGACGGCACGGTGGAAGGTAGAGTGGAGGACAAATGGGAGGAGAAGGAGAAGAGGCAGGACGTGGAGCGCAGGGATTGTGGCTTTGTGGGTTCTGACGGCGTTGCTCCCACTGGGCTCGGTGATGGGAGGCCAGGTGCCTTCTTAAGGCGGTCGTCCCTAGGTGAGTGTTGGGCTTACCGTGACTTATGCGTTGACAGCACAGGCTGCAGATGGCAACACTATTGTCAGCAGCTGACACGTTAAAAAAATCCCACACTGCGGAGCCATGTGCCAGCGTCCTAGGAGCGCAAGATGTGACTGTGCATGGTGGATGGCTCATTCCAGATACATTTGCAGTCTGCTTTTTGCCTCCTGTGCACTGCTAGTTCTGCCTGCTTCTCCTCCTTCTCCTCCCTATCTGTATCTGAACTCCCCTCTGCTTCCTCTCTTGTGGGCATCCACGTTAGGTCCATTGACATGTCATCATCGTCACCTTCACCACCACTAACATTAGAGATCTCGGAGTAGGCAGCAACAGCAGGGACCACCCTCCTTGATCTGATCTGGGTACTGTCGTCAGACCTCTGGGTGGTGGCCTTTGCTACCTCCTCTTCCTTATCCGATGCCAAGAATGGCTGCGCATCAGTAAGGTCTGGGAATGGATGGGAAAATAATTCCTCTGACTCGAGTGGAGGGGCTATGGTGGTGATGGTGTCTTTGGGGGTGCACACAGCAGACAGTGAGGAGGGTGCAGATACAGAGGATAAGGAGGGTGCAGAAGCGGAAGGCTGAGTGAGCCACTTATCCAACTCTGGTGCATCCTTTGACATAATCGCACGTACCTTCTCCAGCTTCCCACTTAGGCTCCGACCTTGTCCACCTGCCCGACCCCTACCACCCCTGTGGAACTGCCTGCCTCTTCCTCTGACTGTGATTTTCAAAATGACCCTGTGCCAAAGTCCTTAGAGAAGAGCAGTATTTGTGGAAACTGATATATGGCAGGCCTCAATCAGTTGTTAGTTGTAGCTGGTATATCACCCTCAAGAAGTAATTTTGTGGATGCAAGTATATTGAAAACCTCTATCACTATTTTGTGGAAGCTGATATATGACAGGCCTCAATCAGTTGTTAGTTGAAGCTGGTATATCACCCTCAAGCAATAATTTTGTGGACGCAGGTATATGGAAAACCTCTATCACTATTTTATGGAAGCTGATATATGGCAGGCCTCAATCAGTTGTTAATTGAAGCTGGTATATCAACCTCAAGAAGTAATTTTGTGGACACAGGTATATGGAAAACCTCTATCACTATTTTGTGGAAGCTGATATATGGCAGGCCTCAATCAGTTGTTAGTTGAAGCAGGTAAATCACCCTCAAGAAGTAATTTTGTGGACGCAGGTATATGTACAACCTCTGTCACTATTTTGTGGAAGCTGATAGATCGTAGCCCTCAATCAGTATTATCTGGAAGCATACAAATGCACTATAATATATTTTCTATGTTAGAAAGTATATTATAAGTATATCACACCCCTCTGTGCATCACACCTATCGATAGCACAACGTTACCAGTCCTTAAAAGGACTTTTGCGGCCCTATTAGCTAGTGTTTGGTGTTCCTAAATTCCTAACAGCCTGTCCCTGCTCCAAAATGCAACCTCTCCATACACTGGCAAAACACATAATGTAAAATGGCTGCCAGATCGGGTTCTGTTATAGGGTTGGGGGTGTGTCCATGTGCTAAAACGTCTCAATTGGCTGTTCTGTCCCACCTGATGAATGTGTCATGGGTCAAAGTTCGGCGCAATTCTAAAGAATATGGCGCTCGTGGAGATCGCCATATGTTCGCATGTTTGGCGGATCGCGAACGCACAAAGTTTGCCACGAACTGACCGCCAGGCGAACCGCAAGGCCATCACAATTTGTTAACCACTTCACATCCACCCATAGGATATAAACATCCTAAGGGTGGATGTTTATCTCTGAATGGACGTTCTGGAACGTCCTTTCAGAGATGGCAGCTGCACGCTAATAGTGCAGCTGCCGAGCGGGGGACCGACTGTCGGTGACAGCAGGGCAACCCAGAGACCCACCTGGGAACTGTCCCTGCCTTCTAGATCGCTGTATATATAGCGCTCACCATGCTATGCGCTTCTTGTCCCGGCCCGGTGGTCATGTGACCGCCGGGGCCGGGAGAGTGGAGGAGCTGTCGGGTCTTCTACAGACCTCGATCAGCTCTGCACTGAGGCTGTACAGCATTGTATTCTGCTGTACAGCCTCTCTGGGGGCTGTATTTCCCCTGTAACTGAGGCTACTATGGTGAAAAAAAAAAAAAACTGTGAAGGTAAATGTCCCACAGAGGTCTTGTATGACCTTATGGGGGAGGCAAAGTGTAGAATAAAAAATAAATAAAAATAACCCAATAAAGTGTTTAAAAAAATAAAAAAAAAGGTTTCACATGTAAAAAAAATAAATAAAATCCCCCAATTAAGTAATTAAAAAAATAGAAAAAATAGAAAAAAATAAATAAAATTGACATATTTGGTATTGCTGCGTCCGTAATGACCGGCTCTATAAATATATCACATGATCCACCCCATCCAATAAACACCGTAAAAAATAAAATAAAAAGTGTATTAAAAAAAAGTCTTTTTGTCACCTTACATCACGAAAAGTGCAACTCCAAGTGATCAAAAAAGCATATGTCCCACAATAATGGTACCAAGTCATTTCAGACAATTTGGCAGTACATCCAACTGACCTCACAAAAGCAGACCGCATGTAACCACACCAGCCCAGAACCTCTACATCCAGCATGTTCACCTCCATGATCGTCTGAGACCAGCCACCCGGACAGCTGCAGCAACAATCAGTTTGCATAACCAAAGAATTTTTGCACAAACTGTCAGAAACCGTCTCAGGGAAGCTCATCTGCATGCTCCTTATCCTCATCGGGGTCTGGATCTGACTGCAGTTCATTGTCGTAACCAACTTGAGTGGGCAAATGTTCACATTCGATGATGTTGGAGAGGCGTTCTGTTGACGGATGAGTCCCAGTTTTCACTGTTCAGGGCAGATGGCAGATAGCGTGTGTGGCGTCGTATGGGTGAGCGGTTTGCTGACATCCATTTCCCCCAGTAAGGCAAATTTCAGAGTGGCCTTTTATTGTGGGCAGTCTAAGGCACACCTGTGCAATATTCATGCTGTCTAATCAGCACCTTGAAATGCCACACCTGTGAGGTGGGATAGATTATCTCAGCAAAGGATAAGTGCTCACTAATACAGATTTAGACAGATTTGTGAACAATATTTGAGAGTAATGGGTTTTTTGTGTATGTAGAAAATGTTTCAGATCTGGAGTTCAGCTCATGCAAAATTCAGGTCAGCCAAATCTATATTTTGCTGTTTGACTCTAGAGCCCTGCTGTGCACCCATTCATCATTTTTTGATCACATATGGGGTGTTGACGTATTCGGGGGGGAAATGGGTAACAAAATGTGGTGTGCATTTTGTCCTGTTACCCCTTGTAAAAGTGAAACATTTTGTTGTAAACAACTTTTCCAGGAAAAAAAATTTAACTTTCATTTTCCAAACCAAGTGTTTCCTAATTCTGGGAAACGCCTGATCGGTCAAAATGCTACAAACTACACACCTTGAAATATTCTATATACATTTATATTGCTGTGTCCACATATTTACCCTCCTGGCGGGGGATGGTGACCTCCTCCTCCTCATCAGGACCTGGGGGAGGCAGATCCTGGGAGGATTCGACTTCTTTAGCCATATGTTCGCATGTTTGGGAAATCGCAAACGCGTAAAGTTTGCCACGAAACGATCGCCGGGCGAACCGCAAGGCCATCTCTATTTATCATTTTCTAAGCCTGGTTTAGGGGTAGAAAGTGGTCTAAATGTAAGCTACAGTAGCTAAGAAACTGGCTTACATTTAGAATTGGCGCCAGAAGCGTGTCCACATATTTACCCTCCTGGCGGGGGATGGTGACCTCCTCCTCCTCATCAGGACCTGGGGGGGGGGGGGGGGGGCCGGATCCTTGGAGGATTCGGCTTCTTTAGCGTCCTTCTCCACCACTTTGCTCACATCAGGTGTGGGTGGCGCATCCTGTTGCTGGGAGGGTCCCGCTGGCTCTCCCTCCTCCTCCTCCGCGAACAACACCACTACCTCCAGATCCTCTGTGAAAGGCCTGTGGCGGACAGAGGGAACGGGAACACCTGTAATCACACAAATGTTCAGAATTTAAACAAACAACTCAGAACTCTTATAAAAATCCAAATTAAGTGAGGGATGTATGTAACGTAATGATGGACGGGGCCTTTTACTGGAATACAGAATGATGATTGCAGTTTATGTATATATTGTGAGGGGTAGCTTTCTTTCAGGGGATCATCGTCACAGATACGGGATCAGGACACCAGGTTTAAGGTCCAAACAGTGCATTTATTGTGGCACACCAGCAAAAGAGGAACACCAAAACAATAAACACTCACCCATCCAGGCGCTAACTAATACATTAACGTCCCTGACTCACCTTTTAGGTACAGTTCACACCCTGTGAACTGATGCAGCTTTTCCAGCCAATGTCCCACAGGCTCCTGGCTGTACAGAGCACCGTTCACACACGGTCTCAAATCCAATGTCTCTTGTGGGGGATTAAGGCTCAGTAGTCCACCTGACTATGGCCGTGCGACCCTCCCAGGTGTCACTGCGTCCCGCAACTCCAGGCTACCATCCAGCCTCATGGCCCCTCAGCCTTGCCCAGCTGAGACCACACTCACAGAGCCTCCAGGCCTCTGTCACAGTCTCTGTCCAAAGACAACACTTCCCCCAGACTGACACACTGGGAGGTGCTTTATCCCAGCCTGTCTACCTCTAGCTGGTCTCACCTGTGGTGGAATAGGGGTGTGGACCATACTATTCACCCCTTCCTTGCCTCTAACCTGTGTGAGGTCTGTCACCGCCTCACAATATACACACACATATGTATATTGATTTATGTGTGTGTGAAAGGTACAAAATCAGCCGGTTACATCATACATCTGTACCTCCATGTGTGTATAAATATATATATATACACTCAAAGCGAGGTCAAGATGTATGATGTAGGCGGAAGATTTGGTACATGTCACACCAGGTACTAAGTAATCATTTGTAAAGGGATGAAATACTTATTTGTATAACTGTATATATACATTACAGAGTGTAGACGAGAGATACAAAAGTAATGTAAGCATTGTACCTGGGCATTTCCTGTCGCGGATCTCACTGATCCACCCGATGTGCCTCCTCTTTAGATCCGACCAATGTTTGATGATCGCCATCAAATTGTGCTTCCCGTTAAACTCCCTCTTTAGCTGCTTCTGTATTTCCCTAACAATTCGCTTTTTCTCTTCTTGGACCCAGGTCCGGTCATAGCCACGCTCCAACATGCGCTGCAGGATAAAGATGCAAGCATATAATCCCAAATCTTTTAACTAAAAGTATTTAAAATAATGTCCTCAACAACATAGCAAAAAGTATTTAAGTCTTTGAAGGGGAAATATTAGATTTAATGTTACTGTTATAAGATCTAATTGTATTGCAATTGTATGTGTGTAGGGTCTGAGCAATCGAATATTGGCCAGCAAAGCAGAGTACCTGTCTAGTGAAGTGACAGTACAGTATGGGGTGTACAGCTGGTTCGCCTTCCTATGGTGTACCCTGGGTAACGCTAAATGAACCAGCAATTACTGGTGGTCAAAGAAAGCTTCTCCTGAGTCCTGACCAACAGGACACAAACTCAAATCTATAGACTCTGTGTGTGTGTGTTAGGGTGGACACTTGCAGGGCCCCAAAAAGGAGGACAGCATACCGGGGACAGTGGCGCACAATAGTTAAATACTACATAGTAGATGCCCAGGTTATAACAGCATGGTCCATATTACTATATATAAGAAGATGTATAACGTATACCAGCTGCACATATATAATTATTATACACAGGAGATACCCAGGTTATAACAGCATCATCTAATTAAATAATTATCATTTATATCAGCTGTACATTTATAATGATATACAGATGATGCCCAAGTTATTCCAGCTTAGTCCATATATAATTTATACTCGGATATATAGTCCTCTAATTACCTGGGGCAGTGGGATCAGTGCTAACTTCGTGCCTAGTGGGCTGATTGCTGATACTGCTAGCTCTTGAAGCACTGGACAGCCTGGACCAGCGTGGAATCATAGATGGCAGGCAGTGCCAGTGAGCATTGATCAGAGTGGCACCCGTGCTCTGCAGCCGCTCCCGCCTGAACTAAAGGTACACGTCAGATGTGCCACGCACGCAGCAGCGCTGATGACGTTGTGACGTCACGTCATACAGCGCACTGTGCGGTCCGGACATGCTACCAGGTCCTGCTCCCAGTGATGGGGATACGTAAAGCCACCCTGACCCGTGCCAACTGCCAACACCCGTGTAACCACAAAAAAAAGGAGAACTTCCGGCAGGCCATCCTGGCGCCAGATGGAGGACCATGAGCCTAAAAACCGGACTGTCCCGCCACCCTAGTGTGTGTGTGTGTGTGGTATATACTGTGTGCCAGGAAAATGGATGTGCAATGTGCATGTGAGAGATATTTCTTTGCTGTCTATACATACATGCTACAGACATAGTGGTGTGATGTAACAACAATACTTAGTGCACCAATCAGTAATATCTACTTAGACCTAATAAATTTTGAAGTTGCATGTATTGCGATTGCACGTCATTAATGCAGATTTGCGTAATCGCGAATATATTGGAACACTCTATCTGCATATAAAGCTATTGTTCAAACAGTGTAAAATTACTTACAGTGATGAGGAGTTCTTACTCACATTCGCGAAAGTTGCTGCCAACCATCTTCTCCAGTCTCAGGAAACTTATGGTAGTATGACAACCAGCAAAACTAGGCCACGCCTGTATTGCGCATGCGCATTACACACATACTACATTGCCGATTTCGCAATCAAGAAAATCATCTTGAATTCTCGAATATATGACAAATATTTTACAGAATATTCGCTAAAGATCGCAAATTCGAATATTGCCCCTGCCACTCATCACTAGTCGCCGCTGAACGTCAGCAAGGTGAGCCATGAACGTGTAATATCTTCTAAAATCGCCAGAGATTTTACTGGCCTACCGCAAAATGTCCTGGACCCCGGGGTATTTGCCAACGAATCGCTGCACTACTTCGTTCAGGACGTGTGCCATGCACGGCATGTGTGTAATTTTGCCCTGTTTCAGTGCGCTCAGCAGATTGACACCATTGTCGCACACCACTTTACCAACTATCAAATTGAGCGGGGTTAGCCACTGATAGGCCTGTGACCACAGAGCTGAAAGCGTTGAATAGGTTCTGAGAAGCTTGGGGGGTGCAGCGGAAGAGGTGGTAGCAGTGGAAAAGGAGGAGTCAGCCGAGGAGGAGACGGAGGATGGAGTAGGAGGAGGAGAAGAAGAGGCAGGCCTACATTCAATCCGTGGCGGTAACACCAAATCCACACGGGAGCCACAGGTTACATGCTTGACGGCCATCAGAAGGTTCACCCAGTGAGCAGTAAAAGTTATGTACCTTCCCTGCCCGTGTTTGCTAGACCACGTGTCTGTGGTCAGATGTATCTTGGCCCCGACACTGTGTACCAGAGATATATTCACTTGCCGCTGGACGTGGCCATATAGCTCTGGGATGCCCTTCTGGGAGAAATATTTCCTTCCAGGGACCTTCCATTGTGGTGTGTCAATGACCACAAATTTTCTAAAGGCCTCTGAGTCCACCAATTTATACGGCAGTAGTTGGCTGGCTAGCAGTTCCGGCAAGCCAGCGGTTAGCTGTTGGGCAAGAGGGTTATCCGGCGTCATCAACTTTTTATGCTCAATATTTGGTGGAAACAGGTATATCTAACCCCTTAATCTGTATTTTGTTGAAGCAGGTATATTGAAGGCCTCAATCAATATTTGGTAGAAACCGATATATATCGAACCCCTTAATCGGTATTTTGTGGAAGCAGGTATATCGCAGACCTCAATCAGTATTTTGTGGAAGCAGGTATATCAAGCCCCTTAATCAATATTTTGTGGAAGCAGGTATATCGCAGGCCTCAATCAATATTTGGTGGAAACAGGTATATCAATCCCCTTAATCAGCATTTTGTGGAAGCAGGTATATAGCAGATCTCAATCAATATTTGGTGGAAACATGTATATCAAACCCCTTAATCAGTATCTTGTGGAAGCAGGTATATCGCAGAACTCAATCAGTATTTTGTGGAAGCAGGTATATCAAACTCCTTAATCAATATTTTGTGGAAGCAGGTATATCGCAGGCCTCAATTAATATTTGGTGGAAACAGGTATATCGAACCCCTTAATCAGTATTTTGTGGAAGCAGGCATATCGTAGCCCTCAATCAGTATTTTGTAGAAGCAGGTATATCAAACCCCTTAATCAGTATTTTGTGGAAGCAGGTATGCAGGTATATCGCATTCGCAGGCCTCAGTCAATATTTGGTGGAAGCAGGTATATCAAACCCCTTAATCAGTATTATCTGGAAGCAGGTATATCGCAGGCCTCAATCACTATTTGGCGGAAACAGGTATATCAAACCCCTTAATCAGTATTTTGTGGAAGCAGGTATATCACACCCCTCAATTATTGTTTTTGCCACAACAGTTATATCACAACATCCTGTTTATTTGGGGCAACAGGCATATCGAAGCCGTCAATCAGTATTTTGTGGAAGAAGGTATATCACACCCCTCAATCAGTTTTTTTGGGGGCAACAGGTATATCACATCCTTTGCAAATAGTTGTTCCAATAGCGCTTGTCCCTCTATATAGCTGCGGTATCGCAGCAGAACCGCACACAAATGCTGCATAATAAAAATGCACTATAATATACTTACTATGTTAGAAAGTATATTATAAGTATATCACACCCCTCAGTATATCACACCAATCAATAGCACACCTATACCAGTCCTTAAAAAGACTTTTGTGGCCCCATTAGCTAGCATTTGGTGTCTCTCACAGCCTGTCCCACCCCACAAAGCAACCTCTGCCTACACTGCCAAACACAGAATGTAAAATGGCTGCCAGATCGGGTTCTGTTATAGGGTGGGGGTGTGTCCATGTGCAGAAACGTCTCAATTGGCTTCCCTGTTCCACCTGATGGATGTGTCATGGGTCAAAGTTCGGCGCAATGCAAAAGAATATGGTGCCGGCGGACATCGCCATATGTTTGCATGTTTGGCAAATCGCGAACGCGTAAAGTTTGCCACGAAATGATCGCTGGGCGAACCGCAAGGCCATCTCTATTTATCATTTTCTAAGCCTGGTTTAGGCGTAGAAAGTGGTCTAAATGTAAGCTACAGTAGCTAAGAAGCTGGCTTACATATAGAATTGGCACCAGAAGCGCCATGGTTATGAAGAGGCTATGGGGCTTTATTAAGCGCCAGCTATGGGGCTTTATTAAGACCAGTGTCTAAAACGCCTTAATAAATGGCCCCTATAGTTTTTATTATGTTCTACTACTTGTACACTTTTTTAATAAAATTATTTTTAGTTGTGTCACTGCATTCCAAGACCCAGAACATTCAAATTTTTCTGACAGCAACTTTGTTAGGGCTTGTTTTCTGCAGGACGGGTTGTAGTTTTCATTGGTACCATTTTGGATTGCTTTTTATTGTTTTCTGGCATTTCTGGCACTTTTTTTTTTTTTTTTCTTCTTCACTGTGTTTACTGCGACTGTCAAAAAATGTATTAATTGTACCAGTCGTTACAGATTCAGTACATATTTTTATTTTTTCAATAATAAGACATTGGGAGAATTTTTTTTTATAAAATCACCAAAATGTCATTGTCTTCAGTGACTTCACCATCTGAAGTGTTAAAAGGAATCTGTCAGCACAGAAATACACCTTAAATGAGAGTAAGCAGTGTATGGTGTAAGAGATGCGTAGTCCGATAATGTAATTTTTATCTTTATACTTGCTTGTATTCCAATGCTGTCTTCTGAACTAGCAGTAAAATGCATTGAGAGGATACCAGTGCTCACACACATAATAGAGAGGACTCAAAGAGGAGTCTACTCAATGCATTTTACTGCTGGTTTGGGAGATATTTTGGAGCTGACAGATTCGCATTAAATCACTAATTAAGCATAAGTAGTGAATAGATGAGCAAGTGCTTACCTTCTTACTCGTTTTATGAATAAAAAGAAAATCACAGTCATATGTGACAACCAGAAAGTACGCTCTCTGATTGACATGGAGGGAGCCCGTTTTTGCGGTCCACATTTTGAGGATCACAAATGAAGAAGGGAATCCAGCTTCCAAAGAATGTGTTCATGCTTTAATGAATAAGTGCTTAAAATCCAGACATGTACATCAGGTCTACGCGTTTCAGATCACTAAATACAGAACCTTACTCATGACAACGAAATGATGTGAGGCACTGGCCTTAAATAAGGGGCAGGTCAAACATGTCAGGTGGACACAATCAACAATAGCTCCACCTCTAGGACAAAAAAACAAGTGTTAAAAAGACTTTTAAAAAAAATAACAATGTATCGGGGTCAATAGTGCAGTATGAGATCGTGCCTGCACATTGGTACACAGTTATTCATAGTAAAGATCCAATAAGATTCTTTGTTTAAAAGAACTCTCCTATGATCACCTCCACGTTTGGTATATTTAACTCGTTCCACTCCCACTGTTGTTTCTGTGGCCAACCAAAAAACCTTCTCACTTAAACAGTACATCAATTGTAACACCAATTTTGTGGTGTACTGTATCACCTGCACGATATGCCGCTTACAGTATATAGGCTGTACTTCCAACAGCCTTAAAACAAGGATTCGCAGGCATATTTCTGACATTCCGCATGCGCTGACCAGAAATGTTTCTGCGGTCAGTTCTCACTATGTGGCTTGTCATGCAGGTGATACAAGTGGTCTTGTTGTGCAAGAAGTGGAACGAGTTAAATATCCCAAACGTGGAGGTGATCATAGGAGAGTTCTTTTAAACAGAGAATCTTATTGGATCTTTACTTTACTGTGTACCAATGGGTCTTAACCGCAGGCACGATCTCATACTGCACTATTGACCCTGATACATTGTTATTTTTTTAAGTCTTTTTAACACTTGTTTTTATGTCTTAGAGGTGGAGCTATTGTTGATTGTGTCCACCTGACATGTTTGACCTGCCAGTGCCTCACATCATTTCGTTGTCATGAGTAAGGATCTGCATTTAGTGATCTGAAACGCGTAGACCTGATGTACATGTCTGGATTTTAAGCACTTATTTATTAAAGCATGAACACGTTCTTTGGAAGCTGGATTCCCTTCTTTATTTATGTTTCTACTATTGCTTAGTTCCTGTCGAATGTCCGTGCTTCCACTGTAACTTGGGACCAGGTGAGCCTCGACAACTGCTTTTCTTTGGATTCACATTTTGAGGATCGGTACGTCCTTCCCTCTGTTGGAAATGCCTATTCTTCTCCGCAACACGGACAAAAATACATGTTCTATTTTTTGTTGGGGACACAGAACGGGACCCATGTGCTCTTCGCATTTTTTGCAGCCCCATTGAAATGAATGGGTCAGCATCCAATCTGAAATAATGTGTAACAGATGTGGACCAAAACTACAGTCGTGTGCAAGAGAATGCATTACCTATAATTTTTCTGCCAGGTAAAAAAAAGATACATATCCTTTTTTCTAATCTGTTTTTATTTTGTGATTGTGGATTTTTTTATTCTATTTCCTGAACATGATTTTGGGGGCTGCCATCTTGCTGAGCTGATCCTAACAGCATGTAAAGGCTATGTATATCTTCTAAAGCCATTTTTGTTTATGATTGCATATTACAAATTTTTGGATAAAAATCACATTTTCAATTGGCTTTTATTAAAAATATTGAGCCATTCTGTCACAAAGGGTTAACTGTTTTTGAAAATGTGTGACTGGTACTTTCACTTTGTGCCGGTCATCTAAGACCCCTTATCTCTAAACTACTAAGAGTTCAGAAATACTTATTTAAGCCACATTCTTATCAGTAAGATGAGGATTGAGCTTTGATGAGTGTTTATAATGTCAGAGAGCCGAGATAAGGAGTCCGTCAGCTCTCCAAATGATGGAAAATCCACAGCCTGCTAGTATAGCATATCAGCTATGTACAGATCAAAGGATTCCATATTTTGAATAAAGATCATTTGAAAAAAAAATTTAACTCAAAATGAGTACAATGCAATAGTAAAATAAAGATGCCCCATGTCATCATGTGACCAGTGCAGGAGAGGATGGCAGCGAAGAGGAGAAGTTCCAGAGGAAGAAGCTGTGGTGAGGTCTGCTACATGAGGAAAGGTAAGTGAAGGGAGAGGTAGAGCAATGCTGGGAGTTGTGGTTATTTAACTGGGACTGCATGTTAGGGCTGAAGGGAGGGATGTTATTTACATGGAACTGTGTGTTGGAGGTGGCTGGGGAGGGGGTGATGTTTATTACATGGGACTGTACAGTCGTGGCCAAAAGTTTTGAGAATGACACAAATATTAGTTTTCACAAAGTTTGCTGCTAAACTGCTTTTAGATCTTTGATTCAGTTGTTTCTGTGATGTAGTGAAATATAATTACATGGACTTCATACGTTTTTGACAATTACATGACATTTATGCAAAGAGTCAGTATTTGCAGTGTTGGCCCTTCTTTTTCAGGACCTCTGCAATTCGACTGGACATGCTCTCAATCAACTTCTGGGCCAATTCCTGACTGATAGCAACCCATTCTTTCATAATCACTTCTTGGAGTTTGTCAGAATTAGTGGGTTTCTGTTTGTTCAAACGCCTCTTGAGGATTGACCACAAGTTCTCAATGGGATTAAGATCTGGGGAGTTCCCAGGCCATGGACCCAAAATGTCAACGTTTTGGTCCCCGAGTCACTTAGTTATCACTTTTGCCTTATGGCATGGTGCTCCATCGTGCTGGAAAATGCATTGTTCTTCACCAAACTGTTGTTGGATTGTTGGAAGAAGTTGCTGTTGGAGGGTGTTTTGGTACCATTCTTTATTCTTGGCTGTGTTTTTGGGCAAAATTGTGAGTGAGCCCACTCCCTTGGATGAGAAGCAACCCCACACATGAATGGTCTCAGGATGCTTTACTGTTGGCATGGCACAGGACTGATGGTAGCGCTCACCTTTTCTTCTCCGGACAAGCCTTTTTCCAGATGCCCCAAACAATCGGTAAGAGGCTTCATCGGAGAATATGACTTTGCCCCAGTCCTCAGCAGTCCATTCACCAAACTTTCTGCAGAAGATCAATCTGTCCCTGATGTTTTTTTTGGAGAGAAGTGGCTTCTTTGCTGCCCTTCTTGACACCAGGCCATCTTCCAAAAGTCTTCGCCTCACTGTGCGTGCAGATGCGCTCACACCTGCCTGCTGCCATTCCTGAGCAAGCTCTGCACTGGTGGCACTCCGATCCCGCAGCTGAATCCTCTTTAGGAGACGATCCTGGCGCTTGCTGGACTTTCTTGGACGCCCTGAAGCCTTCTTAACAAGAATTGAACCTCTTTCCTTGAAGTTCTTGATGATCCTATAAATTGTTGATTGAGGTGCTATCTTAGTAGCCACAATATCCTTGCCTGTGAAGCCATTTTTATGCAACGCAATGATGGTTGCACGCGTTTCTTTGCAGGTCACCATGGTTAACAATGGAAGAACAATGATTTCAAGCATCACCCTCCTTTTAACATGTCAAGTCTGCCATTTTAACCCAATCAGCCTGACATAATGATCTCCAGCCTTGTGCTCGTCAACATTCTCACCTGAGTTAAAAAGACGATTACTGAAATGATCTCAGCAGGTCCTTTAATGACAGCAATGAAATGCAGTGGAAAGTTTTTTTTGGGATTAAGTTAATTTTCATGGCAAAGAAGGACTATGCAATTCATCTGATCACTCTTCATAACATTCTGGAGTATATGCAAATTGCTATTATAAAAACTTAAGCAGCAACTTTTCCAATTTCCAATATTTATGTAATTCTCAGAACTTTTGGCCACGACTGTATGTTGGAGAGGGCTATAGGAGGAAGTGATGCTATTTACATGGGACTGTATGTTGGAGGGGGCTGTGGGAGGACCGATGTTATTTATATGTGACTGAATATTGGAAAGGGCTGGAGCAGGGTGATGTTTTTACATGGGACTGTAGGTTGATGGCAGCTGTGGGAGGGAGTGATGTTATTTATATGGGACTGTATGTTGGAGGGGGTGGGGAGGCAGTGATGTTATTTACATGGGACTGTATGTTGATGGCGGCAGTGGGAGGGAGTGATGTTATTTACATGGGACTGTATGTTGATGGTGGCTGTAGGAGGGAGTGATGTTAGTTACATGGGACTGTATGTTAGAGGTGGCTGTGGGAAAAGTGATGTTATTTACATGGGACTGATTTTATTTACTGTATGTTGATAGCCGCTAGGGGAGGGAGTAATGTTATTTACATGGGACTGAATGTTGAAGGGATGATGTTCACATGGGATTGCATGTTGGAGGTGGCTAGGCAGGGGACGATATTATTTACATGGGACTGTATGTTTAAGGTGGCTGTGGAGGAGGTGGTTATTTACATGGGACTGTATTTTGGAGGGGGCTGTAGGAGGGAGTGATGTTATTTACATGGGACTGTATGTTAGAGGGGGCTGTGGGAGGAGTGATGTTATTTACATGGAACTGAATGTTGGAGAAGATGGAGCAGGGGGATGTTATTTACATGGGACTGTATGTTGATAGTGGCTATGGGAGGGAGTGATGTTATTTACATGGGTCTGTATGTCGGAGTGGGCTGGGGAGGCAGTGATATTATTTACATGGGATTGAAGGTTTAAGGGGTGATGTTTACATGGGACTGCATGTTGGAGGCGGCTGGGAAGGAGGTGATATTATTTACATGGGACTGTATGTTGAAGGCAGCTGGGGAGGAGGTGATGTTATTTACATGGGACTGTATTTTGGAGGGGGCTGTGGGAGGGAGTGATGTTATTTACATGGGACTGAATGTTGGAGTGGGTTGGGCAGGGTGATTTTATTTACATGGGACTGTATTCAGCACTTCAAGAATTTGCGAAGATGTAGAATATAGTGCTATATCTTCGTAACAGCGAATATTATAGATTTTTTTTCATCAGTACCCTCACTCCTTCTTGCTTGTGGGCCAATGAGAATGCTGCAATATCTTTGTCTGAGCTTAGCAACATCCATAGAAACCAATAGGAAAGCTGCCTACCCCTTACTATATAAGAACCTCCCCAGCAGCCATTTTCTGCAGTTTTTTGCAGAGAGCAGTGTCATTGCTGTGCTCTGTGCTTTGCTGAGTCATCTGGATCCTTATTCAATTACATTAGGCTACTTTCACACTAGCAGCAGGACGGATCCGACAGGCTGTTCACCCTGTCGGATCCGTCCTGCCACTATTTCGCCGTGCCGCCGGACCGCCTCTCCGCCCCCTATTGACTATAATAGGGACGGGGGCTGAGCTTTGGCACAGCACGGCAGTGCGCGGTGAGAGGCCACCGGACAAAAAAGTCGGACATGCAGTACTTTTAGTCTGGCGACCTCTCGCCGTGCACTGCCGTCCTGCGTCGGAGCTCCTCCCCCGTCCCCATTATAGACAATGGAGATGGAGCGGGGGTCCGGCGGCACAGCGAAATAGCAGCAGGACGGATCCGACAGGGTGAACAGCCTGTCGGATCCGTCCTGTCGCTAGTGTGAAAGTACGCTTAGATAGTTAGCTCATATACACTGCTCAAAAAAATAAAGGGAACACTTAAACAACACAATGTAACTCCAAGTCAATCACACTTCTGTGAAATCAAACTGTCCACTTAGGAAGCAACACTGAGTGACAATCAATTTCACATGCTGTTGTGCAAATGGGATAGACAACAGGTGGAAATTATAGGTAATTAGCAAGACACCCCCAATAAAGGAGTGGTTCTGCAGGTGGTAACCACAGACCACTTCTCAGTTCCTATGCTTCCTGGTTGATGTTTTGGTCACTTTTGAATGCTGGCGGTGCTTTCACTCTAGTGGTAGCATGAGACGAAGTCTACAAACCACACAAGTGGCTCAGGTAGTGCAGCTTATCCAGGATGGCACATCAATGCGAGCTGTGGCAAGAAGGTTTGCTGTGTCTGTCAGCGTAGTGTCCAGAGCATGGAGGCGCTACCAGGAGACAGGCCAGTACATCAGGAGACGTGGAGGAGGCCGTAGGAGGGCAACAACCCAGCAGCAGGACCGCTACCTCCGCCGTTGTGCAAGGAGGAACAGGAGGAGCACTGCCAGAGCCCTGCAAAATGACCTCCAGCAGGCCACAAATGTGCATGTGTCTGCTCAAACGGTCAGAAACAGACTCCATGAGGGTGATATGAGGGCCCGACGTCAACAGGTGGGGGTTGTGCTTACAGCCCAACACCGTGCAGGACGTTTGGCATTTGCCAGAGAACACCAAGATTGGCAAATTCGCCACTGGCGCCCTGTGCTCTTCACAGATGAAAGCAGGTTCACACTGAGCACATGTGACAGATGTGACAGAGTCTGGAGACGCCGTGGAGAACGTTCTGCTGCCTGCAACATCCTCCAGCATGACCGGTTTGGCATTGGGTCAGTAATGGTGTGGAGTGGCATTTCTTTGGAGGGCCGCACAGCCCTCCATGTGTTCGCCAGAGGTAGCCTGACTGCCATTAGGTACCGAGATGAGATCCTCAGACCCCTTGTGAGACCATATGCTGGTGCGGTTGGCCCTAGGTTCCTCCTAATGCAAGACAATGCTAGACCTCATGTGGCTGGAGTGTGTCAGCAGTTCCTGCAAGACGAAGGCATTGATGCTATGGACTGGCCCGCCCGTTCCCCAGACCTGAATCCAATTGAGCACATCTGGGACATCATGTCTCGCTCTATCCACCAACGTCACGTTGCACCACAGACTGTCCAGGAGTTGGCAGATGCTTTAGTCCAGGTCTGGGTGGAGATCCCTCAGGAGACCATCCGCCACCTCATCAGGAGCATGCACAGGCGTTGTAGGGAGGTCATACAGGCACGTGGAGGCCACACACACTACTGAGCCTCATTTGACTTGTTTTAAGGACATTACTTTAAAGTTGGATCAGCCTGTAGTGTGTTTTTCCACTTTAATTTTGAGTGTGACTCCAAATCCAGACCTCCATGGGTTAAAAAATTTGATTTCCATTTTTTTTATTTTTGTGTGATTTTGTTGTCAGCACATTCAACTATGTAAAGAACAAAGTATTTCAGAAGAATATTTAAGTAATTCAGATCTAGGATGTGTTATTTTTGTGTTCCCTTTATTTTTTTGAGCAGTGTATATAATACAGATAGTTAGTGGGAGATAGTCAGTGTAGGTTAGATAGTGATATAGTGTAGCTGATAGGTTCCAGTGCAGGGTGTTAGGTAGTGTGAGAGGAATTACTGTACTGTGCATTTTCTCCAGTCTCAGGAAACTCCTAGCAGCTTGAAAAATGTAGCAAAAGTGAGCCACACATGTATTGCGTGTGCAATACGCGCATATTACATTGCTGATTTTCGCAATCAAGAAAATAATGACTTGAGATCACGAATTATAGAATTTGCAAATTTATGGAGAATATTAGACCAAAAATTCGCAAAATATCATGAAAACGAATATTGCCTATGCTGCTCATCACTCATTTTAAAGGCGGTCTTGGAAGGGGATGATGTTTTTTACATGGGACTGTATGTTGAGGGGGTGATGTTTACATGGGATTGCATGTTGGAGGCGGTTGGGGAGAGGGTGATATTATTTACATGGGACTGTATATTGGAGGGGGCTGTAGATAGAGAGGGATGTTATTTACATAGGACTGTATATTGGAGGGATCTGGAGAGATGGTTTGATGTTATTTACATGGGACTCTATGGCGGAGGGAGGGAAATATTGTTATTTACATGGGACTGTATATTGGAGGGGCTGAAGGGAGGGGAGTGATGTTATTTACAGGGGACTGTATTTTGGAGGGGGCAGGGATGATGGATTGATGTTATTTACAAGGGACTGTTTGGTGGAGGGAGGAATATAACTACAGGGGGCACTGCAGGGGGCATTATAAATACTGGGGGCACTTCAGGGTGAGTATTATTACAATAGTGGGCAATATAAATACTGGGGCCCTTCAGGTTAAGCATTATAAATACTGGGGGCACTTCAGGGCGAGCATTATAACAGTAAGGGGCAGTATAAATACTGGGGGTACTGTACATTATGAGTTCTTATTAATATTGGGAGCTCTATAGGAGGGACTTATAGATCTGCCTTATTTTTACTAACAGCACTATAGGGGGCCTTATTACTACTGAGGGGTCTGTAGAG